>NC_141997.1:44351997-44670330 GCF_049901715.1 Pseudonaja textilis
CCAATAGTCTCTGATAAGCAAGAAAATCACTGCTGGCTTATTGCAAATACAGTAGGTGACTTGATACCATATTCATTCATTCTTCGATAACCAAATATTGCATTTTTCTTAATACCTTGGTAGTTTTCCATCAATATAAGAATGTGGGTGGCATTTTCCCATAAGTGTTAACATGCCAGTGTCAGGAAAGAACAAACATCTTTTCCCCCGATTATGGATTGGACTGCTTCAATTTGGGAAACCTTGAGAAATCTAAAATGTATGAGTGTATATACACAGATGACAAGAATAAAAATTTAGAGACTTTTTTCTGAATTGTTTGTCTGAGAGAATAATGGCTTACATTTATAAATTTGTCCTTGGTTTGATGATTGACATATGTTCCACACATGTTGGGTACTTTTTTTTCCTTCGGAAGGAAATGTTTAAATAATATCAGCTCTCACACAGTTGTCAATTATGAAGAGCAGGCCAATTAGTGATGTGTGTATGTATTTGTGAATTAGTCTGAAAAAAATTGTCCTGGAAACTCTGGCATCTGACAAGCAATTAGTTCAGGCATAAGACAAGAATGGCTGGAATTAATTTTTAAATGTTCAGCCTGATAGAAAGATATATCACCAATCTTTATTTTAGCAGGCAATAAGAAGAACGATCAGGACAGAGGAATTGATCGTAGTTTAGGGTAAAGATGAAATTAGATGAAATTAACCCAGCTAACTTGTTTTTAACATAAACACAAGTTTCTTAATAGCAAGATGCATCAAAATATTTAAGAAACTTTCAAGGAAACAGTATAATTCTCATGCCCAAGTCAATAAAAACAGACTAGTAAATGATTTTTTGGGGGAAAATACTGAATTTCTCATCCCTCTTTAGAAAACTAAATAAAATAATTCAGGATTTCTTGTCACTGATTCTCAAAAAAAAAAAAAAAAACCAATAATAATATAATACTCAAGTGAATTCAATACCCGACAAGGCTGGATCTCAAACTAATCTGTAATTAATATTCACTGAAATGGTTATTCATTGTCTACCCCTATAAATAATGTCCCTTGTGTAAACTTGCAATTCCCCATTCTGCAAAAGGAACAATATACATAACTTGCAATAACACCAGTTTGAATGACAGTGTTGTTTCATAGGCCATCTTTTTAGGGAAGATGTATTTATTTATTTAGCTACACCATTAAAATATTTTTAATAGTTAATAGTTATTTGTTTAGAACTTACGATCTTTTAGTAAAAGTAAAACTAAAGGTTCCCCTCCAACATTTGTGCTAGTCATTTCCAGCCCTAAGGGGACGGTGCTCATCTCCATTACAAAGCTGAAGAGCCAGTGCTGTTTGAAGACATCTCCTTGGTCATGTGGCTGGCATGACTAAATGCCGAAGGCTCATGGAATGCTGTTACCTTCCCATCAAAGTGGTCCCTATTTTTCTACTTGCATTTTTACATGCTTTCGAACTGCTAGGTTGGCAGAAGTTGGGACAAATAACGGGAGCTCACTCCATTGCATGTGAAGCTGGGGATTTGAACTGCCAAACTGCTAACCTTTCCGATCAACAAGCTCAGGGTCTTAGCCACTGAACCACCAAGTCCCTTCAGAACAGACATACATGTTCATAATTGAATAATCAGAACCATTGCTTTTCTGGAGATTAAGATGTTTATCATTCCAGTCTCTTTTTCTTATCTTATTCTCTCTCTCCGTCCCTCCCTCCATCCCTCCCTCTCTCCTTTCTTTGCTCATTAAGAAAAAAATCTGGAAGGTATGATATGTAAGAGTGAACTTGTGATGAAACAGACATTCATGAATTTTGAACAACCATAATCTTTTGCCGATCATTTCAATTAAAAAGGATCGCATATACTATCTACTTGGTATTCTATTGAACTACTAAACAATATGTCTTTTCAATCTGATTTATGTCACTTTGCAAGCACAATAAATAATTGTTCTAGTTGATGCCTTTGTTTACAATTAAAAAAACAATGGCAGTTAAATGGGCATTTTATCAATTGATTCTCGCTCCCTCTCTCTCATTCTTTATCTATCTATCTATCTATCTATCTATCTATCTATCTATCTATCTATCTATCTATCACTATCTCTGTCTGTCTGTCTGTATCTCTGTATCTCTGTCTCTCTCTCTCCTGCATTTTTGCCTATGCAGCTATCTGCATGTTTAATACACAATGAACTGAGTACAATACAAAGCTCAAAAATTCTGATTGCCTAAAATTTCCAGCAATGGACATGTTTGTTTGCAAATACATAATTCTTCCAGGCAACAAAAAACCAGAAAATTTTGGCCACTAGATGAGTACCGAGGTGTCTCAGCCAGTCAGCTTCCATTTTCTAACCCCACATTTTGAAGCAAAATAAATAACTTCTATGTTTTAAAGACAAGTTAAAAATGAGTCAGTGAAGATGCGGTTATATATTTTGGACTCCTTACCTAGTCTGACATTCAATGTAAAGACTTTTGTAGTGGATATTTCTGCTTGAAATAGGATGTAAGTGTTTAAAGACAAGTTTTAGGTTGAAAGGTCAGGATTCAGTAAGATGATAGGTCACAGCTTCGTTTCTGCAGTCTGGGTGCTTAATTCAACTCAGAGGTGATTCTGATCACAAGCAAACTCAATCTTTCTGTTTTAAACAAGAATAGCCTTCTGTACCTCCATGTTATATGAAGTCTTAGATCTTTTTATTACATCATATATTTTTGCCAGGAGAAAATGATCACTGTACTTCTGTAAATTGGACTATAAATGATGATGGTCATCATGTTGAAGCAATATTGAATCAGTACGGTGCCTAATTAAATGAGACAAACTGTATAGCATTGATGGTTTGCTTCTTCTAATATGATCAAACAAGTCTATCATTTTAGGAAGGATAGGAAGGGATAGGGAGAAAACGTTATGAATCTATGCATCCTTATCATTGTTAAGATCTGAAAAGACTAGGCGATTCAGAACAGATGAGCAAGTACTTTCCAGTTTTATTGCTTGGACTGAACGCGATATTGAGAAGCAGACATACACTGATAAGATCTCATCTAAGCTAGGGCATAGTGCAAACTGATCCATTCTATAGCGGTCAGAGACTGAATGGAGTGGACACTTGGTATACTGGAATACTAAAGATGTCCTCAAAATTCAACAATGCCAGAATAGCCTCAGCAAGGGCATGTTGGCCATCTGCCCATATGACTCTTTTTAATATATTAATGTATAAATTGATTGGTGGCTTAGAGGTGAAGATGGTTGTTTCCCATTCAGAAGGCTGAGAGTTTAATCCAAGCACCAACAAATGTTTCTATATCAAAGCGCAAAGAGAAAATATCTGCTGTGAACTCCGCCTAGACAGCTGGAAGGGTAAGCACGCAGCTCAATTCTGTTAACTCAGTGTTAACGCAGCTCCATTCAGTTTCCCTCACTCCATCTGATACAAGGAATTACAGGGTCATAAAAAGAAGGGGGAAAGGAAGGTATACATTGATTGATTAATTAATTATTTGCCAACAAATGATTCCTAAAGACCACTTACATTATATAATCGTATAAATAGACAGAATGTATAAATAGCATTATTAAGAAGATACTTTTGATTTGACAGGCTGTGATAAGTGACTGTGACTTCAAAGTCTAAAGAGTGGACAACAAACAATTTCATTAATTTCAAGAAGTCAGCCTAAGTAACATTGCTATTGACCATTGCTCCAAAATTTAAATTCAGTGCTTCATTACTAGCCATTCTTAAACAAGTGTGAATATATAGTGCTTGGCAAACTTTGCACACAGGTGCATATCACCACTTGTTTTTTATTGTCCACCTGGCCTTGTTTTGTCATGTTGGTTGAAAGTGTGGTATCTTTAACAGAATTGTCCTTAGAAGCCAGAATAAGCCTCCTCAGTAGTAAATATAACAGCTGGCCTTCTGTTAGCTCCTTGTAGAGAACCCCAGGTGACAGTTATCAGAAATTTCAAGTGAAAAATAAACTGTTGTGCTTCGGCAGTCAGACAGCACAGCAAAGGGTCTGCAGCTGTCCAAAGTGTTAACATATACATAACAAAACCAAAGGTGAACCTTTGGATTCTTCTGTTCTACTGCTAATCAAGGTCTTTCCATTCAGGAGAACTATGGAACCTGTTGTATTTCTGCAGCACTGGAATTAAAGCTCAAATAACTCATTATTTTGGAAGTTGTCTTCTTCTTCTTCTTCTTCTTCTTCTTCTTCTTCTTCTTCTTCTTCTTCTTCTTCTTCTTCTTCTTCTTCTTCTTCTTCTTCTTCTTCTTCTTCTTCCTTCCTCCTCCTCCTCCTCCTCCTCCTCCCTCCTCCTCCTCCTCCTCCTCCTCCTCCTCCTCCTCCTCCTCCCTCCTCCTTTCTTCTCTTGCAGGCTAACAAATCCAGCTTGCCCAAAAGTTGTCTGCCAACCCTTTTATCCCCAAATCTAGGTTGGGACCTTGCTAGCAGGGTGGTTTTTCCTTCCCAAGGATTAGCTCATGGATTTCCACTGCTCTGCTCTCCTCTCCTTCTGTGCATCTGTGCACCAGACACTGGACTGAGATGTTTCTCCTCTTCTTCATCAACCACCTCCAGACCTGGGGGTTGTTGACTCTCCATCTGAGGGCTGAAGGCCCTGGCCCTGCCTCCCCACTCTCTCTGCCAACTCCATTCCCTCTTCCCCCTTGGAGCTCCCAGGTTTCCCGGATGCTGACCCTCCTCCTCCTCTGATTCAGCTGCTAGAGGGGCCGGCAGCCAACAGGCCAACAGGGATCGTATGTTCACCTTTTGCAATCTTCTGATAAACAAAGTCAGTAGGGAAGCCAGATTCACATAACAACCACACTAACTTGACAACTGCAGTGATTTATGTAACAACTGTGGCAAGAAAGGTCATAAATTGGGCAAAATTTACTTACCCACTGACTCAATGAGCAATAGAATTTTTGGGCTCAATTGTTGGTCATAGGCCCATTCTATAAATTGGACAACTGGACTATTTCTGTTGGACTCCAAGCTGTTTAATATTGCTGTTTAGACTGTGGATTGACAGCATTAGTGATTAATTTGGCATTTATTTATTTTTAATTGGAAATACACACCCACAGAGACATCCACATACACACACACAAAACGCTGGTAATTCATTTGTTTATATAAGTGTTATGCCTGGATGTGAAATGGAATTAAATTGCTTCTGTTGTGGTTCACACTTCCACGTCTCCACACTCTGCTATTCATGTTGGTTGAAAGCCCGGTGCCTTGATAGGTATTTTCAAACACTTTCCAGGAACTTTGAAATTTGGGATTCCTGCATATGTTTTCCTGTACACATTCAAGTATAGTGGTGAACATCACTGTGAATTTTGTGTAGGTGGATAACTTAATCGTATATCAAAGTCAGTGGGGATGTTAGAGACATCCACACTAGGAACTTATATAAATAGTACAGAGAGTTTTAATATCCAGGATGCAACAGGACTGACATAAAAGATTCTTTTGTCTTTCCTTCTAAATTAGTAAAGGTTTTCTACATGTGTTTTAATTGATCCAATGTTTCCCAAACACCTTTCTCTTCATAGCCAACCTACTTATTTTCATAAAAAACAACATTGTAAGGAATCACCCTGACCAACAAATCACCCAATGAGCTTCATGCCTGAAATTAGAGATTTGTTTGTTGTTGGTCTACTGCAAATTGAGTTTGGCATCAAACTCTGAATTAACAGATAATCAGAGTTGAAAGGGACCTTATTGGTCATCTAGTCCAACCTCCTACCCAAGCGGGAGACCCTACACCATTTCTGAAAAATGGCAGTCCAAACTCTTCTTGAAAGTCTCAAGTGATGGCACTCCCACAACTTCCAAGGGCAAGCTGTTCCATTGGTTGATTCTTCTCACTGTCAGAAAGTTTCTCCTTATTCCAGGTTAAATCTCTCCTTGTTCAGTTTCCATCCATTATTCCTTGTCTGGCCTTTGGGTGCTTTATAGAACAGTTTGGCCCCTTCCTCTGTGTGGCAGCCCCTCAAATATTGGAAGACTTCCATCATGTCTCCCCTGGTCCTTCTCTTCACTAGACTAGCCATGCCCAGTTCCTGCAACCATTCTTCATATGTTTTAGTCTCCAGTCCCCTAATCATCCTGGTTACTCTTCTCTGTATCTTTACTAGAGTCTCAACATCCTTTTTATAATGTGGCGACCAAAACTGGATGCTGTACTCCAGGTGTGGTCTTACTAAGGTTTTATAGAGTGGTAGTACTACCTCACTTGATCTTGATTGTATCCCTCTGTCAATGCAACTTAGGGCTCAATTTCATTGACAGTCATATCAGGGTTGTGTTTGAATTTGGGGGGAGGGCAGATGGGCATGGCCAGGTTGAGTAAGGTCAGCATGATATCAGTCATGTCAGGGGGGACCTGTGGTGGCCTGGGTGGGGCTGAGGGAATCTTCCTGCAGCCTTATGCCAGTGAAAATGGAGCCGTGCGGTTTTCACTGGTAGAGCCACTGCGGACCGGTCCTTTGCTATTTCCAGGGTGGCCGCATGGGCCAGATCTAAGCACCCTGAGGACCATACCCAGCCCACAGGCCTTGAGTCTGATACCCCTGGTCTACTGCTTCTGTTTCCGCATTGGTGCTATTTGTGTTGATGGAATAATCTGTGATCATATGAGAGCCCTGTTGAATTGTGAAGCCCTTGGTCTTCTCTCGATTGGTTCCTTGCTTGAAGATGTTTCATTACCTTAGAGAACATCATGAGTGGATAATGAAGCATCTGCGAGTAAACCGCCAAACTCTCTGAGCATCTGCAAGTAAGCAAGCAAGTTCAGAGAGCACCAATTCTATAATATTCTATACTGTTCAGTCATTTCTTGGAGACTGCCTGGACAGGTCCCTGAAGTTTCCTTAACAAGATTTCAGAAGTAGTTTACCATTGCCTCCTTTCTAGGACTGGGAGAAAGTGACTGGCCTAAGCTGGCTTTTTACCACAGACAGAACTAGAATTCAGTCTCCTGGTTTCTTGCCAATGCCTTAATCACTACACCAAACAGGCTCTATTATCCCAAGCTCAAATACATTTAAGATATTTAAGGGTCCAGAGTATGATGGGAGAATTAGAATGACTATATCTTGCCTACTAATTTAATGGTTGTTCAGACTTAAGTCTTAAAAGCCACAGTCTTAAAAGCCTAGAGCAACTCAGCCATTGTCAAAGCAGGGCATAAATGCGAATCAAATCTTCATCTTAAGCCATAATGTGCTTTGATTTGTTTCAGCACAATATATTGTGAAATTTTGTCACTGACATGGTTTTACATGACTGGAGGCGCAGATTATATTCCAAATAAGAATAAGAAAAAAGAGAAAGAAGGAGGGGGAAAAAAGCAGTTTGAAACCTTACTAGATTTTCATATGCTTATTTGAGGGATATGTTTAATGTAAAAACAAAAACCAAAACAGTGTATTATGAAAGTGAATGGGGCATTCCAATCAATTTGCATTAAGAAATCAATTTTAAAAGGCCCCAAGGAATAGAAAACATGGATTTGTGATATCCCCAAAAAATAATGCTCAGTTTGATGGTTGAACAGAGTGGGACACTGTATAGCTATATTTGGTTTTTTTCTTTTTTAATGTAATCTGTTTCTCTCAGAATTGTAGAGTACGTTTTGCTTTGTTTCCAAATCTGTTTCTTTATTCCATTTTTTAAATTTATCTTTGTAGCAATTTAACAGAAATGCTTAGAAAGTTCCCACCAAAATAGGTGTTTTGTTTCCTATCTCTGTTGAAAACGGGTGTCAAATTGCTTTTTTTAAAATCAAAATTGGATAGCACTTATTGTGAAAGAGACGGGAACCAACTGGGAAACAAAGGCTCACAAATATAAATTTTGCCCAGCAATTACACAGATAATTGTATCTGGTTTCTCTCTCTCTCTCTCTCTCTCTCTCTCTCTCTCTCTCTCTCTCTCTCTCTCTCTCTCTCTGTCTGTGTGTGTGTGTGTATGGTATTCAGCTTTGTTCGGGTATTTTCCCACATCATTATAGTTGTGCTTTTAAAGTTGTAGCAACGTTTCAGCAGAATCTCATCTGCCATCATCAGGCTTCTGTATTGTGTTCGCCAGACATGTTCACCAGATGTTTTACAAATAGTGTAACCATTTTTTGTCTTTTCAGTTGGGGTGTATGGCTTATGGACACTAGAGGGCTGTAGAACTCTGTTAACAGAGGTAGGGTTTATTGGCCTGGTTGAAGTTTCTGCTGTGAATAATCATAAGAAAACTATCTCTATAAAAATATAAGTGCTAATGGTATAGACATTTTAACATCTGCTATTTATGGAATATATACTTGTGGCCTGGACTAACACACTCTGTGGCTCTAATTTCTAGATTAGTTAGCACATTTTACAAATGATATAATTCACTTTGGCTTTACTTTCACCTGCTTCCAAATGTGAAAGCACTTCAGTTCTTAAAGAAAAGATTTTGTAGGCCATGAGTGTCAAACTAGCTGCATCACGATGCCATCATATAATGTTTTGCATGGCCTGCGTGTGATGTATCTGGCCCATGGACCGCTAGTTTGACAACGCCGTGTAGGCTGTGCATGGGCAATATTATGTCCTTCACAGGTTTTTCCTGTCTTTAGGAGAAAATCCAGGTCTCTTCTCACTCATTATATATTATTTGATGCTAGGCTCAGTTGAAACAAATGTTTTCTTGTGATGCATTCACCAGAGACGTTACTGTATCTCTGTTCATTTGTAAACAACGTCTTGCATATTTATGAGAATTAAGTTAAGAGATCAAGAGTGATACCGGGGACAGCATCTTATCAGGATATCCAACGATTTATGGAGAGTTGTGCATTCAGAGAACCTGAATCAGCCAATATGGTTCCTCTTTATCAGATCGGACTGCTGTTTCTCCCCACCTGGGGATCATGAGTTAGTTCTGTATGGGATTGGGATGATAATGATGATGGATGCAATGAGGTCAACCCTCAAATTATTTGGATAATAGAATGCAAGAATGCAGTATGGTGCTTGAAGATTCCTCTTGTGACTTTTGGCTGCCCAGAACTCAGGAAAATAAAAGTAAATAGTAACATCTGGGTGGTGTTATTGGCATTCTATCTCACTTGAACTTACAAGGCCTTCAGGCAGTACTACAGCCCTTAAGGCAGGCCATAGAAAACCTGGTGAAGTCAGGCCGCATTCTTAACTATTGGTGAGAAGCAGTTCTAAGAAGAAAGGCAGGAAACACTTCTGAGAAAACAACATTTCTCTTTGATCTCCATGGCCTTTGATAGAGTCCCTCTGATTCTTACAAAAAAAATTGATAGGACTATCGCTTCATTTATTTATGTGCTACTTTCGTGTCAAAGGCTTTGCATTACTGTGGGTTGGCAAAATGCTAGCAGCTTTGAAGCAGGGATCAAGTCGTGCAGAAACGAAGGAAGCCCTGTCCTGCATTTGGAAATCTGTTTAAGCGTACTGTTTTTACATTATGGTAGCAATCTACCTGTGAAAGAGAATTTTTTTTTTTTTTTGAAAACTGGGTTCTGCCCGAGCCTTTTCTGTAGAAAAGCTGTAATGTTTTATCTGCGTTTTATGCAAGCAGGCAAACATCTCTGATGTAGTATCATCCTTATTTATTTATTTTTTTGCTTTGAATTGATTCCTTTTCCCAAAATATGATTTGTTGTAGTGGTGATTGTTGTTCTTACTATGATGATTTCACATGCATAGAAGACCACAGTCTGAAAGGACCTTAGGCAGTTCACAAAATTAATATGCAACAATAAGTTATATTGAGAGAGTACTCAAAATTGAATTCATTGGGTAATATTAATGTAATTCTAAGACAAGCAACACTAGTGAGACTTCTGTCTACGTTTTATGTAAGGTTTGGGTTATTTTGAATATGTGTGTGTGTATGTGTATGTGTGTATATGGATATACATTATATATAGTAATTCTTATACAGAGAGATTAATTAATTACACTGTTTTGGTTTCTTCTCCATACACATATATACAGACTGAAAGAGTCTCCTTATTTATAGAATTTCCCAATCTCACAGATTTTGAAGCCAAGTTATTCTTGGGTAGCTCATTGTCTATGCATATACGTTGAAATTCCAATTTGTAAGCCTATTAAAGATCAAAACAACATTTTGAACTGAGCCTTGAAATAAGCACAACTCATTTGGAACTCTTTTTGCAGAGCAGATAATCTACATTTCCTGATTTTAGATCCAAAGGATACAATCCCATAATGCCTGTTCTCAGTGTGTCTAGAACAGGGGTATCAATAGGGTGTCAACAGGGGTGCTGGGGGGGGGGATCCTGCCCGTGGGGTGCTTAGAGCTGGCCTGTGGGGTCGAAAGGACTGGCCTGCATTGCCTCTACCAGCAAAAATGGAACTCGGGAGGGCCTCCCAGGCTCTGTTTCCAGTGGCAGAGGACTGCAGGAGAATCGCCCCAGCCCCACCCAGGCCATCACAGGTGCCTCCTGATATAAATGATGTCAAGCTGGCCATAGCCATGACCATCCCCCCCCAAAGGTCAAATAAAACCCTGATGTGGCCCTCAATGAAATCAAGTTTGACGCACATGGTCTAGAAGAGAAGAGGGGGAACACGACCATCACGTTTCTCACTGGATTCAACAGCATTTAAACAGCTATTTTGTTTTCCAAATGCCAGTAGGAATACCAAAGACTTAAAAAAAATTAAAAAATAAGGGTGCTAAAAATGCAGGAGTGGGATTCTACCAGTTCAGACTGGTTTGCGTGAACCGGATGTTAAATTTACATCTGGTTCACTGAACTGGTAGTTGAACCAACTAGCTGGCCCTGCCCACCCACTCTGCCCCTCCCAAGAGTCTCCAAATGGCCAGTTTTGGATTCAGGTAAGTGCAGGGTCCACATGGAAGCTCCAGGAGGGTGAAAAATAGGCCAAACCAGAAGTTCTGGAAGTCCAGAAGCTATTTCCAGTTTCTGGAGGCCCTCTAGAGCCTAGGAGAGGCTATTTTATCCTTCCCAGAGGCCCGAGGGAAGCCTCCAGACTCTGGAAAAGATGAAAAATAGCTGAACTGGAAGTTTCAGAAATCCAGAAACAGAGGGTTTGTTTCTGGCTTCTGGAGGCCCTCTAGAGCTCGTGTTTTTGTCATCCCAGAGGCCCAACAGAAGTCTCCGGACTCTGGGGAAGGAGAAAAATGTCCGAACCAGAAGTTCCAGTTGACCACATCCACCATGGCCACATCCACCCAGCAACTGGGCAGAAAACTGGCTGCTGGGATTTTTGAATCCCGCCCTGTAAAAATTGTGTGTGTGTGTGTGTGTGTGTGTGTGTGTGTGTGTGTGTGTGTATATATATATATATATATATATATATATATATATATATGTATATATGTATGTATGTATATATGTATATGTATATGTATATGTTTATGTTTATGTTTATGTTTATGTTTATGTATATATACACACACACACAAAAACAGCAATACTGTTTTTGAAGTTCTGTTTTAACAAATAAAGGGCCGGGGTGGACCAGGAAATCACCTTTCGAAATTAATTGCCGATTCTCTTAAGGGCCATTTTGCGGTTGCAAGGTGGAATTTTTAGAAAGGCATTTGTAAAAGTTAATAAATGAGCCCAGAGAGTTGGAGGACACTGTTTATCTACCAGTCAGAAGGATGAAGAGAATTTCTTTCTTTTTCCTGCCAAAGGAGGTACAGGACATCCTCTGCTCTATCTCGTCTTTAGACTGCAAGTGATAATAATGCTGAGATTTTATCACTGAAAATCATTATCATATATATTAAGCTTCTTTCCAAAACTTTGCTTCTCACACCTAATGTCCCAAGTCAAACCTGCATAATAATAAACCACCACTATTTGTAACTTCTGACATAGTGTGTGCACAGTAGTCTTTTAGTTACTGGGAAGTAGAAAACCAGGTTGTTTAAAGAGTGCTTACTGAACAACCAGCAAATAGTTTATAGCGTTTGAGGCTGCTAATGTCATAGAAGGAACTGCTTATAGTAGATCAGGCCTTATATATTTGGGTAGATTATTCAGTTGTTGGCCAAGATACATTTCTTTCAGGTTTGGTGTCCATGGTACCAAAGCATGAGCTGAAATAGTTGAATATCCACCTGGGGTATTGGGACAAATATATGAAGTTCAACGTACCATCAAATAGATCAACCTTTAGGGCTGTTTAAGTCTCTAGGTTCAAGTCTAACTTCTGAAACCTCTTTGAAAGTTCTACTGATCCAGGGGAAGTAAATCATACAAAAACCTGAAATTAAGCAAGCTCAGAAGTGCTTAATTGCAGCTTAGTGGCATGCTACAGCAATTAAAAAGGGGAGGAATTGATGTAGAGAAGATACAAGAAGCGATTTCTAAATTTAGAAGGCCCACTTATTTCATTAAATTTAGTAATGGAAGTATAGTAATCATGTCAGTTGTCAGAAAAATCAAGTTTTCTCCTCAAGTAAGTGGGACTAGAAAAATCTGGGGTTGGCTGAATCCAACCTTTTCTTTTTCTGTTTGCAAGTAACCGACTGCCACTTCTTCTTTAGAAAAAAAATATCTGATGTATCATGAGGACCTTTGTAAATAGTGTGCAAGACAACTGATAATAGGAAGTACGATCTTCAATGAAATATGCCTCAAGTGTATCTCTTTCTGGGTGTGATTTCCTTGAAATGGTTGTTGTGAATCTATCACTGTGTCACTCTTACATTTCCTTGTTTCATCTGTCCAGAGGGGTATTGAATAATGTCATGGAAAAAAGGAGCTGATGACCGGTGACAAGTATGACTTGTCAGTTTAACCATGCAATTTGATGTTGTGTCTGGAATAAACTGGCTTTAGGCTGGTAGTCTGTGAGTGCCTAGTGGGCTAGGATTCCCAAACAAATTGGGAGTATCTTGAAGAGTCATTATCACATCTGATGCAATTGCTTTGGAAGCATGTTGGGTATCAGAGTAGACCTTCCTCCAATTATGCATTATTGCAGACCATGATGGCTAAGTTGATAATTATGCTGGCAAAGACTTTCTTTTTTTTTTTTAAACAAATTTTATTCAGTTTTTCACATTAAAAACAAAAATCTCTTTTTAGTGGACAACATATTTCCGGGTCATCATCTTTACGTACAAATATGACAACAATTATACATTTATATATGCATACTTAATTATATTATTACCTTTTCCATTCCAAATTTTCAGTAAGGAGAGAAACAAACACATTAATTCTAGCCTCTTTCATTAATCTCAATCGAAACATCTTTTTGTTTCATTTCAATTATTTCAAATATAGTCCTTTAATATTTATTTTAAAAATAAAGATAAACAATATGTGTTTGCCTAATAATAATAATAATGATAATAATGAAAAAAGTTACCAATGTCTCTCCTTGCTTTTAATAGTCTATATTAACTTATTAATTTAGTTGGTTCTTTAGTCTGTCATATTCCCTTTTCATTACACATTCTTTTTATAAATTCTAGATTAATACAAATTTTAACATTTAAAAAACAGCAAGTAAAAGTTTGCCCCCTTTTACTGTTTTGAGTGTGACACCTCAATGATTAAAATATACCTTTATTCCCTCATCTTGATTCCCAATAAACCATTATTTTTAAGAAGTTACAATAATAATTACATCTTTTCATTTGGATTCTGCAGCAAATTTTCCCCACTTGATTTTAAACGAGAGTAATCAGTATCTATATTACCCTATTTTCTAAATATTTTTAATTGCAGAAATATTCTTATTACCTCTTGTCACCCTGCAGGATCCCCTTTTTAATTCATCAACCATTATCTCTGAAAAAACAATTTCTTTTCAACATTTTACTATTTCCGTATTTCTTTATTTTATGCACCTGTTTCTTATTGCTTCTCCCTGCCCCTTTCCCCCATATCTTTTCTCATTCCAGTTTATATCCCTCTCTTTCTTAATATCTTCCTTTCCCCTTTTCTGCTGGGTCTTTCTGCCTTTCCTGACTTCACAGGTATTCCCCCTTTTGATTGCCTTCTTAAATCTCAACTTTTTAACCTTCCTTCTTTCCCCACTTCTTTGTAGCATTCTTTGTGTTAATTGTCTATTTAGAATGTATTCTCCTTGAATCGACTCCTCCTCCTCTGAAGCTCTTTCTTCTTGTTCTTCAATCGCCATTTCCATTTTTTCTAACACAGAGCAAAGTGATTCGCCTCTTTCCTGTAGTAATTCTCTCATATTTTTAAGTTCCATTTTTAATTCCCGAAGAGATGTCATCATTTCATTACATTAAATTATTTTTTATGATTGTTAAAGTTCACAAAAAAAAAACACTTTTACTTTCCTTCTTTCTTCTTTCAATTTTCTAAAGTTCTCAGTTATTCCAGCTGAAGGTCTATACCAGGGGTGTCCAACCTTTCACCTTCCCTGGGCCACATTAGAAGATGAAAATTTGGTTTGGGCCGCACATAAAATAAAATAAGAGTAACGATACCTGATCATCCAAAAAAACCATAGAAAACATAGTTAACATATTAAATTTATTTGGAAGTGAAGTTAGTGAGATGTTTTTATTATTTATTATTAATTATTTATTAAAAATTATTTATTTTTATCACTTTTTTAAATCACGGTTTATCACGGTTTATTTTCCGGCCAAATTTTGTGGGGGTGGCGGGGGAAGAAAGCTCGCCCGCCTCGCGCCTACCTCTCCTCCTGCAAATGGCCTGGCTGGATGAGGCAGGACTGGAAGGCAGAAGCGGCGGCGGTGGCGGGGGCAGAAGCAGCAGCGACAGTGGTGGCGGAAGCGGCAGCGGCGGGGGCAGAAACAGCAGCGGCGATGGGGGCAGCGGCATTGGGGGCAGCAGGGGCAGAAGCAGCGGCGGCGGCAACAGCAGGAGGTGGCGCTCTGATGGTGCCCGCCTTTTCTGTTGCTGCTTGGCGTGGCGCTCGCCTCGCCCCACCTCACACCTGCCTCTCCTCCTCCTCCTCCTTGCTGGCTCAGGCACGAAGGTTGGGGTGGGCACTGGGCCGTATTACAAAGCGACCTGGGCCACATGCAGCCCGCGGGCCGTGGGTTGGACAAGCCTGGTCTATACCAAAAACATCAATCAATCCCACAGTCAGTCTTTCCTTGCTTTTTTCTTCATTCTGGTTCTGCTTTCACTTTCTAAGATTCTTACTTTGTTTCAATACTTCTTTAATGTTATATCCATACAAGTTCATTCAGAAACAGGATGCTTTCCCTTTTGTTTGAGCTCAAGTTTTTGTCAAAAGGTGACACTCTCCATTGTACAAAGTCTTCACCTTTCCCCCCTATTATTTTTTATTTAGGGATTTTCGAACCTCAATATTCCAGCACAGTCCAGTCTCCAATTTGTAAACTTTATTATTATTTTTTGACAATCTTAAATCCAGCTTTATTTTATGCCTGTTTATTCCCAAAATATTTTAGTCCAATTTAATTAAATCTTTAGTTCCAGCTTCTTCCTTTCCTGGTTTGAAGCCCCGCTTATCTATCTATCTATCTATCTATCTATCTATCTATCTATCTATCTATCTATCTATCTATCTCTATCTTCTATTCATCAATCATGTATATGTATCTATCTGTCTGTCTGTCTGTCTGTCTGTCAATCTATCATATCTCTGTCTATCTTCTATCAATACAATGTATCTGTGTATATGTGTCTGTCTATCTCTTTCTCTCCCTATCTACTTACTTATCATCTTTCTTTCTTTCTTTCTTTCTTTCTTTCTTTCTTTCTTTCTTTCTTTCTTTCTTTCTTTCTTTCTTTCTTTCTTTCTTTTTTTTATCTATCTTTCTGTCTGTCTATCTATCTATCTACCTATCATCCCATTTTTTGTTGCATTTATATATAGTATATGCCACCTGACCTCTTGTTTACTGCTGCCAAGAAAAGAATATGGAACAAAAGAATATGGAAGGAAACACACTCATACTGCAGGCTCACATGCACACACACACACATTTTGGCCTTATCTACCTTTTCATCATAAAAAACCATCCTATAGTACTTGAGAGGTAGGAACTACTTGACAACTGTACACTGTCAGGGTGAAGTGAGCTAACATGCTAGGAATTCTTGTTCCTCTTAATGCTTTTTTTTTCCCCTGAATAAACTCAGAAATACAATCCCAGTTAGATTTTTCAGTCTTTAGGAGCTTTCTGGGGGGAAAGGTATAAAAAGGTATAAAAATAAAACCAGCCAATTTCCCCCCAAAACAACTATAAATAATGACTCTGCTTTTTTTAAAAAAAAATGCTAAGCCATATTCTTGTTGCACATTAGAAAACGATCAACTACTGAAAAGCTCTGTGTAAACACTGTGGCTTTTTAATAGTTCACCTTCTCTAAAGTTTGTCCATTTTAAGCCACAGTAATTAAATTCCATAGCAGTCCATTTCGTGTGGTTTTCTTTTCTTTTCTTTTCTTTTCTTTTCTTTTCTTTTCTTTTCTTTCTTTCTTTCTTTCTTTCTTTCTTTCTTTCTTTCTTTCTTTCTTTCTTTCTTTCTTTCTTTCTTTCTTTCTTTCTTTCTTTCTTTCTTTCTTTCTTTTCTTGTATGATCTCCAGGGAGACATACTGAAGGCTGCATCGGCTTTTCTCTGCTGTCTTTGTTGATTGACACTTTCCTGGAAGAGTCCTTAAGAAACATTGTAATTAGAGTATTTGCATTGCCAAAGACTAGATGACCTTTGGTATGCTAGTAATTAGAGTCTCCTTATTCTACACTGCTGGTAGGCACTAACCAGACAAAAAAAAAAAAAAAAAAACGGATGGAAAGATTCATTTTGTGAGCTACAAAAAGCCACTTTCCACCAGCATGACAATTAACAGAAGATTATTGTCAAGAATGGTGTAGCATTTTAGGATGGTTGCTCACAGATTTACATAAAGGAGGAGGGAGAGCAGGAGATAGGATTGTTTAGGAGTTGAGGTCTACTAAAGACTTGGATTGCTCTTTTTAAAGTTAATTAGACAAGATGGATTTCATGCAGGAGGGTTTGAAGGATGGATGTATTTTTGTATTATACACACACACACACACACATACACACACACATGTGTGCATGTGTGTGTGTGTGTGTCTTTCAATATGTAAGGGTTGCAGTGGCTCAGTGGCTAAGATTCTGAGCTTGTCGATCAGAAAGTTTGGCAGTTTGGCGGTTCGAAATCCTAGTGCCGTGTAACAGAGTGAGCTCCCGTTACTTGTCCCAGCTTCTGCCAACCTAGCAGTTCAAAAGCATGTAAAAATGTGAGTAGAAAAATAGGGACCACTTTGGTGGGAAGGTAACCATGTTCTGTCATGCTGACCACATGACCACGGACACTTCTTCGGACAATGCTGACTCTTTGGCTTTGAAACGGAGATGAACACTGCCCCCTAGAGTTGGAAATGATTAGCACATACGTGCAAGGAGAACCTTTACACACACATGTATGGATGGATGGATGGATGGATGGATGGATGGATGGATTGATTGATTGATTGTATGTTTTATCAATGTGATCTGTCTGGAATCTTGGTTTAGATAGCATAGAAAACATATATCATAAATAAAGTAGTACACATATGATTTTTTTTAGGACAGGAGGACATAGGAGTCAAAATGATTAGGTCTTAAGATTTTGGCCAATGTAATCATTGTTGTTTTGGGGTTGTGATCAATGTGATCCAGTTGTGCATTATTTCCAAACAACTCTGATTTCTGTAAAATGTACAGGTATTAACTGATTAGTAAAATTGCACATTGGGAAAGAATTGATCTAATTTAAATAGAATTGCCCTAAAACAAATATTTCAACAAAGTCACATGTTTTTTCAATCTGTTGCCTGAGGGGTGGAGGATTGATTACGAATGTCAAAGTCTATATTTTCTCTTTTAGTCTCATTGAAACTGGGGCTGCACAAGAGATAAATGTATTTTTAAGAAGCAGATTAGCAAGTCTACATCAAATATTTGTAAGCTCTACATCAAATACTTTATTCCAGACATTCAAAAATGTCTGGAAATACTAGTAAATACTATTTCAACAGAGATTCAGAAGACATAGGAAGTTTTTCAAGTTACACCACTAATCTTTTAAAAAGTTTGTTACATAAACAACAGGTGTGAATTGTTACACCCTGCCCAAAAAAATTCAGTGCCATTACAAATCCCTGTCCACATGAGACATTGACATTTTAAAGGGTTTTTATGGGTTGGTGTAAACAGTAATAAAACAAGTGGATATCCAAGAATAAAAAGTTCATTTCAAAAAGATATACTCCATATTATATATTTAAATAAAATAAAATAAAATGTTCTGGCATTGGAGGCCTAAAGAGCCCTGGTGTCTTTTCTATGAAAAGGAAACAGATGGAAAACTGATTCGTGAATTTAATTCTAGCCCAGATTTGCTTGCAGCATTCTGGGTGATGACTGACAGTTTGGCAAATCTTTCCTATGCATTTGCCACTATAAACATTTTCTCCCTCCAGGTTCACAATGCTTGAGGAATTTGATTTTTGCAAATTCTTATATGAAACTACCTTACTCTATGCTCAGGGGAAAGAAATTCAGCTATTCATCAAATATTGCACTTCTCCTACTTTGCAATACTTTTCTTAGCAGTTTAAATGTATCAAAATACACATTTATACAGGGAGGGAGGGAAGAAGAGAGAGGGAGGGAGGGAGAGAGAGAGAGATGATATACCAATGTGTGATTGTCAAATCCAGTGGTGGGATTCAAAATGTTTTACTACGGTTCTGTGGGCATGGCTTGGTGGGCGTGGTGTGGTGTGGCTTGGCGGGTGTGGTTTGGTGGGCATGACAAGGGAAGGATATTGCAAAATCCCCATTCCCTCCCCACCCCACTAACCTGCTTTCCAACTCCATTCTCCTGTGCAGGGCAACAAAAGAAGACCCTGCCAATCAGCTGGGACTCCGGAGGCAGAGAATAGATGAGGGCAGGGCCAATCAGAGGTGATATTTTCCAGTTCTTTGAACTACTCAAAATTTCTGCTACTGATTCTCCAGAACTGGTCAGAACCTGCTAAATACCACCTCTGGTCAAATCATAGAGTTAGTATTCAGATATATCAATTATGAACTAAATAAGCTTTGTGGGATTCAGTTTGGGTTGGTCACTCAGGTAAGAAGTTTAGTCTTCTAAACTTTTAGACTTGTGCTGGCACTCATCCTCAAGGAACGTCTCTCTATCAGAATGTGTGCTTTGAGCTATTTTATGTGTTGCATTTCTGGTGCCTGGTTGAGGGTGGCTTTTTAGTTGTTGATTGGGGTGTTGATGGCCATCTATTAAGTCAATGGCTGTGGTTTCCTTGTGCTTCCAAGCCCTTGACTTGACAAGTTGGTGGCAAATCAGCACTCCTATTGACTGACATAGTCACCAAGGTGTTCTTTGCAAAACTGGGGTGGATATGGCCTGTGTGTGATTCATCCGGCCTGCAGGCCGCCAGTTTGACACCTCTGATCTAGGGGGTGAAAGGGAGAATATAGTAAATGTAAGACAAATGAAAAATAAATAAATTTAATGACAGCAGGGAAACACAAGTTAGTTTCCAACTACCTTTTGGATTTATTTTTAAGAGGAAGGATAGGTAGAAAATATAAGGGAATGAAAATAATATGATTCTGCCATGTCATGAACAGTGCTAAGTGATTGCTACTTAGGCTCACTGAATAAAAATCTGCAAGGAAAAAAAACACATACTTGTTCACTAAAGATGGTTTTGATGAAGCCACTGCTTGAGTAATTGGGTTACCATTCTGTTTTGCACAGATGAAATGTAGCAATGAGACACACATGCTAATTTGGAGAGCTTAAATTCCAAGGCTAGCATTATTTCATTGGTAATGAGAACAGAATGAAATTGCATACGTGTTCATCGAGATTTCATCTTCTAACCATGCTTTCACTTGCATGCAACCAGATTTAAATATATACAATTGATAGGAGGTTAAAAGAAAAAAATCACCCAGACATTTTTTCATGCTAAATCTTCTATTTGGGGATTTTTCTTCTGATCAGTTTTTTCAAAAGGATATAGCATAAAAGGGAAATATAGCTGTCATTGCATGTGGGCATTTATATTATAGTCAAACACTTAATATCATTTTGTAAGCCACTATGGAATTGTGGTAAAAGCGCCAGGCTAAACCAGGAGATTGTGAGTTAGGTACTACTTAGGTACTATTTAGCTACTGGGTAACCTTAGGCGAATCACTCTTTCCAAGCCCTAAGAAACAGGCAATGGCAAATCACTTCCCCTAAAAAAAAATATTGCCAAGAAAACTTCAGGGACTAGTTTACTCAATCACTAGGAATCAAAAACTAATTTGAAGGCACAAAACAACCTAATACAAGAGAATTCATTGTGTAGAGTTATACTATTCAAAAGTATGAAAAACAAGACTTCCTAAACATTGATCGAACAACAAAGAGCTCTGAAGAATCCTCCAATTCAGGATAATTTAGTCATCATTTCTTAGCAGTGCGGATAACATATTTCTTATAGATTACCATCCTCTGTGCAAATTAGCCTAATGCTGGGAAGAAGATTGAAGTTCATCCATAGAGACTCAACAGGGATCTTTGGATGTGTCATACCTCTTGTAAGCCATCCTGAGCTTCTAGAAGAAAAGTAGACAATAAGATGGGAGAAAAAAAGTAAGAGCTGACGTTTTGGGTATTTATAAAACATCAATAACAACAATCAAGAACTGTGCCTACAAATCAATGGTGAAACTGAACTCTATTCTATTTAACATTTAATTAGGAATTCAATACCGCTGTTACCGGAGCTGAGGTTGGGAGAGTGTGATGTTTGACAATTTAGATTAATCATCTTTATTGCATTTTTATTTTTTTCCTTATTTCAAATACAAATAAATAACATAAAACAGCCTCCATAAATTGTACTCGCTGGTAGGTAAAAGTGTTGGAAACGAAATTTGCCAGTTTGCTTCAGCCTTTTCACTGAAGGTGGCAGAACGGAATTATTATGCTATAGTCTGTTCATCCATAATTTCTCACTTCTACACTCTGGGAAACACAAGACAAATCTCAAGAGATTTCTCAGTGTAAAACAGTTTTAATTAGTAAATAATTCACATTCAGAGCAAATCCTTTGTACTTAACCATACTATCGTGTTGCAGGACTTTCTGATTTCTCAGTGATGGAGTTGAGATATTTCACCTCCCCAAAGAGTTTTGTTTTTCAACACACGAAGAAACATTAATGATATTGTGACTTGCAAGTGACATAGATATGTTCCTCCTTGTTTGATGCTTCACATGTGCCTCTTCCATCTTTTCCTTTAACCTGACACCATGATCTGCCCCACTAATATATGAAGTCCTCCTCTCATTCTTCTCCCACTTCTTTAATAATAACACGGACACTGCTTCTATTAAATATAAACACACTGAAAAAAATAGTCAATGCCCCATTGAGTATAGAATCAGAATACAGCTGGAAGGGACCTTGGAGGTCTTCTAGTCCAGTCCCCTGCTCAAGCAGGAGATCCTATACCATTTCAGACAAGTGATGCTCCAGGCTCTTCTTAAAAACCACCAGTGATGGAGCACCCACAACTTCTGGTAGCAAGCTGTTCCACTGGTTAATTATCCTCACTGTCAGGAAGTGTCTCCTCAGTTTTAGGTTTCTTCTCTCCTTGTTTAGTTTCCACCCATTGATTCTTGTCTTGCCTTCTGGAAAATAAATTCTCTTTGGGGCAGCCTCCCAAATACTGTAATACTGCTATCATGTCCTCCCACCAGTCCTTCATTTCTCTAGATTAGCCCAACCCAAATTCTGCAACTGTTCTTCATATGTTTTTGTCTCCAGGCTTTTAATCATCTTAGTTGCTCTTTTTTGCACTTTTTCCAAAGTCTCAACATCTTTTCTGTAAATGTGGTGAGTAAAACTCGATGCAGTCAGTATTCCAGGTATGGAATACTTTAAAAAGTGGTAGTAATATACCTATTACTAATACTAATATAGCTGCTCTCATTTATCCAAAAGCAATTTCTGCTGATTTTCTTTCTTTAATAATATGTCGAGTTCTGTAATTGGAATCCATCTTGATGAGTCTTGATTTGGAGGTCAAAGATCTCGAGCCTAAAGGATCACTGAGGCTGAAACTGAAGTAAGACAGGATCCAATCTGGTTGGGACCACAGTCTTCTAAGCTTTTGGCCTTGTTCTGGAGCCACCCTCAGGGAACATCTGGTGAGAGAGAAGTTTGCTGAAGATGAGCTCACACACAAGTCCGAAATCTCAGAAGACTAAATGTCTAGTCTTGGTAATCAACCCGGATTGGATTTTGAAACATTATCCTGTTTTCATTCATGAACCAAAGCAATCTACTCTGGATCATTGTTTACCATATACTTCATATAGCCACAATGCATATTTGACATTTCAGTTTACTGGACAAGAATGAAACACTCCAGGCCACATATTTGCATATTCCTTTGTGAGGAAAACACAAAAAATTATTAGAGCAAATATTTGAGTTTCTGTGCACCTATTACTTAAAGAAATCTTTCTGAGAGTTAAATAAGTAAAAACTGAACAGTATATAAAAGGAAAAACAGGTGGAAGGAACACATACTTTTCCTTTTCTTTCTGCCTTACCATTTCATTATTGAAGATGTGTTAAGATTAGAAACCAGTAGCAAGAATTCTGTTTGATTTTAAATAAACCCATTTATCACAATAGTTGGACCAAAATCTCCATGGGATAAACAGGAAAAGCATCTGCAACTGGTAGGATACAACGTCACACATGTTATGTTCTTTTTTTAAAAAAAAAAAATCTCCTTCCAGAAAAGTATATAAAAGATCTTCTCCAGTAAATGGGTTTCTTTGAGTCCTTTGAAGATGAGCAGCACAGCCCAACTCAGTTGCAGCGCTTCTCTTCATTGAGGTATTCCAGCAGTTCTTTTCAACTGAAATATTCAATACAAAGAGACATGCCAGTAAAATTCTGCAGAGGGCAGAGGGAATTGATTTTAGAGTCCTATTAAGCATCTAAAGGATGAGGACTGTTGGGATTAGCAAAAGTAATGTTAGTTCTCTTAGTTGGCTTCCCAGAAAATTGTTAGGTACCTTTGCTTCCTGATCATTCTTTGATTGTTACTTCAGGATCTCCGCTATGAAAAATCTGGTATAATTAAACCTCCAATATGTACCAAAGATGTGCAAATGGCAAAATCTGCAAATTCTCATTGGTTCTACAGAATTAAAAAGGCTGTGTACCATTTCTCCATTCATCTGCAATTATTTTTTTTCTTAAAAAGTGTTTGAACAACAATTTATCCAAGCTTCCCTTGCATTTATCTTAAGTATCTGATTTTAATTACATTAATTTACTCTGAGGGAAGTAGTTTGGCTGTTAGATTAGTCTCTCTCTCTCTCTTTTTAACTCTCTCTTTTTCTGTGTTTTTGAGAGAGAGAGAAAAAGAGAGGGAGGGAGGGAGGGAGGGAGGGGGGGGACTTTCCCTATGCAAATATGTGTTTGTCTGCATACACATACTATGAATGACTTTTGGATATTTTAAGCTTCATATCTGTGCTAAGGAAAGCTAATTTACTTAATCACCCAAAATTGGACAGACTATTGAGCTAATTGGACCTTTCCTTTTGGGACAACGGCAGAGATGATCAAGACTTTGAACTGTGTTAGACAGTGTCAAAACGTATAGGGTTATCCTAATGTTACATGAGCAATTGGTCTATCAAATTTTGGTGCAAAACGCTGGAAAGCTGCTAGATGAAACAAAGAGAATATTCTATACAGACATATCTATTGAGCTTTGTGTTGTTGGGCTTTGCAGGCAATGCTTTTTTTTTTTTTAATCCTCCACCAATAAAGATTACAATTTGGTAAAGGCTCAGATGTTGATTAGCATTTTTGGGCAATAAAGTATTTTTAATTAAGGTAAGTATTTTATTTGTCATGATATTTAGCTATAATGGAAAGAGAGCTGTGAAAATATCTACAAACCCATCCCATCCTGGACATAAACTGTTTCAACTTCTTTCCTCAAGATGACATTATAGGGCATTGCACACCAAAACAACTAGACAGAAGGAAGTTTCCCTCCCCCCATTCCAGTTCTCTGCTAAAGAACTAATTCCCACAGCACTATCAAACTACCTCGTATGCTGTACTACTATTATTTTTGTCATCTTTCCTATTATCTATTTCCTTATCTTCTGATGATTATAACTTTGTGGCTTGCATCTTATGATTTATATTGCTTTATTTAGCATCCTAGTATGATTTATGTTGATTGCTTATTTAATATCCTATGGCTACCATTAAGTGTTGTTTGCATGTACACTGAGAGATTATGCACCAGAGACAAATTTCTTGTGTGTCCAATCATACTTGGCCGATAAAGAATTCTATTCTATTCTATTCTATTCTATTCTATTCTATTCTATTCTATTCTATTCTATTCTATTCTATTCTATTCTATTCTATTCTATTCTATTCCATTCCATTCCATTATTATTCTATTCTATTCTATTCTATTCTTCATTCCAATACATTCTATCCTATCCTATCCTACCCTATCCCATCCCATCCCATCCCATCCCATCCCATCCCATCCCATCCCATCCCATCCCATCCCATCCCACTCCACTCCACTCCACTCCATTCCATTCCATTCCATTCCATTCCATTCCATTCCATTCCATTCCATTCCATTCCATTCCATTCTATTCTATTCTATTCTATTCTATTCTATTCTATTCTATTCTATTCTATTCTAATGCTATTGCAGACTTAGCATAACATTTCTGTGCCCCTAGAAACCCAAAGGTTCATATTTTATTCATTTTATTGTGATGGTCTGGAACCGAGCCTGCAATACTTCTGAAGTATGCTTGTACCCTTTTGCCATGTGCTAGATATTCAGAATGTTTGTATTCAAAATCTTCCCAGTTTTAACTCCAGCCAACAGCCCACATAGGAAAAAGAAATCATTTTTGTTATCCGTAGGTTGTGCAATCACTTTTCAGAATTAGCTGCCTGTTTGTCTTACAAGCCATTTAACTATGAGCTCTTCCATGATACTGAATTCTGCGCTCTGTGTGAAATTCCACAGCGTGTAATAGCCCTGGCTACAGAATAGTTGTAATCCGCTGCTGTCAGGGCTTAGACAGTGGCTTCCTGATGAGGAGAATGTTCTTTGTTTTCTGCTTCTTTCCCCTCTTTAGATTCTTAATTTGTTTTGCCAACATGTCTGCTTTTTTCCTTTTTTTTTGGCACACCTGCCTTCTTCCTTCAAGTGTTTTAGTCCTTCTCCGAGAATCAGTCACGAGTAGCTTGCAACCCAATGCCTGATTACAAAGTTAGCGGAGCTTGAGTGCAATTACCGCAGCTCCACAACCCTTGCACATTAAAGCCAGTGTTAATTGTTTCCCATTTTTTTTAAAAAAAAAAATCCTTATAATAGGATAAAAACCAAAGACATGATTTCTTTTAGTTAAAAACAGCAGAAAATGAAGACATTCATTTCTGATTAATGACAGCAATATGGAATTATGGGCACTTGCAAGGAAGCACACTAAAGAGGTTTGTGTGATGCCAGGAAAACTTGCCATTGTATCATGCTGAAGAAGTTAGATCAGAAGTATGGCTTAGCATAAATACTTCTCTCAATTGTTCTTGCTGCTGGCAAGGAGGGATACTGACATACTTCCCTGCTGGAGGACAAGATAGCAATAGAAAATAGCACTTTATAGTGCTTTACAGCCCTCTCTAAGCAGTTTACAGAGTCAGCATATTGCCCCCAGCAATCTGGCTTCTCATTTTACTCACCTTGGAAGGATGGAAACCTTGAGCCTGGTGAGATTCGAATTGCCAAATTGAAGTAGCCTGCAGTACTGCCTTCTAACCACTGTGCACCATGGAATGAAGGAAGGAAGGGAGGGAGGGAGGGAGGAAGGAAGGAAGGAAGGAAGGAAGGAAGGAAGGAAGGAAGGAAGGAAGGAAGGAAGGAAGGAAGGAAGGAAGGAAAGAAGAGCAATAGCAATAGCCCTTAGGCTTATATATCACTTCACAGTGCTTTTACGGCCCTCTCTAAGTGGTTTACAGAGTCCGCCTCTTGCCCCGCCCCCAACAATCTAGGTCCTCATTTTATCCACCTTGGAAGGATGGAAGGCTGAGTCAATCTTGAGACTGCTGAGATTTGAACTACCAAATTGCAGGCAGCTGGCAGTCAGCAGAAGTAGCCTGCAGCATTGTACTCTAACCACTGTGCCACCGCAGCTCTTATAAGATATTAATAGGTTTGGATTTTTTTTTTTTTTTTTTGGCATACTCTGTGATATTCTCTGTATTTATTTTTTAAAATTTTATTTTAAGAAGGTTCAAAACTTAACCCACCTTCTTTGATTGCTTGTTTTAAAGGCTTTATAAAAGAACAAACACTTTTACACATAAGTGATGAGAGCAAGTGACATGGTATGAGAAAAGAGAATCACACAGGCTATGTCTTTTCACCCATTGGTTCTGCCTCACATGGACTGAGATCTCAGTGTGAGAAGAGGTGTATGTGTGTTGACTTCTGCCTTTTAGCATTGACTATGTAGAATAACAGAAATATTAGGCAAGAAATATGCTTCAGACTATACTTGTAGGGTAGCAGTGAAGGCTTCATAAGGATGTGTCTTTATTTTGGAGATCAGAGTCACGCAAGCCATGGCATTCTCTGAAACTCTCTATGGAACCAAAAGTTGACTATGAAGAAACAGGACAGAAATGTCCTGTTAATTCTTTTCAACTCTGGTATTAGAGAAGGTTTCTGAGAATACCATGGCAAACCAAGAAAATAAAGGGATCATCAAACAAATCAACCCATACTCCTAACTCAAGCCATCTATGAGAAGACTCAAATTATCCCTGTTTAGACACATTATGTGAAGATCTAGATCTCTTGAGAAATCCATAAAGCTAGAAAGGTGGAAAGAAAAAAATAAGTAGAAAATGTCCAACAGCAAGATGGATGGATTTGATTTCCATGGTGATATGGCACTGGAAGATCAGTCTGTAGAACATGTATGTCCTTGGTTGCTAAAAGTCATTACTGATTTAATGACTAAGAACATAGCTGACATTCTAAATATTGAGAGATGTATAGTTTTATGAAAATATTTAGATTTTTGTTTCTTCATCCTTAAATGAAGAGTAGTGGTCACAATTCTAAGTAGTTTAGAGTTTTTGTTGTTGTTCATTTGTTAAATTGTGTCTAACTCTTGGCAACCCTATGGACCATAGAATGCCAGCACTTCTGCCCTCCACTATCTGCCAGTTTGCTCAAATTTATGTTCATCACATCAATGACACTACCTAACCATCTCATCCTTCTGTCCCCTTCTCCTTTTGCCTTCAATCTTTCCAAACATCAGGGTCTTTTCCAAAGAGTATGGACTTAAAGACCATATATTTCTGCACATTTCAATTCTTATTCTTCATGTGGAATTATTTGAGTCATTTCTGACTCAAACAATGAATCTTGCAAATGCAGAAGTTTACTCATTCTTTTAAACAGGACCTGGTAAAAACACTGAATAGGTCATCTTGGTGACTTCGTATAAACAATCAACTAATGGGCACAGTCCCTAAAATGGGATGGATAACTGCAAAATTTTACCACTTAATCATGGGGATCCTTTAAAATGTTAATTAGGGCCAGAATGAATCACATAATAGGGTTATGATTAGAATACAAAAACCTGTGTTTATTTATTCATTTTTCTTGCTCTCTGTATTTGTTTGTTCAAAGTTGGTGAGGTCAAGCTGTTTGTTTGGCTAAATTCATATTTTGTACTTCAATCCCTAAAAGCGTCATCATGTTCAGGATGAGGTTTAAGAATTGTTTCTTAAGACCAGCCCATCATTTTGCAAACTTTTTTTTTTAATTTAGCAGGCGTGGATGTTCTACATATTAGAAACTGCCTTTCTTGTCAATTGCATCACAAAATATTAAACTCCATAGACTGAAAATGGATATGTAGCTCAAACTTTCTTGCACCGATTTCTCCAAAATTTGTTACACTTTATCTTACATCCTGCACATTTCATTTCATTCTGTAGAAAAATTGAACATGTTGTAGCCATTTACATTTTGGCTACCCTGTAATATGGGAGAATGTGTGCCTGCATTTGCAAATATTACTCTGGTCTGACCATAGGTTAGTTTCAGATGCTTTCAGAGTCAATCATTTCAGACTTTTAAAGCTAGCTATTGGAGCTTAGAATTCTATTGGATGAGTTTTGCATGTCTCTGAAGAATTGCTTCTAAGAGACAGTTGATATTAATATTATATATTTCCTGCTTTCAGGAAATATTAGAAGAATGTTTAGCAAGTAAATACCTACTAAGGAAGAACTATTATCTATTAATATTATGCGGAGAAAATACTATTATTATATGATCACTATCAATGAATATTATTATTATTATTGCTCAAACTAACTGTAACCAGACAACACACTGTTTATATAGATGTTGAAACTGTTGCTCTTTCTTTATATATTAACAAAAAATCTATTTTATTTTTCAAAAAGGATGAAGTGTTATCTAATTGCCATAAAAGTTATTTCATTTAACTCCAATATCCTGATTAGCAGAAAAAGTCCAGGGGTATTTTTTTCTTGCCTTAGTATTTATTTATTTAATTATATAAAATACACAGAAAAAATAGAAATAGAAAATTAAGGGAAGGAAAAGAAGTGGGAGAAAAGAAGGTATGAGATACAAGGGGAAAAAAGAAGAGAAAAGGCGTTGACTTCCAATTCTTTTTAACAGAGTACAAGATAAAAACACTCCAGCTTCAAAATTTTTGCTTTCACACATTAATATATAACTAGCCATGTATGTAATGACAAATCTATCTGATCAACAAAACCAAAGTCGTATGTATATATTTTCATCACAAGCACTAACCCCAACTCCTTTAACCTCAAACTAACACTATTGACCTCACCCCATTCTTGAAAGATCCCTAAGGGGCGTGCACCATCGTGCCTACCATCCCTGTCCTATTGTCCCCATTTATTCGTACCTATTTCCTTTATTCTTACTCATGTGTATACTTAAATCTATTACCTTGTAAGCAATTGAGAAATAAAATAAATAAAAATAAATAAAATCCAGAAGTGATAATGTCCAGGGTTATTTTTTTTGCTCTTGATTTGAATTAAATTAGGGCATCTCTCCAGCCAAAGCTTTCTTACTGACCTCTAAGACAGTTTGCAAGAAAAAAAAAAAAAAGCTAGCTCTGTCAGCTCAAGTTCTTTGTTCCCTTGCATGCACTTTAAATCAGAAGCTAGCCTGGGTTCTTCAGGAACAAGAAACCAGACACTTGTCTGTCATTTTCAGTTGAACTTAGAAACTTGCATCATGCATTTTTAAAAAAGCATTTTTGCCTGACCGGGTCTTTGATTGTCATTGTTAAGATTCCCAGATGGTCTGGCTTAGTTCAAGGTTTTGGTGCACCAGCCTAGTCAATGTTCTCTAGTGGTGGCAAGCTGCTGAGTTTCAGCTTGTTGCTGAGTCCCTTGTCCTAGTGAGCAACTTTTTGAGTCTGCACTGTGGCTCTTATGTGTAACTTCAGTAATGCTAAGCAAGCAGTTTGATCTGTGTGTGCCTGTCATCTCTCAACAACTCAAGAAATTAGAGCACATCTGCCTTTCTTTTCGCTTCCATCTGTCAATTCCGGACCTTTCGTTGCTCACATTTTTCCATCTATTGCATAGACAACCTTGCTTCCCTCCTTATGGCAGTACACATGTCACATCAACCAGTAGGGCAGCGTTGCACATATACATGTACTTCTTTTTTTGAAAACATATAAAATGGGAAAGTAGAAAGTGTGATTGCTATTCTTACTATTTATTTATTTTTAATCTACTTTGGAACTAAAACTGTCTTAGATCTTCATCAAAGATCACCACCTGGCTGGAAGTATAAAGGAAAGTCTAGTTTCAATTATTTGAATCCTTTTGCAAAAAAAAAAAAAAGTCCTATAATTAAACTACAGTTATTGCAGTTGTCCTTATCACAAATATCAGGGATTTGTTAGTGGCTGTGGAGCTGTGCTCAGCTTTGTAGATTTTGCTAAAAAGCAGAATAAGAATGCAGATAATATAAAGAAGTAGACACTGGATTAGTAGAGGTAGGAAAAAGCCCAGTTGTCATCTTCTTTTTCCTCTTCTTCCTCTTCCCCTTCTTCCTCTTCTTCTTCCCCTTCCCCCTTCTCCTCTTCCACCCTTACCTCCTTTTCCTCCTATCTCTAATAAGCTAGATACAAGATCTTCCAATCCATGAAGATTGACTTGGTAAAATTTCTGAACTATCATACACTGACTTAAAGACTGTCAACTACCTTTTATGGTTTCTTATTCCCAAAGTAAAATAAATATACAATTTCTAACTGGGATTGGTGTATTTTTGGAGAATGATCTAGGAGTATGCTCACTAGTGAATCCAACTCAGAATTGTCTTCTATCTAAAACTTCATACAAGAGCCAAAATTGGAATTATTGGGAACCAACTACATGTTTTCTATGAACCTGTTGGTGTCAGCCACAAAGAATCAGGACCATCCATTAGACTGCAGCGGAGAGGATATATTCAAGCCTAAAATACAAAAATCTGGTCAACTGAAGTTCAACACTAAATTGACACCAGATAAGGGTCAATGGAATTCAGGAGAGGTTGGACTCAGACTACTTGTGGGAACACAATGACTCTGTGATGATCCAGGGTGTGGCACAAAGGCAACAGTCAGATAATCAGTAGGAATCCCTTTATTAGCTCCAACTTTGCCCCCAATGTCCTGGTTACCTTCTGGCCTGGAGAAAAACTCTCCCAGGAACAGCCTTTGGCTGCAGAGAATCAAGTCCAAAACGTGATCAAGAAAAACTGTAACTATAAGTCCAATCAAGGCAAGATGAGGTAATTAGTCCGGCAAGGCAAGAGAAGGAATTCCAGACATGAAGGAATAGCAGTAATTCAACATGGCTGGGAGGATGCCAGGAACACAGACAACTAAAGTCAATAAGATAAACTCATGTTTGTTCCCAGCAGACACCACACTCAGCATGCATCTCTTTTAAACTCTCATTCTCAGGTGTGGCTAATGAAGAGAATCACGTCCCTTTCCTCCCTGGTAAGCCATGCAACTGAAGTTGCTGTCTTCTCTGGTCCTCCCCTGCGTGCCCTAGGATGAAGAGGGGGTGGGCCTGGGTCCTCCTCTGAACTCCCTCTCCCTTGTTCTACCTCTTCCCTGCTCTGCCCAGCCTGACTTTTCCCTTCCCCAGTTTCCTCCACAGGCAATGGAGCCACACTCCCATTCCATGTGAGCTGTTCATCTTCCGCCTCGAATTCCAAAAGGGGTATGATAGACTATAATTTGATTATGTGCCTCACTCCAGCCACCACTCCACATGCTCTTCTACAGCTAGCAGCTAAAAGGCTCTCAAAATATAAGGCTCTTAAGAATGTCTTTTAAGATCTCAAGAACCCTTCCCAGAATATTCTAGAATCGGGCTAAATGGTCTTAAGATCTCACTATCAGGCAACTTCAAATATTTTGCATGTGCAATGACATAGACAATATTTGAAGTTTCCTTTTAATGAAATGACACATTAAAACTCTGTAACATTCTTATCCTGATTGATATTAATAGAGCAAATGTTTTTTATTAGGTGGTTTGCTCTCTTGGATTTGTAAATTAATTCTTAAATTATCTTTCATTGTTTGATACTGTTCAATTGCTTTAATTTTCTTCATAATTTCCATGCTTCTCTTTCATTCTGATTATTGAGAGTAACCTTTGAGGTCTCATTCAACATAAAAATAAAGCGTAAGAGGGGAAAAATAAAATTAGTATAATAGATTCTCATCCTTAATGTACATAACGATTGCCTGGAACTAGTAAGTGAGGGGGAGTTTCATAATAAAATAGTGGCTTGAACTGTGCCAGTTAAGAAATTTTCTTGCAATATTTAATGGTATTGGGATGGTAATGGCAATGCAGAATGGATTGTTTTTTAAAAAAACGTAAAGAGATAATTGTTATGAATGTTGGGTTTTTGAGGCAGCTTTGTGGTACGTGCCTAGGAATGAGCAAACATGGAGCTTGTGCTAGAGCAGTAAAGAGAAGATAAACCTCTTCATCCATAAGCACAACTCATCTGTTGTGTAATGGAAGCAGGTCTACAAATACCATTATGCTTACCTAGGTTGTGGAAGCAGAATGAGAAGATTATGAATAGATGGAATAAATAAGATAAATTGAAATGCTCTCGGGAGGACAATGGCCCATTACTGATTGCAGGTTAAAAGGTGATGGCTTATCTTTGAAGTTAACAGGATGGCATCTTAGTCTTAGGTGAGAGTGTCACACTATTGAACCACAAAGTCTCCATGAACTATGAAAGATTGATTGGAAAAAAGATGTAGCTAAGAAACTCATCTTCAAAGAAATAATCAAAACCAGTGTTTCTTTTGACTATGATTTGTTTAAGCTGGGTTTTTATATATATATACATATCCCATAGGACTCAGAATAAACTTGGGACATAGTTAGGATTACAATATTGACCTGGACAGTAATAAATTCTTCTTTTTACTTATCCTATAGAGAAAATAAAATGCACAGTATGTTAGGTAGTAACCCTAACTTGGGTCCTTCTTTCTTAATGGTGAAAGGTTTAGGAAAAGATTTCTTTCTCTCTCTCTCTCTCTCTCTCCTTCCCTCCCTCCCTCCCTCCCTCCCTCCCTCCCTCTCTCTGAGACAGAGACAGACAAAGACAGAGAGAGACAGAGAGACATGTTAAGGTAATTCCCCGTTAGGAGAATGAGCACACACAGGGAGACGTAGTGAGAATGGTGAAGAATAACACACACACAGCACACAGCCACACTTTTTAGTTAAATGTAGGTTTTTACTTCCAATAAATGTTTAAGCAAAGTCCAAACAAGCAGTCCAAGTCATTCACAGTTAAAACAGTCAGTTTTCAGTCCAGGGATAATCCAATAACAAAGTCCAGTATCAAAAACAGTTCAGTAACAGACTTACATCAAATCCAAGAATAATGATGATCAGTAACACTCTCAGCAACAACAGAACAGGAACTAAACAATCCAGGTTTCTGGCTCCATCTTATGGCTATTTGAGGAACCACACCCAATTACAGTTTTAGCATTCTCTTAAAGAGACAGCATTAAAATGTCTATCCTGGTTTATATATTTTCCAACCCAACTAACTGTTGGGTGACTTACATTCCTAACAAGACATAAAAATAATATTTAAGCATAATATTATTACCATTGTAACTAATTAGATCAACTCTTAAGAAATGCTATATTATGGGGATAGATCATAAGTAGATATAAGCAATGATCCAGAATAATAATATAATAGAGAGCTTTTCCAAAAATTCTTTAATTAATAAACTACATTTGGACTGGAATAATTGCAGTTGAAATGTTGGGACCTATCGAAATTTCAAAGAAGAGACGAGAATGTACTATAGGTCTATATTAGGACAATTTCTAAAGTAGTCCAAACTAAAATTTGTATATATTTTTCTCTAGCTGACTTAATTTTCATTGATTATGTACAGTGTATATGCAACTGAAAAGTTTGAAATGAAAATTAATTTCTAACTAGACATATTATATGTCTAGTCAAATTAATTTTCATTGCAAACTTTATGTTTGAAATGAAATATTCAAAATATTATATGTCTAGTCACCTCATGCACCATGTCACTTTGAAGATACAACATGATTTTATTTGCATGCATGCAAGCAGCAATATAGTACATATTGGACAGTACTTTGCTGATCAAAGTTTTACAAAAACAGGCCTAGGACTGTAGCTTTGGCCCATCTTATGGCAAACATTCGACAAGGAAAAAGGCAGAGCTAATGACCAGAAAAGGGAAGACTAAATTCAACAATGTTAAATGAAGATAGTTTTATTGTAGGTTAATTGCTCACACAGAATTTCTTTTTTTTTTTCATTATTCAAGGAAAACCTCACCTTACCAGAAAGCCACTCTATATTTTATTCTATGAATGTTAACATACTTATATTTCAAAGTCTTTTAACCCCACTTTAGTTCTCAGTGTCTCTAGCATTAAAACAGCATAGTTGCTCTGACCAAGGCTTCCGACACCATAATTACACACACGCTTATTTTAAAAAAAACAAGTCTTGCTTTATTGCAATGCTGGGAATTATTTTCATTCCCAGCCAATAATGAATCTCAAACAACCCTTCGAGATAAGCACCCGCCTTGTTTTTCTGTGAAGTGCTGCCAATAACAGAAGTGTCAAATGAACTAGAAAGAAAACCAACCGAAATACAAAGAGCTTCAAGAATGAGTCTGAACTGAACAAACGACTTTGCTTCCTGCAAAGGTTTCGTCATCTTTGCCTGTCCTTTATAGCTTATGGGAGGGGAATCATCTCCCAGCCTTACTCCTGAGTCGCCCCTTTTGTTTCAGCTGCTCTCACCTTCTAGCAGCTCTGCACACATGTGCACTGGGAACAGGCTCTCCTTGGGTCCTCTGTTTCACTGCTGCCAGACTCCAGAGGCTCCAGAGGCAGCATCCCATTCCCAGATGGTCCTGGCCCCATTTTCACATTGGACACAGGACCCTCGTCCAAGTCCTCTCCAGACTCCTAGACTGGTCCCTGTTCTTCCCCACTGTCCAATTCCGCTGCCGTCTGCACCGGTTGCTGGCGAACCACAGCAATAGTGAATACCTTTCTCCCACCCCCACTCCTCTCTTTCTAAAGCTGATGTCAAAAGTGATTTTCTAAATCTTGATTCAGTCACTGTATCTCAAGTGACACACTGTCCATTTTTGCTTCCTGTGAAGAAAAGAAGACCCAACACTTGAGGTTCTTCTTCTGAAACAAGTTCTTTTCATCACCAGTCATCATCTTGCTTACAGAACCCTGTGGAAAATCGCTACAATTTTCATATCTGTGATCCTTCAAAGACAGAGATCAAAACAAGAGTCTGATTGAATTCTCTGTGTACTTTGTCAATCTGTGAAGTCAGAGATAAAATGACTTCTACAAACATTAAATTCTATGATATATTCCACAGAGAGATAACACCTTGAAAACACCCCAATGTTTCACAGATTTTATTTGCTTCCAACTGTCAGTGTCAGACTCGTTGCTGATCACAAATCTTTGTAGTGGGAATAACATCTTGCATCATTTAGGATGGTGCAAGTTGATATAAAATACTTATATTACTGATATCAAGGCTCAACTTTCTTCGTACAGTTATTGATAAATTTTAAAGTTTGGGATGAGAATATTTTTATTTGTTTAATAGAATTTCAGAAGTCAATCAATTCTGAATAAGCGATGCTTAGCACATGGGTAGAATAGTGTTAGTTACTCTGGAGAAAAGTAATTCAGGTAATTAAATTACAGGTCAGGGATAAGCTTACAGCCCAGGTCAATATTTCTTCTGTATAGATATTTTTTTAAAAAATGTCTTTTTTTAAAGAAGTAACAATTCACACTGCTTTCAAAGTTGTTATTACTTCCAATGAATTGTTATGCAACATGTCTCAAGATATTCTCTATGAGTTACTCCCTCCCTCCCTTCCTACCTGTCTTGCATATCTGGACTTGTCTCTGCTGTTTTCTAGTAGATTTCTTTTTTTATTTTGAACAAGCCTTGCCTTGTCTTCCAGACAGCTGATAGACAGTGACTGGCCCAAGGTCACCCAAATGTGCTTTAGCCAAAACTAGAACTCATGGTTTCCTAATTTCCAGGCTTTTTTCTTAACCACTGCATGCACCTGACCTTCAAGACTACCTCAGGACATTATTTGTAATTGTGGATTGTTCATTCAGAATATACAACCATTATTTTTCTTCCATCCTCAAGATAATATAGCTGAAGCTACTAAAATGCTTGTGACCTATCTGATTTTATATCTAAGTTGAGGAAGTTTGGGGTAATATACTTAAAATATTGGATTAAACACTAGGTAAATCATGCAGAGTGGATGATGTAGTAAGTTAGCCACATTATCTTGGACAATTCAGGTCCACTTTCTTCTTTTCGATGTTGGCTCCATTTATCTAAGCTGACAGCTCTGGTGTCAGTGGTATTACTAGATATATGGCTTCCTTCTCAAATCATAGCATGTTAGAAGTGCTTATTCTCCAAGGGCAATCCTAATGCTCCAGCTCCTTTCTTGCAATCTCAAGAGAAGGCATGACTGATGACTCAGAATTAATTGTTACCCAGTGAGGTGCCACGGATCGACATCTATTACACGGACTAACACTGGTGCTCAGAAGGCAATTTTCTAATGTGCCTGACAAACCTAGTTGAGACCTTAGTGTCTGGATATTGTTTGTTTCTTTTTGCATTGCTAAGAAAAGGCATGTACATACCCGTGACATTTCTCCATTTGCTTATTGTTTGTGCATTTTTTTCAGTTAGTTCTCAACCTACAACCATTTGTTTAGCAGCTTCAAAGTTACAACAGGACAAAAATAAAGTGATCTACTGCAGCGGTGGTATTCAATTTTTTTTTACTACTACTGGTTCTGGTGGCGTGGTGTGGCTTGGTGGATGTGGCTTGATGGGCACAGCAGGGGAAGGATACTACAAAATCCCATTCCCTCCCCACCCCACTAACCTGCTTTCCATCTCCGTTCTCCTGTGAAGGGCAACAAAAGAAGACCCGATCAGCTGGGACTCGGGAGTCAGTTAATAGATGGGGGTGGGGCCAGTCAGAGGTGGTATTTGCCAGTTCTCTGAACTACTCAAAATTTCCTCTAACAGTTCTCCAGATCTGATCACAACCTGCTGAATACCACCTCTGACCCTCCTCACTCCTCATCCTTATTGAACTGTTGCAGCATGCGATGCAAATTTGGTATCAGTTGGCAACCAGCATATATTTACAATGGTTGCAGCATCCCGGGGTCATTTGAGGCCTTCCCACCTGGCTTGCAAGAAGCAAAGTCAATGGGAAAAGCTAGATTTGCTAAACAACCATATGGTTCACAACTGCACCATGTCAGGACTCCAACAAATCCACCCCCATTCAAATCAAAAGTCTCTAGCCACATCTCAGAGAAAAGAAAATTGATTTATTAGAAGTGGACATGTTGGTGCTGTCTGGATGCAGCTGATACTAAATTACATCATTCATTTCCCCTTGACCCTGGTCTTCCCCCCACCTCCTGGATGTGTATTCCCCAATGGGACACATCCATCCCCAAGAGTCATCAATCATGCTCTCCAGTTATTTTCTTGCACTCCGGGTGATTATCTAGGCACTTAAGGAATGCACTGGTTTCCCCCATTCCCTTTTTCTGGCAGCTAAAAAGACCAAAGGAGTATCTTTTTAGTTGACACACCGATCTGCTTAAGAACCATGGCAAAAGCAATTGGCTTGTTTAGTAGCAGAATGCATTGTTGTTGTAAGTTGAGGACCAGCTGTATATTGATCATATCACGATGAATCCCTATAAACGGTAGAAAGACTGAGGTTGCAGAAACTGACAAGGAAAAGTCAGAGCAACGGAGCAGGACCTTGTCTGAGAAATAGCAGAAAGTGGAACAGACTTAGTGAGTGGTGGGATGCTGCCAGTTTAACAACCAGTTCAGTGATCACACACTTTGTGCAGTGCTGAAAATTGGCCATTTAGAAACTCAGCTGCTTACCTTCCAAGTCAGCAATGGTAAGTAGAATAGCAAGGAGGAAAATCGACTGTGCTGCATGATTGAGATGAGCTACAGTGCCGGATACATAGGACAGGATGGGGCGTGAGTGGATGGGTGGGGCTAGCTGATTGCCAGAGCTACCGGTTCACCTGAACTAGTCCAAACCAGCAGCATCCCACAACTGGACTTAGTCTTGGTTGCTGTTCCATCATTGTTGGTAAGGTAACTTCCCAAAACCACAAGGTATCTACACAAACATATCTTAATCAACGTACTGTGAAGTCGGTTGCATTCACTGCAAATCAATTGCCATAACTACACAAACTCTCTCCAAATATTCATTCATTCAATAATAGTTTGGGTAATATTTTGAGGTTTAATTTGCTGGCAGGACGGTTGCTCAGAATGTTTGCCTGTAGGATGACCGGAGGAAAGTATTTTGGAGGATCTCAGCTGCATTGTCTTATTGTTATCATGGTGTTTATATTTAAAATGTTGGGGTTTTTATTGTTATGGTTTTAATTTATTATTAGCCACCAGAGGTACAGAAGTGAGATGCAGCCATATAAAAAATGCAACCATAAAATGAAATCATAAAATGAAATCATAAAATAAAGAAACAGAGGACTTGAGAGTCTTTTATGCAGCAGCACAAAATAATGCTATCAAAAAGAATTTTATTCTACCATACAGTTATTTATAGCTAATCAACTTAAAAGGGGAAACTCCTATTAAAATAATTGCTCTATGGCTTTGTTTGTATCTGATCAGCTTAAATTTGAGAATAATAAATGTGGTTGTCTTTAAGGTATCTTCAAATAAAACATTTTCTGATTTACTTCTAAAACTTCTATAGAGCCTGACAATTATACCACAGAATCACACTTAGGTGAAGCTCCCTCTCCAGATTTGCACCGAAAAGCTATTTCAGCCCCAATATTGCTCTCTCATAAGCAGACAAAAGCAGCTAATAATGGAGATTATTACAATATACCCCGTTTCCCCCAAAATACAACCTACCCTGAAAGTAAGTCCTAGCTTGATTTTTATATGTATACCCAATATAAGCCCTACCCAACAAAATAAGCCCTAATTATGATCCCGCCCACTTCCAGAGTACACAAGTAAAAATTAAACTAGGTTGGGGATGGTGGGATAGAGCTGCCATACTACTTACCTTTAGATAGTTGTAGCCAGGCCTAGCACACTCTAACACCTGCTTCTCTGGACCATTTTTTCTGCAGCTGGCAAGGCTGGCAAGGCTTTCCTGGAGGACTCTGTAGATGATAACAAAGCTCTGTATCGATCTGGAGCTCTGTTATTGGCTGCAGAGGCCTTCAGGAAAGCCTTGCCAGCCACAGAAGAAGTTCCTGAAGGCCTCTGACACCAAAAAGGAGGCCGGGGGCGATGCACACAAGTGAGGTTAGTCAGTGGATGACATCCCCCCAAATAAGACCTGGTACCTTTTTTGGTGGCAATATATATATATAAGACAGGGTCTTATTTTTGGGAAAACAAGATATTATTAGTGTGTGTTCCATGTTCAGGTAATAGGATGCTAGAATATAAAGGGATCAGAAGAAAACATGCAATTTGTTAATGCAACTAAAAAGAATTGCATTAACGTTGGGTATTTCCTAGCTTTGCTTTGAACTAAATAAATGATATGCACCTCATCCTGAGCATTAAAAATGTGATTGAATATTTCTATAACTCAGCGGAAGAGAATATTTGTAGCTCATTATCTATAGAAATTCTTAATCATCCAGGTCATGGTTGTGCTTTTTCAAAAGGCAACTCGACTTTTATGGATTTTTCTTTTAAACATTTTGCTTCTCATCGAAGAAGCTTCTTCAGTTCCAACTGACTGGAAGGGAATAGAAAGATTTGTATTCTTTGCAATCATATGATTGTGTGCACTCTGGGGTTGGTAGTCAGAGTCACCTGAATCAGAGTGTAAGTGGGTGTGGAACTTTCTTGCAACTGCTGAAAGGATTGTGTTGTAAACAGGAGATAGGTGGCATTGTATCCCTCCACCTCTGTTGAGGGGGGGAAGTTCAATTTTAACATAGATGGCCTCTATGACTCATGTTTCAAACCAGTGGTCCTCTCTGTCCAGAATGTGAGCTTTGCTGTCTTCAAAAGAATGACTCTTGTCTTTCGGATGCAGATGGGCTGCCGAATCCTGTCCTGATGAGTTGGTTCTCCAGTGTTTTACCATGTGTTTATGAAGTGGTTGTTTTGTTTCCCCAGCCAGACTAATCCAACTAGCAGTAATGATGTTACCTAGTTGGGTGATAAAACACCTACGAGAAAACAACAGAGAACACCAAGGATTTCACATTTCTATAATCTTTACCTGCCTGGGTCATTATTGCTGAAGACATGAAATTAAAACCACAGGGATGGGTGTTTAACATCCCTCATTACTTGATGATAGGTTGGGTTGAAAGACGGAGAGTAATTAAATTAGCTTTCTTTAAGGAGAGTAGACCCTCTCTCCCCATTCTGGAGTTTGAAACTTTAACCACCATTCTGTGCTCACACATTACTAAATAAAGAGTCGGACAAGAAGCAATGAGTGGAAACTAATCAAGGAGAGAAGAAACTGAGAACTAAGGAGAAATTTCCTGACAGTTAGAACAATTAATCTGTGGAACAACTTGCTTCGAGAAGTTATGAATGTTCCAACACTGGAAGTTTTTAAGAAGAGATTGGATATCAATTTGTCTAAAGTGGTGTAGGTTTTCCCGCAAAAGCAGGGGGTTCGATTAGAAGACCTCCAAGGTTCCTTCCAACTCTATCATTCTATTCTATTCTACTTGGGTGCAGGTTTCTTTAGTTGGAAACTTTACCACAGTACAGGGTTTGCCAAATAGTTGTGTTATATAGTTCATTTATAGACTTGGGAGTGCTTAGATAAAACAAGTTCCCATTAAAATGCAAAATCAAGCAATTTCTTCCCCATTTTTTTTAATGATAATACGGGTCTTAATGTGTGTGACCTAGAGATGGATGTCTCAAAGGTACTTGTAGGTAATATTTAGACAATAGGCATTCCTCTTATGCAAAGAGGGAACCCGGATCTTTAGCTTACATCCGCTTTTATAGTTAATGTTGTATTGTTATGTTTATAGTTAACATAACAAACAAAAAGGCAAGAGGAAAGTTGATTGGACAGGATAAAAGTCACCTCCCTTTTGCCTAGGAAATCAGTTACATGTAGTCAAACATGTTACCTATTTGCATCCCATAACAGCACACATGTTCACTAAAATGAGGTCTGACATCTAAAGGGGCTAAGTATCTAAGTATAGTACATAAGATTATATATTGCAGTGTCCTACATGTCAATGAAAAGCTTCAACCATAACAATACAAGAGCAAACAATAGATACAAACTCAAGGTAAACCACACCAAACTTGATTGCAGGAAATACGACTTCAGCAAGAGAGTGGGGTCAATGTCTGGAATACTCTACCTGACTCTGTGGTTTCTTCCCCAAACCCCAAAAAACTTTAACCTTAGACTGCCTACTATTGACCTCATCCCATTCCTAAGAGGTCTGTAAGGGGCGTGCATAAGCGCACCAACGTGCCTACTGTCCCTATCCTATTGTTTCTTTTATATTTTTCTTATATGTATCCATTTCATGTATTCATAGCTATGTTTATACTTATACTTGTTATCTTATAATCGCTTGACGAAATAAACAAATAAAAATAAATAAATGAAGAAAGGAGGTTGTTTGGAGTTCAAGAAAGAGATAAGCCAGACCCCAATTTGTATTAACCAACTTTTTATTATCTCCAGCTTGTTCATCAGTTTAGGAACATTAAAAGATAATAAATCTGAACATTGATTTAAAAGAGACAAAACAGATCAAATTAAAATACAAAGTAACCATGTTAGTTAACAAATGACAAAACCTGTGGTATTTGCCCCTCAATCTGGATGATTGAGAACCTTCATAGACATATAAAGATGGATGCCAACAACCACACAGTTTCTTTGCTATGATAGTTATCACAATCTGGCAAGGACTCTGAATCAGCAGAGATTTCATGGTTTACTGGAAATCTTATAATATACTAGCTCAATACCTGTGCTTCACTGTGAAACTATGTGATCGGGCTTAGTTTTGGGGGAGGAAAATAAGGGAAAAAAATTGTGCCTCTCCAGCATCCATTGGTATTCATCTGGCTAGCATCCTGTCAGTGTGCGAGAGAGTTGAGGGCTGTTTGGAAACTAAAACAGTATTTGCTGTGTGAGCAAGAAGGAGACAGCAAGGAGCCTGGGCATGACTTAGCTCAACTGTTCCGTAGTAAAGCTGCTTGCTGCTGTGAAACTAAAAGTGAAACTGAAACTCCTCTCCTCTGCTTGTCTTTTGCATTTGGAACAGATTTCTTTTCAGGTAGGGAGGGGGAGTAGAACTCATTAGCGTCAGAACATAAAAATAAAAATAATATAGGAAATACTAATGGTCTGGTGGTCATTCTGAAAAATCCTTTCTTAGTGAGCACCTAGAAGCAAAGAGGAACATGCATGCCAAATTTCAAGCTTCTAGGCATTATGGTTTTGGATATTTTGTGATGATGTGTGAGTGGTATTTTGCTTTTATACACATCTAGATAGGTAGATAGGTAGATAGGTGGGTAGGTAGGTAGGTAGATTTCCAATTAATCTGTTATGATTTGGCTGGTAAATTATGAATTTGTTCCCCGTACTTCCACATAGAACTCTGCAGTGAGTTTTATCTGTGTTCTGTGGAGGCTTTGGTTTCAAAAGTTACAAGTTCCCTTCCCCACCCCAAATCTCTTTAAGTGCACAGTTTTCAAAGTCAAGTGTTTGAAACAGAGGTTAATCATAATGTACAAGGAAGACTGTACTGCATTAGATAAAAGCTTGCTACCTTTACACAAGGGCCATCTCCCCTAAATTGCCAAGGTCACACGTTCCGTTAAAGAAGACTAACAGAACAGAATACCAAAGGGATATTCCCCAGCTCTTATTTTCTTTCCCCCTTTAAACATCAATGAGAAGTTTCTTACGTTCTTATCCCCACATGAAATTTCATCTAAGCTTCAATAAGTGACACTTCTAACAGTGTAAGCACAGCCTAGCTCCTCTGAGAATAATTATCAGATTCTCGGCATCAGGGCTCGCTTTCTGATAAGTAGCAGCCTAACTTTTGCATATAAAAGTCAGTTTTTAATATGCTGCCAAAGAGAATTCAGGATAGGGTGAAGAAGGTAGAAGCATTTTCTTTTTCTCCTACCAGGGCTGGGGAAGAAAAAAAAATGTAGTTCAGTTTCAAAGGCTGAAAAAAAAAAGACTTCTATATGAGGGAGGCTCATATAGCCCAGTTTCCAATATTGTCCATCAGCTGGGTGTTTATTTATTTATTTATTTGACAAACATGTGCAAGATAACAAGCATAAGTATGAACATAAACAAGAATAAAGGGAGTAAATACAGATAAATGGGGACCTTAGGATAGGGACGGTAGGCATGCTGGTGCACATATACACACCCCCTTTAAGGACCTCTTAAAGAATGGGGTGAGATCCACCGTAGATAGTTTGAGGTTGAAGCTGCAAGGGGTTGAGGCTGTAACAACGGAGTTGGGTAGGGCATTCCAGGCACTGACCATTCTGTTGCTGAAGACATATTTTCTGCGATCGAGTTTGGAGCGGTTTACCTTGACTTTGTATCGGTCGTGTGTTATTGTGATTGAGAAATGTTATTTCCTAAAATTGTGGTTACAACACCATCTTGGAGAACGGTTTAAGGAAGGGGTGTCAAACTTGTGGCCTGTTGGCCGAATGCGTCATGCGCTGGCCATACACACGCTATTTTAGCAAAGGGGGGGAAATCACAATACACCATGTGACACATCCTGTGATGACACAAGTTTGACACCCCTGGTTTAAGGAGTTACAGTTAAGGGCTCAATTGGCAATGTTTTGCTTAGCTCTATTGAGTACTCCCCATTTACTCTGTATTTCCCCCAGATATGTAAAGGCTGCATCTTTTATTCCTGTGGGAAATGGGAAAAAAAACAAAAAAACAGCCATGACCAACAGAAATACAAGAGGCAAAATCTTGCCCATGCCATTTTTGAGATTTTTTTTTATCCCTCATTTTGGTCTCGCTGTGTTCAACTTGCAATCAACATTACAAAAAAAAAAACAAAAAAACAGAACATCAGAATAACAGAATTGGAAGGGACCTTGGAGGTCTTCTAGTCCACCCTCCTGCTCAAGATGGAGACCCTATACCATTTAAGACAGATGGTGGTTGTCCGCTCTCTTCTTTAAAGCCTCCAGTAATGGCACACCAAGAACTTCTGAAGTCATGTGACTTGTATTACTTTTCAGTGCTTTAGAAAATAGGCTGACCCCCTCTTTTTTGAGGGGGGTGGGTGGGTGGCAGCCCTTCAAATGTTTGAACTTTCATGTATCATGGAAAGTAAAGTCCTACAATTAGGCAAGAAAAACCAAAAGGACACATAGAGACTGGGTGAAACCAGGCTCAATAGCAGTAACTGTGAGAGGGATCTTGGAGTCTTAGTGGACAACCAGCTAAATACGAACCAGGAGTGTGCAGCAGCAGCCAAAAGAAGGTAATGCAATCCTAAATTGCATTAACAGAGAGATACAATCAAGATCAAGTGAGGCACCTGGCCATGCCCATCTGCTCTCCCCCCAAATTCAAACACAACCCTGATATGACTGTCAATGAAATTGAGCCCTAAGTTGCATTGACAGAGGAGTACAATCAAGACCAAGTGAGGTACTAATACCACTCTATAGAGCCTTAGTAAGACCACACCTGGAGTACAGCATCCAGTTTTGGTCACCACATTATAAAAAAGATGTTGAGACTCTAGAAAAAGTACAGAGAAGAGCAACCAGGATGATTAGGGGATTGGAGACTAAAACATACGATGAACGGTTACAGGAACTGGGCTTGGCTAGTCTTGGGAAGATAAGGACCAGGGGAGACATGATAGCAGTCTTTCCAATATTTGAGGGGCTACACAGAGAGGAAGGGGTCAAACTATTTTCTAAAGCACCCAAAGGCCAGACAAGGGATAATGGATGGAAACTGAACAAGGAGAAATTTAACCTGGAAATAAGGAGAAACTTTCTGACAGTGAGAATAATCAACCAATGGAATAGCTTGCCTTCAGAAGTTGGGGAGCACCATTACTTGAGACCTTCAAGAAGAGATTGGACTGCCATTTGTCAGAAATGGTGTAGGGTTTCTTGCTTGGGCAGGGGATTGGACTAGATGACCTATAAGGTCCCTTCCAACTCTGATTATCTGTTAAATCTGTTAAAGTGTGATTCAGAATGAGCCTCCCACCCCAACAAACAAAGAATAGATAAGCACAAGCATGGATATTCTTCCAACATTAAGATACCGTGCATGTTTTGGGACAGGTGAAAGTTTTTGGATGGATGCAACTGAAGTTCAGCTGTAGGGAGTTTTCTTGTTTTGTTTTGTTTTGCTTTTATGTCTGATAGCTCCAGACACTGGAAGCTGATTTGAAGCTAAAGTAGGGTTTTCCTCACCTGTGTCAGACCTCAGGCAGAAGAGGTGAGGAGGACAGAAGGAAAAAAAAAAAAAAACAGGCAGAGTGAGGAATATTTATAGATAGGAAAAAAAATACTGTTGCTCTTTCCTACCCTGTTTGAGAAATGTGTTTGGTTCACCCTGATAGGATTTGTGGTTTTAGACTATGCCTAAACTGAAACCAGAGTCTGTGTGAATAAATATTGCTTGCATGATAAATAATTTGACCATACTCATGCCCCATATTGTGACATTTGGAGACACATAATTCTTTGTTTATTAAAAAAAAACAAAAAACAAGCCGATTGTGCATAACTCACAGATGGCAAGAAGAAATAGATGTTCTGTAGCTCTTCCTTTTGACCTATAAATATTCTCTAAGGGAGAAATGAACCCATCTGTTTAAAAGAAATCATTTTCTCTCTTAACCATGATAGAGAAACTAGCATGTATGTCTGTTTGTTTGATTGACTGCCTAGTTACATTCAGTAAAACACACATTAGTTGCAGACCAAAAGGAGATTGGCTGCTAAAAAACACCCCAAGACTCAAAGATAAAATATTGAGAAATTTCACATAGAAGTAGTTTGTTTATTTTTTGTTTGATGCGTAATTTGATAGGGTCACTAACTTTGTTTTGTTGATGTTGTTGCCTGTTGGCAACTGAATCAGATGAGGAAGAGGCGTGGGGTACCATGTAAGCAATCTGACAGCTCCGAGGGGGAAGAGGGAATGGAGCCGGCACAGAGAGAGAGAGAGAGAGAGAGAGGGAGGGAGGGAGAGAGAGAGAGAGAGAGAGAGAGAGAGAGAGAGAGAGAGAGAGAGAGAGAGAGAGAGAGAGAGAGAGAGGTGGAGCCTGGGCCATCCATCAGCCCTCAGATGAAGAGTCGACAGCCCCCAGGTCTGGAGGTGGCTGATGAGGAAGAGGAGGAACAGCTGGGTCCAGTGCCTAATTCGCGGTTTGCAGAAGGCAGAGGAGAGGAGAGCAGTGGAAATCTATGGGCCGATCCTTGGGACCACTGCTAACAAAGCCCCACCCTGGAATAAAAGGCAGGGGGTGGAGATGAATAGATGTGGCAGACAACTATTCATCTCCCCTTCCAGACAGACTTACTTGTTAGCCTGAGGTGAAAGAGGGGTATCTGCATGCAATCTATTCTTTAGAGTTCAGATTAGCCCATAAAACTGCAGTTCAAACAATGGCACGGTTTAAAATTATTCTTAAAACATTTTTTTGCAGCCCTAAAAAGAATAGGCTATGAAGCACATATGCAAATAGCTGAGAACTATGAAACCATTTAAAAGACATCCTAAAGGTGCTTTTCAAAAAAAAATAATACAACTTTGTTTGCTTTTCCCCTTGAAAACATTTCCCTTCTCATCCAAGAAGCTTCCAAAGTTCTGGAGAAAGATTTTCAAGGAAAATAACCAAAAAAGTCCAGTTGCAGAAGGCAGAGGAAAGGAAAGCAGTGGAAATTCATGGGCTGGCCCTTTGGGACAACTATGACCTGGATGATTGAGAACATGTAAAAGATCATAAATGAATATTCCTTGAGTCCCCTCATAAACTCTAACCAGGGTTATCTCTGCTTTCAGGCTGGGCTTTTATATGGGTAGACAATACTGTGAATAGTTAGATCCTAAGAAATGTAAGATTGAGTACTTCGATGGTGAGTGTTTCACAACTGTGTTGCACAAACTAGGGCAGCTACAACACCCAAGTCTTCTTGAAAGATTAACTCATTGTGAGTACATTGCAAACATTGGTAATAGTCTTTATGATGTTATACCTACAATATTTTTCTTGGACACTTTTCTATTTACTGAATAGAATAGCAGAGTTGGAAGGGACCTTGGAGGTCTTCTAGTCCAGCCCCCTGCTCAAATAGGAGATCCTATACCATTCCAAACAAGTGGCTCTCCAGTCTGTTCTTGAATACCCACAACATCTGAAGGAAAGCCATTCTACTGGTTGATCTCACTGTCAGGAAATTTCTCCTTAGTTCTAGGTTGCTTCTTTCCTCAATTAGTTTCTATTCATTTGGAAAATAGGTTGATTCCCTCTTCTTTGTGGCAGCCCCTCAAATATTAGAAAACTGCTATCATGTCTTGCCAAGTCTTCCTTTTCACTAGACTAGACATACCCACTTCTTACAACCACTCTTTGTATGTTTTAGCCTCCAAGTTCCTCTTCTCTGCATACTTTTTCCCCTCTTTTCTGCACTCTTTCTATTCAATATTTCAACATTGTGAAATACACACACACACACACACACACACACACACATATATATATATATATATATATATATATATATATATATATATATATATTTGTTTTCTGAGGTTCATCGAAACGTTGCCTAGATACTTTGAATCTTACGCGGGAGAAAACCCGAACAACCAAAGATCCACATATATATATATATATATAAAATCTTCGGCAACAGAACTTAGCTTTTAATTTGTTTGTCACTATATTACCTTATAGTTTATTGGAACAGCACAAAAGACATTTTCTAATCTTACTTCAAAATATTCATGCAAAGTGGACTGCAGGTTTGAGTCTGTACATGCTGTGATTTCAAATATAGTGACAAAGAATACATGTGTAACTTAAACTCTGCAAGTTATACTGTGCAATTACAATAAGAATGACATAACCACAATGGAAAAAAAAAAAGAGGAAGAGGAACCTTCTAAATATTCATGCCATCTAATCACAAGAACCAGGCTTTGTATAAAAGTCAGTATTGTCTGGTGAGTAACGGATAATGATTTCTTATCTGAACAATGTTAAAAAAAGAGGGGTTTTAAAAATGTATGAGTTCCACGTTTTTATGTATATTGAAATAATAGTCATAATGAAATTCTTTATATGTCATCTCAGAAGAAAGTCTCATTGGGTTCAATGGGCCAAAGTCCCAGGGAAGGGTGTATAGAGACCCCCCATTTATTTCAAAAAGGTGTACACCCAAATAAAGAAACCAAGATCTTTAATATTTCCTAGTAGAAATACCCCAATGCTTTCAATCAAATGGCATTGCAGCTTGAGTCTGTTGTTTCATATTATTTATTTATTTATTTTGGAAGGTAGAAAAAAAGTTGAGAAAAGCTGAGGTAAAACTTGAAGATCCAATCCGGGTCGGTCACTGGAACCAGAGGGTTTAGTCTTTCATGCTTTCAGACTTGTGCTGGAGCCCATTCTCAGGGAACATCTCTCTACTGGAATGTGTGCTTTGGTCTACTCTATGAATCTTATTTATGTGGGGTTTGGTTGGCTGTGGCTTCATATTGGTTGATTGGTATATTGATGGCTGGCTATTAGATTGTTCTTTCCTTGGGCTGCCAAGTCCTTGGCACCGAAGTATTTGGTAAGTTGATGTTACATCAGCACTCCTGTTGACTGAAAGAGGGCCTGTTTCCCAGGCTTCCATCATTTCCCCATCTTTATCTCAAACCAATCAACCGATAGGAAGCCACACCCAACCAGGCATCACATTAATATGACTCATAAAGTAGACCAAAGTACACATTCCCGTCAGGGGTGGCTTCAAAAAGTTTAGCAAAGGTTCTCTGTCTGATTGCTGGTTGGGCATGGCCTAATTGGCCTCCTGCACCATAGCGGGAGGGAGGGGCATTTTTGCCCTCCCTGGGCTCCAGAAGGTTTCCTTGAGCCCCCTGGAGGACAAAAACAGCTTCCCTGGGCTCTGGTGGCTCTCTGGAAGCTGGAAATGGATCCATTTCCAGCCTTTCTGAACTTCCAGGAGGCCCATTTTTTGCCCTTTCTGAGCCTCTGTACCTGCATCTAAAATGGGGGTGGAGGGGAGGGATGGATGGGGCCACCCAGGAGTGGGATTTGTGGATTCTCCAAACTGTGAGCTAGGGGCACTCCTGAACCCCTGCGAACCCACAGCAGCCCACCCCTGATTCAGGTAGAGAGAAGTTTCCTGTGGAAACCCATGTCCAAAAACTTGGAAGACTAAACTTCTGGTCTCAGTGACAGACCCAGATTGGATCCTGCAATATTATTCTGAGACACATATATTTGCCTTCATTCATGAAAACTTGAAGCAAAAAGCTTGTCTCAATAAGTCTTTAAAACACAACCCTGGATGGGTTGGTCTGTATTAATACTCCGATGGTGCAGACATAGTAATATGGCTGGAGATTAATGATCATTGTCACTTCAGACTTGATTGGAAGAATCATTATCTTTCAAGGTCACATCTCCACTTTAATTACTGGTTCTGTAAGGAAGCCTTCTAACCTTGTTACAAAACTCACTTCATCAATTACAAACAAGCCCTTCAAGTCCAAATGCTACGGTGTTCACATAGGTAGCCAGGTTTATCTATCTTCCTAATTTGGTTTATTTGGACTTAAGTACTACAGTGTTAGTGTATGTACAGTAGTCCTGACATTATCTGGAACCCAGCTCTGCACGGCACTAAATTAAGTGTTGGGATGAAGCAAAATGCCATTAAATAAACAAAGCATTCAGCTTCCATGCTTCATTTCAAAATTCAAAAAGGGAGTTTATGCATATTATTGAAAATGAAACATATAAGGAAGCGATTGTATATATTTCAACTTCTTCCCATGGAGCTGTTGGAAGTGCTGAGAAACAAGTACAGCATCTATTAAAGAGTGCTCATTCCTCTTCCATCTGCCAATAAACCTGAAATAAGATATGACTACTTTAATAACCCACATATTTAATGCAGTTTATTAAAGCAGCTATTTTTTTTTAGGTGTCTAAAGGGGAAAAAAAAACTAGATAAGATGTATCTCCCTAATCTTAAATTCAGATGATAGGACCAAGTTGTGCAATAGTGGTAGAAAATAAGTGTATGCATGCATGCACACACACACATTTAGACACAACAATTTTACATTTAAACCACTTGAAATAACAATGTTTTGGCATAAATGTCTGCGTAGCATCCACATTAGCCCTTTCCACAAAGTACTGAAGCTTGCAAAAGAAAGCTACAGCTTTCTGTTTCCGTGTTGTTTCTTTGTCCCTTCCGTAAGCAAATTAAATTTGACGTATCTTAATTGTGCATGGGAGTAGGTTTGCATGCATGGGTGTGAGTGATACTATTACAAAAACCTCCATATTTTTCCTCTCTGTTGGGAGGAATATATTGTTTGCTTCTAAAGCACCATTTGAAATAAAAACTCTTGTATTGATATTTTTGCTTCAGTCCAGGAAAGGTTTAACTGTTTCATACTGATTTTGCAACTTTACCTTTCTTATGAGACATATCTGGATGTGGTTGTATGTAGTTCAATTTTCCCCCTTTCCAAAAGTGATGGATTTCATCTCTAAGGTGTCTTTCGAATAACATCACCTTTTTGGTTGGGAATTCAAAGATTCCAACATAGATAGTGAAAGTTTATCCATATGTTTCTATCTCTTTTACTTTACCCCAAATTATGCATATGACAATAACATGATAAGTAGCATGTTAGATATGATAGGATAATTTAGTCTGGTTATTTCTGGCATTAACCAATGAGGGTAGGGACCAGGGGTGGGATTCAAATTTTTTAACAACCTGTTATGTGATCATGGCTTAGGTGGTGGGTGTGGCTTGGTGGTCAAGTGACTAGGTGGACATGGCTTGGTGGTCATGTTATTTGTTGGGTGTGACCAACTTAATATCACTCACATCGAGGCATGCATCTCCTTGCCTGGCCTCTCATGACTGTGGGGATGTTGCAACAGTCGTAAGTGTGAAAAATGGTCATAAGTCACTTTTTTCAGTGCCATTGTAACGTTGAATAGTCACTCCATACAAGCAAAATACCAGCAAAGGAGGGGGAAAAAAACTCCAGAGAAGTTCCTGAGACAGGAAGTCTAGTCCTGCCAAGAATGTAATAAGGGTTAACGGAGAGGCAGTTTCTGTAAGCAACACCAGAATGTTTCCTTCCTACCTTCCTTACAGGATTAGGCCAGTAATTTCTTCTAACAACCGATTCCCCGAACTGCTTAGAATGTTAACAACCGGTTCTAGCGAATAGGTGCAAACTGCTAGAATCCCACCCCTGGTAGGGAATCTTGTTGGGATTAAAAAAATACTACCAAAGATTTAAGTTGTTGTTCCTGAGTAAGTGTTACACAATAATAGATGTACCAAAAATAAAAAAGGCTAGATACTCTGAATCCCGTTATCACATTTTTTTTACCTCTTCGATCCAGTTATAGTGCCCCATAAGTCAAGCCATCACAGTGCAATACCTACATCCCTACCATTGCCCCTTATTAGTGTGAAAATTCTTTTCAGCAATGCAACTGTATACAATCGGAAGAAATGCTGCTTTCTGCAGAAAATATATATTGATCTCTAATGGATGAAGTGTGGTGGCTCATGTGGTTAGAATGCTAGGTTAAGCTCATGTTCGAGACCTCAGTGCTGCTGCATTTTGGGGTTAGTTTCTGTCACTCCCTCCAGCTCCTTGTGTAGACATGAAAGGAGCCCCCACGGGTACCCCCATAGTCAATGGTGATGTCTCCAGTAATCCTTTCAATCAGAAGCACCTTGAATGGTGCCTCCTGACACGAGTGGGATGGGAACCTGATGGGTATTTTTGGGAAATAAATTCATTTCAAGTTGGATTTGGACTCCCCAAGCAACAATTCCATATGCAAAAGGAAGGACATTTTCTATAAATTTGATAAGAAATGTGAATACCAGTTACTAAATATCTGCCCAGAGACATGTTTGTGTGTCTGTGTGTATATACTGTATATATATATATATATATATATATATATATATATATATATATATATATATATATATATATATATATATGTGGATCTTTGGTTGTTCGGGTTTTCTCCCGCGTAAGATTCGAAGTATCTAGGCAACGTTTCGATGAAGTCTCATTCATCATCTTCAGGCTTCTGTCTCCGGCTCTGTGCTTTTCAGAGTAATGTGAGATTGCAGCTGCTTCCTCCTTTTAACTGCCAGTGGGGGTGGGACTTGATTGGGTGGGGGCTTGGCTGTGTTCTGATTGGGTGGGGGTGTGTTCTCATTGGTAGAGGGTTTGGTTGTGTTCTGATTGGTTGGGGGGTTAGCTGTGTTCTGATTGGTTGGAGGCGTGTTCTGTTCAGGTGGGGGCTTGGCTGTGCTCCGGTTAGTCTTAGTTGCTGGGGGATTTGAGCTGGTGAGTTGTGATCTTGCTGTTTGGCTTCTAGTTCGTGGTCCTGTTGCATCTTCATAGTGGGTGTCGGTTTGCTTCATGTATGGCTCGGAGGGGTTTGAAGTGGGTAGTGATGCAGCTGTAGTGCAGCTTCTGGTCCATGGTCGTGTCTCATCTTCTGAGTGGGTGAGAGTCTGTTTTCTACATGGAAGTGTGGTGGTGGCATCTTGTGTGGCTCTCATGGGTGTGGGTCTGGTGTCCTTCTTCATGTTAGGTACTCGTCTGTTCATGAGGGCGGGTTTCCAAATGGCTGGAAGGCGGGAGGTGTCATCTCGTTTGTTCATGCTGTGTGGGCGTTTTTCTATCTCTATGGCTTCTCTGATTATTCTGCTGTTGAAGTGTTCGGTTTTGGCGATAGTTCTGGTATTTTTAAAATCAATTTCATGTCCTGTGGCTTTGAGGTGTTGGACCAGGGAAGAGGGCGTTTCTTCTTTTTTGATTGAGTTCTTATGTTCTTCAATGCGTGCATTTATTCTTCTGTTAGTTTGTCCAATGTATGTGGTAGGGCAGGCAGTGCAGGGGATTTCGTATACTCCTTGGTTTTCTAATTCGATTTTGTCTTTGGGGTTTCTTAGGATGGTGGATATTTTTCTGTTTGTGCAGAATGCTGTTTTGATGTTATGTTTTTGGAGGATCTTGCTGATTTTGTCTGTAGTGCCTTTTATATATGGGAGGAGGGCTTTGCCGTTTTCTTGTTCTCTGTCTTGGATTTTGGTTGGGGTTTCTTTTTGGATTAGGTGGTTAATCTTCTTTCTTTGGAATCCATTGGCTGTAAGTACGTTGGTGAGAGTGTGTAGTTCGGTTTTTGGTGTTGTTCATCGGCTAAGCATTTTGTTCTGGAGATGAGTGTCTTGGCTACGGAATTGATCTGTGCTGGGTGGTGGTGTGAGAGTGCATGTAGATAGCGGTTAGTGTGTGTTTTCTTCTGGTAGATGGTGTGTCCTAGGGAGCCATTGGATCTTTTGTATACCAAGACATCTAGGAAGGGAAGTTGGTTGTTGGCTTCTGTTTCCATGGTGAATTGTATTTTGGGGTGTAGGCTGTTGAGGTGTGTGAGGAAGTTGTTCAGTTTTTCTTTCCCATGTGGCCAGATTATGAAGGTGTCATCTACGTATCTGAGCCAGAGTTTGGAGTTTGTGGTCGTATTTTTCTAGAGCTTGTGTTTCAAAGTGTTCCATGTAGAGGTTAGCGATGACAGGTGAGAGGGGTGATCCCATGGGTGCTCCTTCTATTTGTTTGTATTTTTGTCCATTGTAGGTGAAGTATGTATTGGATAGGCAGTGGTTGGTTAGATCTAGGATGTGCTTGGGGGGGTTGTATTTGTTTTGGATGGCTGTCAAGGCTTCTTTTATTGGCACTTGGGTGAAGAGGGATATGACATCGAAGCTTACTAGTAGGTCGCTAGGTTGTAAGTTTTGTTTCTTTATGATCTCGATGAACTGGAATGAGGTCTCCCCAAAATACACAAAGAAGGAACCCCACTCAGACCAATAGTCAGCTCCATAGGCTCACCTCTACAAAACCTAGCCAAATTTCTCGCCAAACAACTACAACCTTATGCAGAATCCATCAACTCACACGTAAGAAACTCATTCCAGTTCATCGAGATCATAAAGAAACAAAACTTACAACCTAGCGACCTACTAGTAAGCTTCGATGTCATATCCCTCTTCACCCAAGTGCCAATAAAAGAAGCCTTGACAGCCATCCAAAACAAATACAACCCCCCCAAGCACATCCTAGATCTAACCAACCACTGCCTATCCAATACATACTTCACCTACAATGGACAAAAATACAAACAAATAGAAGGAGCACCCATGGGATCACCCCTCTCACCTGTCATCGCTAACCTCTACATGGAACACTTTGAAACACAAGCTCTAGAAAAATACGACCACAAACCCAAACTCTGGCTCAGATACGTAGATGACACCTTCATAATCTGGCCACATGGGAAAGAAAAAACTGAACAACTTCCTCACACACCTCAACAGCCTACACCCCAAAATACAATTCACCATGGAAACAGAAGCCAACAACCAACTTCCCTTCCTAGATGTCTTGGTATACAAAAGATCCAATGGCTCCCTAGGACACACCATCTACCAGAAGAAAACACACACTAACCGCTATCTACATGCACTCTCACACCACCACCCAGCACAGATCAATTCCGTAGCCAAGACACTCATCTCCAGAACAAAATGCTTAGCCGATGAACAACACCAAAAAACCGAACTACACACTCTCACCAACGTACTTACAGCCAATGGATTCCAAAGAAAGAAGATTAACCACCTAATCCAAAAAGAAACCCCAACCAAAATCCAAGACAGAGAACAAGAAAACGGCAAAGCCCTCCTCCCATATATAAAAGGCACTACAGACAAAATCAGCAAGATCCTCCAAAAACATAACATCAAAACAGCATTCTGCACAAACAGAAAAATATCCACCATCCTAAGAAACCCCAAAGACAAAATCGAATTAGAAAACCAAGGAGTATACGAAATCCCCTGCACTGCCTGCCCTACCACATACATTGGACAAACTAACAGAAGAATAAATGCACGCATTGAAGAACATAAGAACTCAATCAAAAAAGAAGAAACGTCCTCTTCCCTGGTCCAACACCTCAAAGCCACAGGACATGAAATTGATTTTAAAAATACCAGAACTATCGCCAAAACCGAACACTTCAACAGCAGAATAATCAGAGAAGCCATAGAGATAGAAAACGCCCACACAGCATGAACAAACGAGATGACACCTCCCGCCTTCCAGCCATTTGGAAACCCGCCCTCATGAACAGACGAGTACCTAACATGAAGAAGGACACCAGACCCACACCCATGAGAGCCACACAAGATGCCACCACCACACTTCCATGTAGAAAACAGACTCTCACCCACTCAGAAGATGAGACACGACCATGGACCAGAAGCTGCACTACAGCTGCATCACTACCCACTTCAAACCCCTCCGAGCCATACATGAAGCAAACCGACACCCACTATGAAGATGCAACAGGACCACGAACTAGAAGCCAAACAGCAAGATCACAACTCACCAGCTCAAATCCCCAGCAACTAAGACTAACCGAGCACAGCCAAGCCCCCACCTGAACAGAACACGCCTCCAACCAATCAGAACACGGCTAACCCCCAACCAATCAGAACACAACCAAACCCTCTACCAATGAGAACACACCCCACCCAATCAGAACACAGCCAAGCCCCCACCCAATCAAGTCCCACCCCACTGGCAGTTAAAAGGAGGAAGCAGCTGCAATCTCACATTACTCTGAAAAGCACAGAGCCGGAGACAGAAGCCTGAAGATGATGAATGAGACTTCATCGAAACGTTGCCTAGATACTTGAATCTTACGCGGGAGAAAACCGAACAACCAAAGATCCACATATAAATACCCATGAGAACCTCAGAAAAATATATATATATATATATATATATATATATATATATATATATATATATATATATATATATATATATATATAAAATCTTTGACTAGACCAAATATATGTAATATATTTATTACTGTCTTTGTTGAGTCATTACAAGGGGGAAAAAAAGTACAGTAAAAAGGGAAACAGTTGAATACAGCATTTATTATTGGGGAAGGGGAAAAATAGGATGGTAAAAAAGCATAGTTAATTAAAAGTTGGGTAACTTGATGGAGATCTTTGGCTACCTGATATGTGAGTGTAGGTTAGCACCCCTTACAAAAAATAATAAATATAAAATTTGTCTGGGTGGCCCTCCTATTTGGAAATGATTGGGGCGATCGACCATAAATATAACCATCTATCGAAACAGAGGGAGGGGTGAAAGAGAAAAAGAAGAGCACTAATCAAGCTTGTCCTGTGCTCTTCTTTGTAGTCTCAACGTCGTGTTACGTTTCACCTCCCCGATGGTTCACAGGAAAGCTGCAGTGACAGTGGCCTAGGAGATCATGACCCTGTGGGTAGTGGAATGCTGGTCTCACACCCTCTCCCTCTGGTTCAGCCGCAGGACGAATTCTACGACCAGGCTTCCCCGGACAAGAGGACCGAAGCAGATGGAAACTCGGACCCCAACTCTGGTGAGTGACATTTTTTTTGGCTTTCATAAACATCCCTCTACAGAGATAGGGTGTTCAGACTTGGTTTGGTGGTGCCTGAAAAAGGAGGCAGATGAATGTGTAGGATGCCCAGAGCATCCTTCGGATAGCAATTGAAGCTGGCTGAAGGATCAAAGTCACTAATAAGATCAGGAAAGGTATTTGGGAAAAGAAGATAGAGGAGAAACATACAGGTGGAAAAAAAGGATAGAAGAAAAGGATCACATTGTTGCTACTTGCTGCACATATATTTGTTTGGACTCACTATTTTGTGCTCATATGTGGTTTCGGGATTGATAGAAAGAGCTTGTTTCCTTTTCTAAGTTTCTTTCATGAATGTACTGCTAAGGCTTGGATAATATACACTATAGAAGTCATTTATTTAATGTAATTTATTGGTTCCATTTGGTTGTTTCTAAAAATGCTGGACTTCAGCTTCTTAATCTCAGGCCATCATGACTGGCCTTTGGTTGTTTTCTCCGTGGTTGATTGATTTTCTTTCTTTTTTTCTTTCTTTTTGTACTTTCATGAGCAAGATTATATGTGAAACATAAGATAATTTCTGTGAATCATTCCTTAAGGAAACTGTTGTTTGTTTGTAAATTTAAAGCCAATTTGCTTGAAAAACCAAGACACATTTTAGCCTGGTTTCCGTCATTTGGCCTTGAGTTGTCTCCTTGCATTGTGAAAATATAAATGGTAACACACGAATATGGTTTCTAACACCATTCCTTAGTCCAAAGCTTTTTTTCTACTGCAAAAATTTGAATGGAATCCTTCGGCAAGTGTGACCTTTCCTAGCATTGTTCCTAAGTAAATTATTGCACTGCACTGAAAATTTCACAGGTTGGTGATGATTGCATTGCAGGTCTGGTGCCAGTACTCTGGATAGGCCTGATGAAATAGGAGATGTGTGACATCACAATATCACACAGAATTAGCCTTTCTACATTGATTGAGATAACAGAGGGGTCTTGTTGTTTTTCGATTTAGATATATTGCATCGTTTTACTATTTCACGCACTGATCTTATTATTTATCAATTGCAACAGAAAAAAAAGGTCACCAAATTTTAACACGAAACAGCAATTTTCAGGAAACTTTTTTTTTTTTTTATGTAGAGGCTGTGAATATGCAATTTATCATCCTCCATATAATTTCAACATTTAATTTCAACACACCAATCTACAGCAGATGACAAAATGGACTGTAGTCCATTGTTGTTGTTGTTATTATTTACTTTATTCATTAAACATGAAACTCAGTCAACTGAACATTTAAAAATGTATCACAAAAATCATTGACTGGCGCCGATGGATGATATGGGTTGCTGCCAGCGTCCTAGGTATCAACCAAGTATCTTCTTAAGATGTACAATATTCCGAGTAGTGCAGGGTTTTTTTGCAATTCTGTTGGTGTTATTGCAGGAAGCTGCAATTTCTTGATGTATTTTATAAAATTCTTGGACGTGATACCAAGTGTCCCAATGACAATGGGTATCACTGTTGCATGTTTCATCCATAATCACATGGTTTCAATGGCCAGGTCATGATAGTTCGTGATTTTTCCAGTGGTTGTTGTTATTGTTATTATTATTTTGTTGTGGCATAACACATGTGTATGTGGCCCACAGGATAGATAATTTAAGTGCTTCTTTGGAAGTGTGTCTAAAGGGAAAATATATTTTCCTCTTTCTTTTTGCTTATTGCTTTCATTGTTCGACCAATTAATATATGAGAATATTTTAATATATTCAAATATACATAAACATAGACATTGCTCCCAAATATTATCATGGATCGTTTATTTTCCATTGCTGTTTTGTCTGTGGCATTGTATTTTAAATTGTGGGGTTCTTGGTGCTCATCAGAACCAGAAGAGTTTATTTCTGATAATATCCAAGTGACTTGCCATATGAGCATAAGCACTGATGATGTTACCTGGTTTGGTAATAAAATGTCTGCAAGAAAACAGTCAAGCTCAGACATTTTATTACCAAACCAGGTAACGTCATCTGTGCTTATACTCATATGTCAAGTCACTTGGATGTTATCAGAAATAAACTCTTTTAGTTCTGATGATGTTACCTAGTTTGGTAATGAAATGCCTGCAAGAAAACAATCAACCGGAGAGAGCAACAAGAAACTCACAGTTCAACCCTGAGCAACAAGCAATCAAATCTTTATTAGGTCACAGACCAGCATCCCCTGAGTGAAAAAAATATTCTCTTCTATTAGTATTTCAAAATATTTCAACCGAGAGACTTCAAATGGAGAAAAACAAACAATTCAGATTCTGTTTATCTGTTGTTGATGCTGCTGCTTTGCACGTTCATCTTTTTGGGATGATTGGTTCCACTGAATTCAGAATAAGAGAGTTGGAAGTGACCTTGGAGGTCATCTAGTCCAAGCAGGAGACCCTATACCATTCCAGACAAGTGGCAGTCCAGTGTCTCCTTAAAATACTCCAGTGAAGGCAATTCTGAAGGCAAGCTGTTCCAATGGTTACTTGTTCTCATTGTTAGGAAATTTCCTCTCAGTTCTAATTTGTTTCTCCCCTTGGTCAATTTCCATCCATTGTTTCTTGTCCTGCCTTTTAGTGCATTGGAAAATAGGATGACTCCCTCTTCTTTGTGACAATACCTGAGATATTGGAACACTGCTATGGTGACAACTCCCCAGTCCTTCTTTTCATCAGACTAGACATACTCAGTCCCTGCAACCATTCTTTATATGTTTTATGAATAGAATGATATAATAATAGAATTCCAGGTAATTTTTATTCCATTTGCCTGACTGATAAGCAGTTCCATGCTTTATACAGCCAGCCCTTAGGGCTTCCATTTGTATATCTGTTTGAAAAGGCACAGGTTTTCATTTTGGGAACAGAGGTATATATATATATATATATATATATAAATAATTAGCTTATAATATTGGTGTTGGGCTATATAACACGCACGGCCAAATTAAAATCTGCTTGTTTACATCTTAAAAAGCACAATCTCATTCCCTTCTCCCTTTCATACATAGTTTTCATTATGTACTTTCCGATTTGGGTGTTTTTCCCATGGTGGGCCGTGCTTTCCAGGTGCACACAAAATGTTTGTTGTTGACGATGATGAATACCAGTCTGTTCTGCTCTCAGTATTTTGGCGCTGCAATTAGGTTGAGGTTTCAAAACCCGATTGTATTCTGAGTTAAATATTCTTCAGGTTTAATGAAGCAGCACGCCAGCAATCCAGTGTCATATTTCCCCAGCTTTGTCAGCCTAGGAAGAGACAAGAGAGTTACACAATTACCTTTGCTTAATGAAAACGCCTGCACAGTGAGCAGAAATTCTTCCAGCTAACTTAAAGCCAGCAATCATTCACTCTGGATGAAAGTATGAAAAAAATATTTTCAACATTAGCTTTATTATTCACTCTTGGCCATCCTGTTTATTAAGATGCAATTCTTGCTTACCAGATACAGTGCTTGGAGTAATTACATGTGACTCTCTCCTATTGATAGCACCCATGGTAACTCCTTCATTTATTCTCCAGGCATAATTTGTACTTAATCCTAGTATTGTTATGACGCATGTAATCATGATTAGAGTGCAATTTCTACATTTGATAGCCCAAATCCTCCATCAGTAACTTGTACTTGAGTGGACATCTGTGCACATAATAGCCTCATTTGTGTTTTGTTTTGTGACTTCCTTCCCTCTCCCCCCACCCCCATTGAATGGAACAAACATCACATAAATCAGTTTGCTGCACGAAAACACTTACGAATGTGATGTTTTGTTGCAGAGCACACTGACGATATGAGAATGCTTTTTCACATGCAGCTGATTTAGGATAGGTTAATACTTGGGCCATTGTTACAGTTCATACTTTTGAATCTTTCCTGATTTTTTTTTTTTAACTTCTGCAAAAAGTCACAACTTGGCTTTGTGACTGGCTGTATAAAGACAACTGGCTGTCCCTTTCTCCTTTGCATAATTTTCCCATCAAATTGTGGATTTCCACAGCATTTTCCCATATGCTTGGTGGAAGTCTGAAACTGAGTCTTGGGATAAATGTGCTTTTTAGTCAACAGTGAGATTCCAACTTTGCTCCTCTCTGTGAATCATCCTTCAAGTTCTTTCTTTCTTTCTTTCTTTCTTTCTTTCTTTCTTTCTTTCTTTCTTTCTTTCTTTCTTTCTTTCTTTCTTTCTTTTTTCTTTTTTCCTTCAGAAATCCCTTTAAATTATAAAACATTCAACGCTGGCCAAGTAAAATAGGTCATACAAATATAGCATGTGTAAAAAGCATTTAAAATAAACAGGATTAAAACTAAATGACATTAGATGTCCTTGGTGTTTTCTGAGCTTGCTTGTTTTCTTTCAGATGTTTCATTACCCAAACTAGGTAACATCATCAGTGCTAGTAAGGAATGCTATTTGCTGTCAATTTATATTCTAGTGCAGAGGTCTCCAAACTTGGCAACGTTAAGACTTGTGGATTTCACCTCCCAGAATTCTCCAACCAGCTGGAGAATTCTGGGAGTTGAAGTCCACAAGTTGCCAAGTTTAGGGACCCCTGTTCTAGTGGCTTGCCTGTCATTGTTGTGGGGGTGGTGTTAGAAATTCTTTGGTTGGGCTGTTTGCTGTTGGCTTCTTTGGCAGTTTCTTAATTGGGATATTGTTGACTTGATTGCTGGTCTGATGTTAACCTTGGAATTAATTTATATGGATCTGGATGCTGATTGCTGTTGGAGAGATGCTTAGGTCTTTTTATTCCCTTTTGGGGTGGGATAGACTCTTTTGCTTAGCCTATAGATGTTGTTAATTTCTATGTGTCTGTTGATGGCTGATTTGTCAGAGTGTCAGGCTTCTAGCAATTCTCTGACATTTTTGGACTTGCCCTGATCTAGGATGGTCACATTTTCCCAATTGAAACTATGGTTAAATCTGTCTATATGTTGTGAAATTAAAGAATGCTCATCATATGTTATGACTGCTAGTCGGATCCATCATATCAAACCTGAGTTACAAATATTATCCTTTACTACTAAGTGGTATTTGCCAGTATCAGGAGGGGTAGGCAGCATTTTATCTATTCACTCCTAGGTAGAAGCAGATATTTTTCTCTCTGGGCGCTCTAGGAATATATCTGCTGAAAAAGACTCCACACTGGCAATAGGAAAGGCATTGGCCAGTAAACCCTTATGTCCATTCAGTTGCCTAGACTCCATCCCGCAAGGGATTATAGGGTTGTTAAAAGAGGATGATGAGACAGAATTTTATCTCAGTGGCACAAGGTCTTCCTTTGCCCATATTTAAGGACATTGTATGGACCATAGCATATATGAGATGGATTGTTCTTCTCCACATTCACACAGATTGCCTATCTTCTATAGGGAAATTGCATTTTTTTTTAAAGATTGCCCTTTGATCTCCTTATTCCTTAGCTGGTATTCCCTCTCTACACATTCTGCTGGGAAAATGTTGCACAAAAAGAGTGAGTCAAAATGACATCTACAGAACCATATCTATTATACAGCCACCAACCCCCAAGGTTGAGGCAATGATTGAGGCACAGCTTCTTCAAAACTTCCTCCCCTCCTAACAAGCAGCCACACAGACCATTTTGGGACTATGGAAAGTGAGAAAGGAACTACCTAGCAGCTGACCACAACCACACTACTATCTGTTGCCTACTCAAGAACAATCTTGCCCTATATGGAAATTCTTCAAATACACCCCTATGTAGCTATTTAATATGCTATAGAGAAGACTTCATTTTCTCATTGGACTTATGAATTGTCTTGAGTATTTTAAAGCTATAAATATCATCCACAGATAGGAAAAGATAGCTTCTATTTAGCTAACATAAAAATCAGATAACTTGATTGTTTTCGCTGTTAATGTGGTAGTAGGGACAATGTTCACATAAGTTTGAGTAATGTGGCCCGTTACCTTTCACTATCACAAATTTGCATGCTCAAAATTGCATAAAATATTAATTGCCTCAGCAAATAGCACAACATTCCATGATTAATTGTTCCCTGACAACATGACTTTATTGTGTCTGCTGTACAAATTGTAACTTGGTATTTGGTTTATGATCTAATATACAGAGGTAGAATCACTTTGTTTTATGGCGAAATGATGCTGATATTTTTATTCACTTAAAAAATGTTCATATATTTCAATAGTAAGAAAACTTGTCCAAAACTTGCAATCACGTTGTTCTCACGTTAGATGTGTAATGTTTCAGAATAATTACTTACTTTTGCTGAATGCAATTTTAATAATGATACAATTAGAGCAGTGGATATGCAAATGTAATAGTCTCAAATGTTATTTCAAATTAAGCATTTGAAGGCTGAGATAAATGATCAGGTCAATTCAAAGGAAAAAAAATCCCCATTAATGAAAGTTACAAATAGAATCAGTTTGTTTCTCTTCCTTTTATTTATGGATGGTCAATGCCTCTGCTGGACAAATATACAAGACTGTAAATTATATCATGATTAAACATATATAAAATCTTGTGAATTTAGATTTGAACACCATTTGATCCATTCTCAGGTTGTACATGAAAACTAGTCATGAAGTCTCATGTGAGACAACAAGATCCTGATTATGCAGTTTAGGCTTGGTGCAAAGGATTTCATATGGATCACCCTAGCTTGACTTTATTAATCTCAACAGCTAAGCAAGGTCCACCCTAGTGGATACTTAGATTTGAGACCACCTGGTACTTAAAGAGGATTTGGATAGATTGAGTGGTTAAAAAACAAACAAACATCCAACAAGAGCAACCTCTTCTATCTTGTTGCTGGAAGAACAACATGGATGTGTTCATATATTTTTGTCTATAGCATATTGTAGCATTCTAGACAGCTTGGCTGTAGTAAAAGGCTAAACTGAATCATCTTTAGACACTAATTCAGTAGTATTCTCTGGGATATGCAGGGCTATGAAGCTGGAAGGGGAAAGAATAATCAAAGAAGACTTAAGGACACAGTATGGATGGAGTCAGTTGTTGCTTCCACCTCTACTTGAAATCATCTTAAACTTTACAATCAATAAACTAAGGAGGGTTAAAATATCATTTCAGGAGCCCAGAAAATTGCTGTTATCTAGAACTTCTGGTGTGCAGCTCTGTTTTCATTGGCAGTGTGTGACCATAAACAGGCAACACACTGTTAAGCTGCAAAGCACAACTTTCGATTATGTATAATTCAGATAACCACATAATAAGGTTGTAATCTGGGAGGTATGGTAGGGAAGGAAAGGAGACTTGTTCTCTGATGAAGAGTGGAAGAAAGGTGAACATTGGTGAGTCTGCTGGAAGAAATTACATGTTGATACCTGCAAGCAACAGAAGGTATTTACTCATCTTCCAGGAGATAACAAAGAAACTAGGATATATTTAAAGAGTGTTGATAAATGATACAGGTACCTATCTACAACAGCTATTTGTGTACAATAAATCCATTGATGTAAGATCCAGAGTTATCTTTATTTTCACCAATTATTGTTTATGAAGTAGGTAGAAAAATAATCTGTTAAACTTCTACTGAGAACAATGGGTCAAAGAAAGAAAGAAAGAAAGAAAGAAAGAAAGAAAGAAAGAAAGAAAGAAAGAAAGAAAGAAAGAAAGAAAGAAAGAAAGAAAGAGAAAAGAAGGAAGAGAAAGAAAGGAAGAAAGGAAGAGGGAAGGAAGGAAACAGAAAGAGAAGAAAGAAAAGAAGGAAGGAAGGAAGGAAGGAAGGAAGGAAGGAAGGAAGGAAGGAAGGAAGGAAGGAAGGAAGGAAGGAAGGAAGGAGCAACAACATAATTTCAAGATAATATCTGAATATAACATAAGACAAAGTTTTAGAATTCCTCAGAGTCTCTCTCTCTTGCTTTATCTTAAGCCTCATTATTCCTTGGAGTAGTCTTAAAGGGTTTAGTTTGCATTGTGTTTTCCAAACTGCATTCTTTCTTTCCATCACTTTTCACCTCTCCACCTTAGTACATTACAAATTGTTTGGGTAATTATAGATGATAAGTACCCCACATTTTAATAAGTCTAGTGCTAGAGTGGCTTGGTGAAATGATGTCAGGGGAGTTAAATCATACTATAATTTCCATTATTATTAGGAACATCTCTGTGTTGGTGGTTTAATTATGATTAAAGTTCAAAATATGTCTGCTATTAAAGTTGCTTATGTGATGGAACTCCAAATTGGAGAATGTGTGTGTGTGTTCAAACACACACACACAAATAATGTTAATGCGATGCCTCTAGTAGGTAATGGTGTTTTACTAATCTTCCTTCTAATCCCCACAGCCTAATCTTTCATTTTCTGTAGTGCCCAGAAGCCTCTTGTAAAAAAAAGAAAAGAATATTACAAGAATTTGAACTTCACAGATGTCCATTACGAGACATTACTTGCAGGATGGGCCATCCATACTGGTGGTGTCTGCTTCTAAAATTTGGGTGCTGAGGAAGTATAAAAGAAAGAAGATATATTATATGCCTTTCTACTTTGAAGAGGATTACTAAGAATATTGTGAAATTCAAGAATCGATCCATATTGCTGGGGCCAAATAAGGAATAATTGTTTCTTGAAGTCATTATTGTCAAATAGAAAGTCACACTCTGAGCATGGAATGAGAGGATATGGCAGAACAGAAGAGATATTGTGCTTAGCAAAGTTGATGGAAGTAAAAGAGGAGGAAGGTCATGGGTAGAATTAAGTAATTATAATTAAGTAGAATCAGGGTTAACACTGGGACAACTTTGGAATATCAGCAGATGGTCAAAAGATAAGTTGAGGTGGAAGGTATGTCCCATGCAACCACCAAACCTGATTTCATGTTGCCTGTTGTGGGATTTCATGTTGTGGGTTCCTGCACACCAAAGAGTTTGAAAGCATAAAAATGCAAGTAGAGATATGGATACCAGTTTGGTGAGAATGGAATGGAATGGGATGGAATGGGATGGAATAGAATAGAATAGAATAGAATAAGTTGGAAGGGACCTTGGAGGTCTTCTAGTCCAACCCCCTGCTTAGGCAGGAAACCCTATACCATTTCAGACAAATGGTTATCCAATCCAATCTCTTCTTAAAAACTTCCAGCGTTGGAGCATTCACAACTTCTAGAAGCAAGTTGTTCCATTGATTAATTGTTCTCACTGTCAGGAATTTTCTCCCTCTTCTTTGTGGCAGCCCCTGACATATTGTTGGAACACTGCTAACATGTCTCCCCTAGTCCTTCTTTTCATTAGACTAGACTTTCCCGATTCCTGCAACCATTCTTCATATGTTTTAGCCTCCACTCCTCTAACCACCTTTGTTGCTCTTTTCTTCCATATTATATTGTGGCAACCAAAACTGGATGTGTGTGTGATATGTATGTGTACATTTTTGAGAACAGGCAACATAATTTCATTTTTAATTTGCGCCAGTGTGCCCACAGTAAAAAATGACAATAAAGGTTATCTGTCTGTCTGTCTGTCTGTCTGTCTGTCCAAAAGGTTAGGAACCACCAAAATGGCATCAGGAAGAAAGTAGACTCTGCAAACTACACTGCTCAAAAAAATAAAGGGAACACAAAACTAAGACATTCTCAATCTGAATGAATGAAATATTCTTTTTAAATACTTTGTTCATTACATAGTTGAATGTGCTGACAACAAAATCACACAAAAATTATCAATAGAAATCAAATTTAGCAACCCACGGAGGTCTGGATTTGGAGTTACACTCAAAATTAAAGTGGAAAAACTTTGATGTAATGTTCTTAAAACAAGTCAAAATGAGGCTCAGTAGTGTGTGTGGCCTCCACGTGCCTGTATGACCTCTCTACAATGCCTGGGCATGCTCCTAATTAGGTGGCGGATGATCTCTTGAGGGATCTTCTCCCACACCTGGACTAAAGCATCCCCCAATTCCTGGACAGTCTGTAGTGCAATGTGGCGTTGATGGATGGAGCAAGACATGATGTCCCAGATGTGCTTAATGGGATTCAGATCCGGGAAAGGGCGGGCAAGTCCATAACATCAATGCCTTCATCTTACAAGAACTGCTGACACACTCCACCCACATGAGGTCTAGCATTGTCTTGCATTAGGAGGAATCCAGGGCCAACCGCACCAGCATATGGTTTGAGCATATGTCTCATCTCGGTACCTAATGGCAGTCAGGCTACCTCTGGCGAGCACATGGAGGGCTGTGTGGCCCCCTAAAGAAATGACACCCCACACCATTACTGACCCACTGCCAAACAGGTCATGCTGGAGGATGTTGCAGGCAGCAGAAAGTTCTCCATGGCATCTCCAGACCCTAACACGTCTGTCATATGTGGTCAGTGTGAACCTGCTTTCATCTGTGAAGAGCACAGGGCACCAGTGGCAAATTTGCCAGTCTTGGTGTTCTCTGGCAAATGCCAAACGTGCTGCACAGTGTTGGGCTGTAAGCACAACCCCCACCTGTGGACGTCAGGCCCTTATACCACCCTCATGGAGTCTGTTTCTGACTGTTTGAGCAGCCACATGCACATTTGTGGCCCGCTGGAGGTCATTTTGCAGGGCTCTGGCAGTGCTCCTCCTGTCCCTCCTTGCACAAAGGCAGAGGTAGAGGTCCTGATGCTGGGTTGTTGCCCTCCTACGGCCTCCTCCATGTCTCCTGAAGTTCTGGCCTGTCTCCTGGTAGCGCCTCCATGTTCTGGACATTATGCTGACAGACAGAGCAAACCTTCTTGCCACAGCTCGCATTGATGTGCCATCCTGGATGAGCTGCACTACCTGAGCCACTTGTGTGGGTTGTAGACTCCGTCTCATGCTACCACTAGAGTGAAAGCACAGCCAGCATTCAAAAGTGACCAAACCATCAGCCAGAAAGCATAGGAACTGAGAAGTGGTCTGTGGTCACCACCTGCAGAACCACTCCTTTATTGGGGATGTCTTGCTAACTGCCTATGCTTTCCACCTGTTGTCTATTCCATTTGCACAACAGCATGTGAAATTGATTGTCAATCAGTGTTGCTACCTAAGTGGACAGTTTGATTTCACAGAAGTGTGATTGACTTGGAATTGCATTGTGTTGTTTAAGTGTTCCCTTTCTTTTTTTGAGCTGTGTATTTTGAAAGCCAAACTTAAAAAGCATATATTTTCAGGGCCTCATCTCTCCCACTTCACCTTTGCTTAAGTCAATTCTCCAAACATTGCATTAAAAATAGTACTTATTTATTAAATAAATTATTCAGTAAACTCTGAATAAACAGGTGAATCATAATAGCCCAAGTAAATAGCACACAGGTATTTATCTCTGCCCTTGGATAAACAGGTGGTGGTGGCGAAATCCACCACGGTTAATGAATAAAATAAACACAAGCCCATTTTTTTTAATCCTGCAACTCTATTGCATGTTTCCAGTTTTCTTTGCACTGACTTGTACTTTCCTCTCATAAGGTTGTTTTATCTAGCATTTTTTTGGTCCATTTCTCAGTGATTTAGCTGAAGTTTGTTGCAGGCCATGTTTTCTTTCTTGCTAATTCTTTTTATACCTACATAACTTTTTGTTGAGTCTGAACATTTTAGTTTTGACAGAAATCCAATTCCAAAGAGTTATACCAAGAGGGGATGTACTACATCAATTTTCTATTTTATGTCACAACTTAAAGTCTATAGCTACAGCTTCTAGCCATTAGTACTTACATTGTTATGGTTATTATCCATTATAATTCTGAGCAGATAAGCAGAGATTATGATAAGATAACAACATGATACCAAGAAGATAAGTCAAAGAAAATTAACTTTTCATTTTGAAGTATTATTTCTAGGGCATTGTTTGGGGGGAGGGGTTTAGGAGGTTTACATAAGGGATTAAGTCATAGGTTCTCAGTTCCTTTTGCAGCATAATGTCCCACCACTATTATTCAGGAAAGGAAGGAAGGAAGGAAGGAAGGAAGGAAGGAAGGAAGGAAGGAAGGAAGGAAGGAAGGAAGGAAGGAAGGAAGGAAGGAAGGAAAAAGGCAGGCAGGAAGGCAGGAAGGCAAGAAGGAAGGCGAATGCAAGGAGAGAATCAACCTATATCTAAGGAGAAATTTCCTGACATTTAGAACAATTAACCAGTGGAACAACTTGACTCCAGAAGTTGTGGGTGCTCCCAACACTGCAGGCTTTAAAGAAGAGATTGTCTGAAATGGTGTAGGGTCACCTGCTTGAGTTGGGGTTTGGACAAGAAGACCTCCAAGCTCCCTTCCAACTCTACTGTAGAAGCAGGCAAGATACCTTCAAAGATTCAGAACTTCAGACAACAAATATAATGTTGTTGCTAGCTATTTTCCCCTTCTGTTCTTCATATCAATTGATTGCACATCAAATCTGAGAGATCTACAGTTTAACATGGGGCACAAAATAAAGAGGCTGTTTAGAACCAGCTTCTTTTCCCTGGTCCTTTGGCTTGATAGAGAAATGCATGCGATGCCCATTTAGAACTTAAACTTAAACTCAATCTTTAGGTTTCAATAGGAACCACAAAACACAAATTCTGTTTTAAACCACATCTCAAAGACTCAATCTCAAAGACTAGGTTTCCCCACAGCCAATAATTGATATTTACGATGAGATAAATGTCTTAAGTTCATTAGGAAGACAGTAAGGGATACAGACAAGATATTTTGTTTTTTAAAATTATTTTAAGTTCAGGCTCTTCCTTCTCTTTTAAAAGTAAAAATAGAGATGAAGTCATGGTCATGGGGAGAGATACTGTCATATGTAGAGAGAAATAATATTTATAGTATTATACATATTTTGGGAGTTGCATATGAAAAAACATAATCAATGTGGTTTTTTTTAATTATTTTCTTAACTTTGGTGCTATAATATGTGAAGATTGTATTGCTATCACAAGCTCTCATCCTAAAACACGATCATCTTTTTTAGTTTCTTCTCAACCATTTTTAAAAATGCATATGTTGATTTTAACAGGTATATTCTCGTGCATATATTTCCGTATTCAAATAATAATAATCCAATAGCCTTTGTTATGAATCCTAAAATAAGATGTTTGTGCTGATCGTATTTAGCTTCTTCCTTGGTGTGATGTGTGATTGTCATGTAGGAGGAGAACAATGTGCAATGTTAATAACATCTGAAACTTCAAGTGAATACCTGAAAAAAAAAAAAAAAGATGTTCTACGGTTTTAGATATTCTGAAAAACAATTGTGGTTGAGCTATGCAGGACTTCACTTGATTCTATAGAGCAGAGTTCCCCAACGTTTCTGACTCTGTGGATCAGCTGGGGGGGAGGGATGGTACCCCATGCATGAAGCTCCATTTTGCGTGAGTGGTGTGCATGTGTGCCTGCCACTCACACAAATGAGTGTGTACTTACATGCTCTGTCCACTCAAGTGAGGATGTGTTGCATGTGTGCTCACTCATTGGCCATTCTTGCAGCCTGGTTGCAATCCTCTCATGGGTCACTAAGTGGGGCCATGGCCCACAGGTGGGGACCCCTGCTGTAGAGTATGAGGGCTGTCATTTTCAGATGATTAACTGATGGTGATAGTGTTAAATGCTCACATTAGCTGTAATTTTTTGGGATTTGAAATTAGGGCTTTCTAATATTGTACCATGAGAGATTAGACAATGAATTCAATACAGCTCATCAGTCTGGAACCCATATCATGTATCTGATGTTAACACAATTGAGAAAGTCCAGAAATATTTCACAAGAAGAATTCTCCGCTCTTCTGCTCATTGCAGAATACCTTATACCACCAGACTTGAAACTCTAGACCTAGCAAACTAGAACTATGCCGCCTTCGGTCTGATCTAAATATAGTAAATAAAATCATACATTGCAATGTTCTGCCTGCAAATGAATACTTCAGCTTCAATCATAACAATACAAGAGCACACAATAGATACAAACTCAAGGTTAACCGCACCAAACTTGATTGTAGGAAATACGACTTCAGCAACAGAGTGGTCAATGTTTGGAATACTCTACCTGACTCCGTGTTTTCTTCCCCAAACCCCAAAAACTTTAAACTTAGACTGTCTACTATTGACCTCGCCCCTTTCCTAAGAGGTCTGTAGGGGGCGTGCATAAGCACACCAATCGTGCCTACCATCCCTGTCCTATTGTTTATTTTATATTTTTCTTGTAACTATCCATCTCATGCATTCAAAACTATGTTTATTCTTATACCTGTATCTTGTAAGCGATTGACAAATCAGATAGATAGATAGATAGATAGATAGATAGATAGATAGATAGATAGATAGATAGATAGATAGATGGATGGATGAACTTGGGGATTAGTGAAGTCTTGCCGAATTTATGAATGATCCAAAGAGTTGGTTTTAAACCCAAGTCACTGCATTCTTCCTTCACTTCATCCTAAATATTCACAAACTGGAAGTGGGTAACTTAATAATCTTCTAGCCAGCTTCCTTCCTACTGTCTTTTTGGCTGGATGGACTGTGGAGTACATTGTACTTAGACAATAATAGACCTTGTTATTATATCCCATGAAGTCCTACAATTACACTCTAAATAATTATTTACTGTCACCTTAAGATTTTTGAGTGGTGCGGTGGCCTAGAGGTGGAGCTCTTGCCTCATAATCAGGAGGCTGTGAGTTCAATCCTCAGTAGAGGCAGATTTTTCTCTCTCTGGGCATGATGCAAATATATATGCTGAATATAACTCTGCATTGGCAACAGGAAGGGCATCTGACCAGTAATCACTCAGCTCAGCTCAGTTGCCCAGATTCCACCCCACAAGGGATTATGGGGTCAATAAAAGTTGATGATCGCATTTAAATTTCTTCCCCCAATGAATCAATGAAGAATTGTAACTCTATATTATATTTGAGTCTTGGAAATCCTGATTTTTATGGATACCAAGGGAACTGTGCAGAGATGCATAAACTCAAATTTCTCCAAACAAATCTTCTATTTCTTAGAAATGTTCAAACTAGGAAAGTAACAGATCACTACAGAGGGAATTGTGAATTAAAAGACAGGTCATTCACACAGATTAATATCTCAGATACCTCATAACTAAATAGGTGCAGGGACATCACCTTCCATCCATTAGAATTTCATTCAAACTTTGAAATAAAGTTCTCTTTTATCAGATTGAATGAGAATTGGGAGGGAATTCTGCACAGTTGGATGTACAGTACAGCTGTCATCTAAAGGAGAGCCAGGACATCCAACAAGAAGTTAGCATCACCCTAACCTCTTGGTGCTTTTTAACATTGAATATAATTATCTATAATTCTATGGAGAAGTGTTCATGAAGTGTAGGGAGTTTGCTTCTAGGGAATTAACAACTATGGAATTAACAACATCCAACTATGACAAAAGCAGCATCTGGATTACATGTGGTGGGTTGGAATAGTTAAGGTATGCAAATTGTACAATTATTTGATTGGGAAAAATCTTTATGTCAACTGTTATATTTATTTAATATAATATAATATTTATTTAATATTATATTATATTATGCATGTCAAAATAACTAGACACAAAGTTCTTTTTTCCTCATGTTCTCACTCTGCTGAACACCTAATTTCCACAGCACTGTCTTATGTCTAAGAATATTTACCCAGATAGTAGGTCTGTATTACCATTATCCTTCTCATCTTTCCCATTAATGTCTAGTATTTGTATCTTATGAGTATATTACTTTGTGTTTTTTTTGTTGTTTATGCATACACCGAGAGCTTATGCACTGGAGACAAATTTCTTGTGTGTTCAGTGATACTTGGCCAATAAAGAATATTGAATATTTAGGTTTCTGGGGTGAGAGTAGATCTGAAAAAATGATGAAGACCATTGGACTGTGTTATAAAAAAGGAAGTTGGACAGTTGTTTACCTTTGTGTTTCAGACTAGGGGAGTCACAGTGATATTAATTTTAAGATCCCGTGTAAAAATAGCTGATGGGGGAGGGAGGGAGAGAAACAGATATATGAGCAAAAGCTCTGGTGATTTTAAACAAAGGTGATGTTTCTGATTTAAGGCACAATTTGTAGTATGGCAAGAGTGTGTTGTATAAAATTATACAACAGCCTAATTCTGGCACTTACGTTTTTACCTGAGTAATAGTTGGTTTCTACCACTGCCCAGCTGGGGTGATAAATCTACTTGTTGGTGTGTCCTTAATTGATTTTTATCTTGAACAAATTCTTAAGTTAGCAGCTGCTCCCTAAGTTAAAGCCTTGTTTGGAGGAAGGAGAATTGGATGTAATATGCACAATCCACTTCAGCAGGGGAAAATAAATTTGCTGTGACAAAGCAATGGCCTTAGAAGATAAGGCTTGCATTTTCAATAGAGAAGCCAATAAAATTCAAGTGTTGTTGTTGTTGTTTTTTAAGCATATTGGTTTTACAAACATGGAACAAAAGGAGCTGGCTTGATCATTACCAGCCTGGTAAAGAAAACACTTGAAATCCAGCCCACTGAAATGCAAATGTGATTTGGCAGGTCCAGTTTAGTCATTAAGTAATGGATTGTAGCTACTGTCCCCCGCCTCTGTGTGTGTGTGTTTGTTCCAAAATAAGCACTAGGGCTTATTTTCAGGAGGTGTCTTATTTTTCCCCCTGTATGGGAAGTACATGTCTTCTGCTTCGCGATGGTGGCTCTGACCCCACATTTCCAGGAACCACTTCTGCTTGTGACTGCAACGCAGCAAGAGGCTGAGCAATGTGCCAGTACCATACCCACAAAGCAGTTGTCGAGGTGTGGATGGCCTGGCTGTGGGACTCCTGAGGTAAACTGCACTTCCCCCTCACCTCACCTCATGCCAGCATGAGCAACCAGATGGAATCGATGCTAAAGTAGGGCTTATTTGGGGAGTTAGGCTTATATTAGGCACATGCGTAAAAACATGCTAGGGCTTATTTTGGGGATAGGTCTTCTTTTAGAGGAAAATGTGTGTGTGCGTATACATATACATATATGTGTGTGTGCGTGCATGTGTGTGTGTGTGTGTGTGTGTGTGCGTATTAGCAATGTTTCAATACTAGCAGCCATTTAAAAGTCATTGGAAGGTTAGTTTATGAAATTAAAAGTTTGGGTGTGACATTTCTTCCATCCTGCTGGCGTGTTTTATTAGCATTCCATTAAATGTGCCTTTAAAAACAAAGACAGACAAAGGCAATTCAAAAGAAAATTAAGCACTTTGACAGTGTTCAAATTAGGAGAATAAATTAACCTTTGAGGGTTCCGTTTTATCAATTGTTTAGATTTCAACTCTCAAGAGCAGAGCAGATTCAGGAAGGGAGTGTAGCTTGCTGACAAGTGTGATACTGCCTGCATGGCAGTGGATGGGGGTGTGTTAATGAGGAGGAAAATAAAGAGGGTCATGACTATTTTGAGGGTCTATTTAATCTGATTCCCTGCTATGATGAATTTTATGTGAAGAGTTAATTTAGCTTTACTAGAAGGGCTTTTTCAGAAGTAATAAACTACTTTCTACCCCATACATGCACAATAATGTTTGAAAGATGCAAAATCAACAACAGAATGGACTCCCATTACATATATCTCAGTGTCTTGATTGTTTTTAAATTGATGTGCGGTTAGGTAAAAATTTCATTGATTATAGTCAATAAATATTTAATGCCTTGTGGGTTATGGAATTGAATGTTGTGCAGGATACCTTCCCAGCGTGACCCTGAGAAACATCCATGAATTAACCAGTCACATTCTCAGCTTACCATTTGGAGTCGAGGACCATTCCAACAGCCCCTGATCTTGACAGCAGTCTGGATGTCACATCACTGCATTACCAACATTAGATTTTATGTTATTTTTTGGTGGATGTTCTATTTTGTTCTTTTCTTCTTCTTTCCATGTCACTTGTTTGTGTCAGCAGATTCAGGCAATCCAAATGAGTATAAAGATGTGTGGCAAGTTTCAGCTCTCTACAAGAATCTGAACTACTAACGGTCAAGGGAAATTAGTGGAAGATAACAGTAGAAGAAATCAAGGTAGATCTCTTGTGGGCACACAGGGACTCATGACTGATGATGCATTTGACTCATCCTTCAGGCTGAGCCTGGTTATCTCCTACAGCTGGTCAATCCGGTGGCCTATGGACTGGAAGAGTCACATGCGGGCCACGACCACCCCAGCTTCACAAAGGCAGAAAACATCACACTGACACCTGTGTATCCCCCTTTTTTTCTTTTTCCCATCCATTTTTGGACATTTGATATTGGTTTGCTTATTTCTCTCTGTAACCTTAAGGATATCACTTCCTGATTGTCTAGATATATCATCAACAGATAATATTTCTTGTGCTGTGTCAAATACAAGGCCGGCATCTTTATTTTCTGTGTTGTAAGCCTATGATAGAGGGATTCAAATTTGACAAAGGTGGGAAGAAGAGGTTAACCAGAGAAACTACATCTTGGAGAGACTTGACAGCTGTCTGGGCAACTTGTGCTCCTCCTGTGAAGAATGGCAGTGCAGCTTGAACATCAGAAAATCACGTTATTTATGGCTCAGATATGTCCATGAATCTTTTTTTCCAATGGAATGAACTTGTAGGATTGCGCAGTTGTCCTTAGAAAGCTTCACCATCTCTGTGTCAAAGGAAGTTGTAACACAACCTTGATTGCAAAAGCAGTTCCTCCCGAAGGCCAACATTATTACGTGGCTGAGTGCAACTCCCTCCTATTAGGATTCTATCAGCTTGCAACCTACATAAAGGAGTCTGCATGGTTTAACATATCGCACAATGTGATACATCAATTTTTGACTTTGGGATCGGTATGCTCATTGATAAATCTACCCTACTAAATCTACTCCACTGTGAGTTATTAGAGGATTACCAAAAAAGGGGAGTAAAATATGTTACTGTTTTCTTTATCCAGAAATGATGTGAATGTGAACATTCCTTTCCTGGCACAGAAATCCTCTTTGGTGCTTCCGGAGAGGAATTGGTGATTCGAAGACAGCTCTGCAAAAAGATCATGGAATGAAGAGCTAGCAAGTAGACCAGTTCTTTGTAATCTGACCAAACCAGTGCTATCTCTTCATTCCACCCAGCAATGCAGGTATCTGCCAAACTGTGTTGGAGAGCTTCAAATTCCCTTCAAAACTTCACAGGGTCCATCAGGCACATTTTATAATAAGCCCTGCTTTCCTGTGGTGAGGGTAAATTGCTCAGAACTCTAGCACCAACAGAAGTGGTTATGGCAGGGGACTGGCTTTAATACCACACCCTGCCTCAAAGGGGTGGTATTAAAAAAAATTAATACCACACATAGTAGGATACACACACACACACACACACACACACACACACACACACACTGCATAATGTATGCCAGTCCACAAGAAGCTGAACAAGGTCCATGGCTGCCATTGTGGCCCTAACTCCTATGTTGCTTCAGAGCCCAGGTTCAGAGCAGTGGTGGGATTCAATTTTTTTTTACTACAGGTTCTGTGGGCATGGCCTAGTGGACGTGGCAGGGGAAGGATATTGTAAAATCTCCATTCAGAGGTGGTATTTGCCGGTTCTTTGAACTACTCAATATTTCTGCTACCAGTTCTCCAGAACTGGTCAGAACCTGCTGAATACCACCTCTAGTTCAGAGATGACAGGTTAAAACCTCTCAGATCTATAATCCTCAGATCCATCAGCCCAGGAGTCCAGGCAGGGATGCAATTACACCGTAATAAAGAAGGTAAGTAAGCAACAATCCTCACTGATCAGTAGAGTTCAACATCACAATGAGGATCTGAGATCTGGTGATATCTGGAGCAAAGCCCCTGGAGACCACCAGAGATTCATGAATGACAGTCATCTTACCCTATCTATGTCCAGGTTGACTCAAAACTCAAGAGAGCACATTTTAGATAGGTGAATCTTTTCTCCTTTGGTGCCCAACTAAGTCTCCTTATTAAAAGCCAGGTTATCCCAAAGGTGCTTTTTTCAAGAGGCAACTGGACTTTCTGTTTGTTTGTTTTTTCTTTCTTGGAGCTGAAGAAGCTTCTTGGATGAGAAGCGAAACGTCTTGAAAGAAAAACCAGAAAGTCCAGCCGCCTCTTGAAAAAGCATCTTTGGGATAACCATGACCTGGATGATTGAGAATCTCCATAGACAAAAGCCAAGTTAGCTCTCTCATCTACAGTTGAATTGTGGATGAGTTGCCTTCACTGCAAGTCAACCCCTTAGATCAATATTGTCATAAAGATTATGACAGATGGTCATAATCATTTTCAGGACTATCAGTCTCCAATAAAGGCTTCCTGTCCAGTAAAATCAGGCAGATATTAAACAAAGGCATCTATTTGGTCCTAGGAAGTGGGCCTTCTCTGCTGTGGCATCTTCCCTCAGAAAAAGCTATCCCTGGATGATGACATACCTCCTACCCTTCAGATGTCCCAAAATTTCTACTCTTGCTTCCAATTTTGGAATTAGGAGCCTTGTTGAGCCCCTGCCATTTTTCTTCATTACTGTTGTTTCGGTACATTGTGTTTGTCTTTCCCCACATATTTTTTTCCTCTTTTAATTATCTCATGTTGTTGAAATGCACAGTGCTTTTTGATAGATAGATGATAGACAGAAATGATAGAGATAGAGGGATGGATGGATGGATATAATCAGAGAGACAGACAGAGTTATGTTTTAACTACTGAATATTTTCCAAATAACTTCTATTCAGATTGCAAACATTTTCCTGATTTTGACAAAACAAGACTCAGAAATGGACTCCCCCACTTCCTATTATTGGATTATTTATTAGCAAACCTGACTTAGAGAATATATATTTAAGCATTTTTTCCCTTATTTCTTGTCAAACAACATTTTTATAGAGGGGAAAAAAGCCTACTTTGTGGTCATAAAACGGAATGAAAATATTAGCATGTCAAAAGCTACATGAAATGTGTGGCAGCGTGTAATTTTCTGCCTTTCTGGGGAGGTACTTGACAGCAACATTATTTTAAGTGCATAAATGTAGGAGAGGAAGACTTACTATCTGCTTATTTCAGACAAGGAAGGCATGATGGATTAAATTAAATATTCCTCTTTGTTGATGGAAAGGTGGGGAAACTTGTAGATTTAGCATGTAGGTGATGCTAGTAAATTAACATTCTAAGTAGTTTATCTGAACCCATACGGGCACGCACACATAAGCACGTACACATACACACAGGCCCGCAGAATCGTGCTGAATGGCTTGCTACTGACCTACAATATATTCTTGAAATATATGATAGAATGAAATCTTAATCCTGATCTCTCTCTCTCTCTCCCTCCCTCCCTATCCCCATCCCTCTCATCTCTATCTCTATCTCTCTCTGTCTCTCTATACCTATAGGTATAGATATAGGTATATAGATATAGGAGAGAGAGAGAGAGAGAAGGAGGGAGGGAGGGAGAGAAGGATTAAGTTTTCATTCCATCACACTGAAATGTGCCTTTTCAAGGCTATAACTGCTTAAAATGGAACTGCATGTCTTTGTATACTTATTTATTTATGGGGCATCACATTTTCCCCTCCTAAATGCTTCATGGGAAACCCTTTTGAAGAAAGAGAGGAATTCAGGATGCATCACCACCCTCAACTGCAGATCTCTCTCTCTCTCTCTCTCTCTGTGTGTGTGTGTATGTGTATCTTCTGAGGAGGTGCTTTAAGGAGGAGGAGCTGTGGCTGAACTCTTGACACACGTCGCCAGTCAGTTGCTTTCCATAAGCAACACAGGAGACATTGTTCCTATTACCTTTTCAATCAAACCCACTTCTCTGTTTTGCTTTGTTTTTAAAGCACATGGATCTGGAGTTTATCCCTGGAGTTTATTTTTTTTTTAAAAAAACTGGTATCTTCTAGATCTACCTATTACTTTTCCTTTTGCTGAATCGCCAACTATTTGACATGCTTTCAGATCCTCTTCGGAATGGCTTTTCCTCCTGATTGCTATGCAACATGTGTTGTGCTGAGATGCAGCTTGCAGGAATTTCACTTCTCCTTTTTTTTTTTTTTTTTGCCTTTTGCTCCTGGGTTGTTGTTTGTTTGTTTTTTTTACTCTAGGTCTGATAAAAAAGGTTTTGGCCAAAGGATGCAGAAATCCACAAACCTTCCATTACAGAGCTTCAACATTCAGCAGAGGAACCCATTTCTTATACTCTCTAGAGGGGTTTGTTGTGCTGTTTAAAAAAAGCAAACAAATAGATTGAAGCCTTATCCCAGCCTGCTTCTTTTGACAGATATTTAGGATAGTCCTTTTCCTCTTTGCAAAAAATGCTAAAAATTACTCCTCATTTCACACACTGCGCCAAAAAGAGGATCAGGCTGTAAGAAAAAAAAAAAGGTGTGTGTGTGTGTGTGTGTGTGTGTGTGTGTGAAGATTTGTCTCAATTCCCCTCTTCGATGGGTTAATCTTTTTTTTTTTCCCAAACCATTCTTGTAGTATGAGACCACATTGATGCTCTTGTTCTCAGAAGGGGAGGGAAGGGGAGGAGGGGGAGAAAGAGGAAAGGATCATTTTGGCAGCGCAACACAAATTCCACCCCTTTCTCCCTTGCATCATGAAAGGGGTGTGTGTGTGTGTGTGTGTGTGCGTGCACGCGTGTGCAAAAGCAGCAACATCCTGCAGATGCCACTGTTTGTCATTGTAAAGGAGGTGACTAAGCAGATGTAGCAGCTTAGAAAGACATGCCAGCTAACAACAAGAAAGCAACCCCAGCAAAAGGAAACAGGAGGGAAGTTTCAACAATGGATTTCATGGTTCTTTATGCAGCTACTACCACCACCACCACCACCACCACCCCCCAAAAAAGAAGTCCACATCTTTTAAAGTTGCTTGGGGAAAGTTTTGCATTTACCCATTCATGATTCAGAACAAACACATAAATGCCACATTACTTCACTTATAGAGCAGTGTGTAGTGTCTGGCTTCTAGAACACACAAAGCTGTTTAGTTTGGATTTTAATGTTATTTACAGTCAAAACATGTTAACTTTGTCGTAGTTTGCAGCTATAGAGCAAGTTGTTTTGTGCCGGGTCATGATTGATTGTCCTTAAAACTAAATTAGAGAGTCAGAGCTGTAAACCAGATTATGATGCCTGAATTATAGGTAAGGAAGTAGAAGGTTTAAATAATTGTAAGCACCCTATAGTAGTGTCTGGTACATAATTTTGCTAGGATGCATCATTGAGGTTAGAAGGGGTCTTGTATGCTGTAAATTTTAATAGCCAAGGAAGAGAAAATGGGACGCACATTTACCGTAGTTCAGTCAAGGCTTCAAATATGTCCTCTTGGCTTTTCTCTCTACCCTAGCATATATATTTCTGAGTTTGGGCCCTTGGAGTGAAAAATAAAATAAAAAGTAATAATGCCGAAAAGCCGATGGGCAAAAATTGATTCATAAATGAGAAGGTGGCATTCATCTCAACGCTCTTATTGGAAACCTAAATCTCAGTAAATTTGTAGCCTAAGGATACAATAGGCTTAAAGGATTTCTGTCTCTGAAGAAAAATTAGAAGGCCTTTGAGGTACGGTAAATGGAAAAAAGGTTCTTTGGGCAAACATGGTGCTCCAGCACTCTTAAATGTTAAGCACTGTCAGGGGTACCTTGGTCATTAAGGAGACTGGCACACTAGAGATTGTTTCAAGCAGGAGATGAATTATGGACATGAGTGTGAACGTGGCATTGTGCCTCAGGGAAATTATGTCAGGACGGAAAGCAGTCCCCATCCCATCTCTTGGGTTATTATGTATTTCAAGGAGGGCAAACAGAATCCTGGGTGGACAAAATCTTATCTCCTTCTTCCAGCATTGAAGGAGCCCAGAGTGGCCCGTTCGACATATGACAGCTATCAATTTACTTTGCAGCCCAGTGAAAATTGGTCAGACAATTCCAGAACAGAAGGATGTATAATAGAATAACAGAGTTGGAAGGGACCTTGGAGGTCTTCCATCCTAATTCCCTGCTTAAGCAGGAGACTTGATACCATTCAGACAAATGGTTATCCAATCTCTTCTTAAAACCTTCCAGTGTTGGAGCATTCACAACTTTTGGAGGCAAGTCAAGTTCCACTGATTAATTGTTCTCACTGTCAGGAAATTTCTTCTTATTTCTAGATTGCTTCTCTTCTTTGGTTAGTTTCTATATATTGCTTCTTGTCCTGCCTTCAGGTGCTTCGAAGAATAGCTTGACTCCCTTTTCTTTGTAGCACCCCTCAAATATTGGGACATTGCTATCATTTCACCTCTAGTCCCTCTTTTCATTAAACTAGACATAGCCAATTCCTGCAACCATTCTTCATAGGTTTTAGCTTACAGTCCCCAAGTCCACCTGGACATGTTTGTTCTGTGCTGTCACTGTGCTAGTAAACTCTTCTCAGATCTGTGTCATACGTGTTACGGATAGTGGTTGGGGTTCTGGTAAGAACCACAAGTTAAATTGCAGGATCAGTGGAATATGTTGCCTTCTAGGAGGAGCTAATTTAGACACCAATGTAAGATTACTGTTTCCAGGCATTAGCATCTGGAAAAAGAGGAGGGGGAAAGTTTTGAAACGGAGCTTGTCTACTCTCTTGCTTATTATGTCATAACATCTTTTTGGATTCTGTTCCAAAACAGCCCTGAGATATATTGCTCACAGCTGGAAACACTATTTCTTTGCTGACAACAGTTGCATAGAAAATGGGTATCAAATAAATACCTCTCCCTGTTGCTAATATGGATCTGGCTTACAATGCTGCTTTTGGTGTATCACAGCTGTATTGACTCATAATCTAAATCCAGGTCAAGAATTGTCTGCTATGAAAATAGTGGCGCACAAGCTCAGCCTAATTATTTGTAAATGGGGTGGACCTTAATTAATGAGCGCTGGTGGAGATGCCTTCCCTGGCCAAACAAAAATCCAGCAGGAGAACCAAGTGTTTAGCATAGGCACCTGTGATCAGTGGATAGTATTTCCAATAGCTTTTCATTTGGGGAGAAATGACTACGATACAGGTGAGAAATTTCATGACATTATAGTTAATTACAAGGAAAGCATACAAGTTAGTAGTGTGAAGGGGCTGCCAAGAAGGTAAATGCTTTAGTTAAACAGAGGTTCTTTTCCCAACAGGACACAATAGCAATAGTATTTAGACTTTTTTTTAAAAAAATAAATTTATTGAATTTATTGAATTTTATTACATTAAAAACATAAATATATATATAATAACAGCCGTTTGTGGTGCTTATCATGTAACAATCATTTGTACGATATTTACAAATATTAATTTGTGCATAATTATATTCTTATTCTATCTATATTCTATATTTAATAATTACTCATCCTTAATCTGTCTCCGATCTATCCAGCTATACCATTGTGCCCATACCTTATAAAATATTGAAGATTCCTTATCTTTTAAACTCAGCATTAATTTATCCATTTCAGCACAATTCATAACTTTTTGTATAACCAGTTCCTCTATGGGTACATATGGCTGTTTCCAACATTGGGCAAAGGCAATCTTGGCAGCAATCAATATGTGTAATAATAAGTATTTTGTACTCTTTACATATTTTTTTTGAAGATCCCCAATAGGAAGAGTTCTGGTTCTAGGTCTAGTTGTTCATTGGTTATTTCCTGTAGCCAATTTTGAATTTTGAGCCAGTATTTTCATATATACTGCTTTATAGTGCTTTACAGCACTCTCTAAGAGGTTTTACAGAGTCAACATATTGCCCCCAATAATTTTATCCACCTTGGAAGGATGGAAAGCTGAGTCAACTTTGAGACTGGTGGGATTTGAACTGCCAAATTGCAGGCAGCCAATAGTCAGCAGAAGTGGCCTGCAATACAGCACTCTAACCACTGCACTACCAAGGCTCCTGAGACAATACTTGGTCTCAAGTTGTTGGTGTCATTTCAGGACACCATGTTAAAAATAAAATCATTGAAGGAGATGTAGGTAATTGCTAAGAAGTTGAGGAAGGGTGAAAACCAAAGAAGTAGGGTGTAATCTACAAGTAGTGTTTGACTTATGGCCAAATGTCTATGGAGCTTCTCAGTCTTTCAGGTCATGGTTGTCCCAAAGGTGCTTTTTTCAAGAGGCAACTGGACTGTCTGGTTTTTCTTTGAAGACATTTCACTTCTCATCCAAGAAACTTCTTCAGCTCTGACTGGATGGTGGGGAATGGAAAGATTTATACTCCGTGCAGACAGCTGATCATTTGTATTCTTTTAGCGAGTCATTAAGGCCCCCTGGAGGTTTATCTATGGCATCAGGGTCACCTGAGTGATTGACCTATGGTCATAATTAAGCCAAGGATTCCTGTCATAAATCATGCTAAGTGCTTAGCACCTGATTTTACAACTTTTTTTTTGCAGCAGTTGTTAATCCATTTTGCCAATGAACTTTTTTTTTTTGCAAAAAAATGGAAGTAAATGTTGATTTCTGGCAAAAAAAACAAACCCTTAGTAAATCACATGATTGTAGGGACTGCTGTATATGTGGGTCAATTACTGAGTCAATTACCCCCAAAATGTGATCATGTGACTCCAAGAGAGAGCAGCTTTTTAGGTCTGTTGTGACTTCAAACAGTCGATAAGCAAGCAGTTGTAGTAGAAAGACTACCTGTATCTTTCAGAAAAAGTAGCCCCCATGGATTTAACTCCACTAGTCATTTATGGAGATTCTCAGTCTGAAGAAGCTTTTTTGGATGAGAAGCAAAACGTCTTCAAAGAAAAAAACACAAAGTCCAGTTACCTCTTGAAAAAGCACCTTTGGTACTCCACTACTCATTGCTGACTGTAGAGGGCGGTGGTCATTTCTGTTTCAAGATCATTAAGCCAGCCCTGTCTGATGACATTTCCACAGTGAAATGGCCAGCATGGTGTCATGGAATGCTGTTATCTTCCCACCAAAATGGTGCCTATTTATCTACTTGCATTGGCATGTTTTCAAACTGCTAAGTGGGCAGGAGCTAGGGCAAGTAACATCATGTGTTGCTCAGGTCTCAAACCCAGGCTGCCAGCTTTCCAGCTGACAAGCCCCACTGTCAGCCTCATGACATTCTGCCTGACACTCAGGCGTGTTTGTTCTTCGAGTCTGTTCCTTGCGAGTTTGCTCCTAGCTTGCCGCTGGAGAACATGATTGGAAGCGACACCTGCCTCCCCGATATGGCGTCACACCAAACTACGATCCTGGACTGTGTTGCGGCTGCACGGAGAAATGGAAAAGCTGGAGCAAGCTCTCAGCTGTTTGGCGGCTCCCGTTTTGACAGCCATCAGCTGTTTGGTGCAGAGTGAAGATCGGCTGCTTGCAGAGAGGGTCGGTAGCCATGGACATGTCTGCTGTTATACAATGGAGCTCTTGACTGAGCTGTCAGGGTGGTGGGGCTTGCAGGTGATGGGTTTGTTGACATTAGGCCTAAGTAGATGTGGGGAGGAGAGGGGGATGGTAACGGACAAGTGTAGGTTAGCTGGGAGGGGTTGACAGGCAACCATAATAAGCGCTGGAATTGATCCAGTGTTGCCTTTTGGGACTGTTGTGAGCTTATCTGAGAAAATAAACCCTGGTTGCTGCGAATTACCATCATGAGTACTGTAGTTTCTCCGTACAAATCCTTAGATACCCAGTGGTGCTGACAAAAAGGCTCACACTCGCTCTGGCTTTTCCACTTCTCCGCGCAGCCGTAGCACAGTCCAGGATTGTAGTTTGGTGCAACGCCAAATCGGGGAGGCAGGCGTCACTTCCAATCATGTTCCCTAGTAGCAGGCTAGGAGTAGACTTAACAACTGAGCTATCATGCCACCCCTTTCAGGAAAAACAACCTGTATTTTAGATGCAGTTATTCTTCTTGATTTTATTTCCTGGTTTCTTTTCAGGTATGCCAAAAAAAAAAAAAAAGTTATCTTGCACTGGGGAAGAGAAATAGAAGGATGCTATATTTGCTGATTCTTTCATTTTTTTTGCCGGGGCGTGGGGGGGGGGAGGATGGACAGCTATTGAGCTTTCTGCTGCCAGTTTCATGGTGCTATCTTGAGGATTCTTGAAACATTATTTCTTAACAATAACTCAATGCAATTTAACAATGCAAGAAAGCAGAAAAGTTGCCCATGTGTCATTGGCAGAGCAAAAAAAAAATTCCATATTCAAGGAATAAGAGTGCCTGTGAGGGGGGAAAAAAGTGCCTTTGGTGTGCACACCTAGTACATTACTGTTTATGATGTCAATATGTCAGTAATTTAGTTTAGAAAATCAGAGGCCTCATTGTGGGCACAGTTGAGTCTAAGGAACTGAAAGCAAAAGAGGATCCCTGCATTATCCTGAAACTGCACCCCTGAGCCCCATTCCTTTCCCTCCTCTGCCATATAATGCCACATTTATCCGATTATTGAATGACTCCCTTTACCCGCTCTTTTTTTATTATTATTACTGTCATTTCACACGGAAGGAAATCAAAAGAGCGCAGAGCAAATTGGAGATGGGAAGTGGGAAGGACGGCTTTGAATAAAATGTGTGATTTTTTTTTTTTTGTCAAGTCCTCCAAGGATCCTCACCTGGGACCCCGTGATTTGCACTTAAACCATTGTTCTGCATGAAGAGCGAAGATAAAAGGAGACTTCGTAGGCTGGCAAGGTTGAAGCACGAGGTCTCATTTGCAGCTTCGGTAAATGTTTTAGCATCCAGTGTATTAAGTCTACTTTTTTTCTTTTCTTTTTTCTTGTTCCTGAAGGAACCCAAGGAGTTCAGGAGGCTTAGCTGTAGAATAAAACTCTACAGATTACCTTTCCCTTAAGAACAATCACTCAGGATGCTTTCTGAAGACTAACATTGTGTCCCAGGCTGGTGTTTTTGCTCCAGTTTGTATTTAACTCATGGTACATTATCGCATTAATCGGGGTGGGGGGTGGGGGGGAGGGACATCAGCCCAATATCATCCAGAGACCCTTCTATGCTGACATTGAAATAAGTGAAAGTGTTCAACATCAGCATTGGTGATGGAAAAAAGTGTCACTAGGTTACAATTATTGATAATAAAGTAAGCAATATAAATGCTGTCCTAGTAATAATGACACATTATCAAGAGTTTAATCTGTGTTTTCCCCCAAGCAAAATGTCTTATATTGATTTAGAACTAATTGCTTTAGAACAGCCTTTCATTTACAGTATTTACTACACATGCCAGTTTTTAAAATTGTGATTAATTACTTTATGCCTGGTTAGATTCTTTCCATCCATTTTTCTTTCCCCCGCTTTTTTTTCCAGAAAAAAAAAAGGTGTTTGGATCTACCATCAAGTTCAGAAGAGATAGAGAGGTTTTCTAACCATGGCAAAATTTATCCCACAATTCTAATAGATTTTGAAAGAGTCATTCTCATGTAGAGTTGAAAAAAGCTTAGGCAAAGTTTGTCATTTCTTGTAATCTTAAAGAAACAGAGAGGATGATCTAAGCTGAACACTGATGGTTAGCAGAATGAGATAACTCATTGTGATCAATTTACTGTGGTCAACTTGCCTTGGCCAACTCATCACACCCAACTCACCATACAACCTGCCGTGGGCCAACTCACTATGACCAGCTTCCCATGGGCCAACCTGACATGGGAAAATTCAACAATTAAATTTAATGATTAAAAATAATTTTAAAACATTTTAATTTTTGTCATTCACATTTCATTTTGTCCCTCTTTTTGTATCCTTTCTTTAATGATACTATTCCACGATTTAATTGATATTAGTTAAATGTTATCCTGCAACAAGTTGACCATAGCAAGATGTCTTAAACACAATGATTAGTTGAGTTGTTTTCACATAGTATCTGAACATTATACCCAATGTATTCAAGAACCACTGTAAGTCACATTCTGCCCTCCAAATCCAGCCTATGTCCTATGAATATCCTCACCTTTTGTTTGCAAAGATTCAAAGGAAGTGCTCTTTTCCTCTTGTTCAGCTGGCCAATTGTGGAACACAAAAAATGAGCCTCTAGCTGTATTGCCTACCCACTCCTTCCTCCTCCTCATTGCATCAGGAATATTACCACTAATGCCTTCATTGCTAAGGGCGGATGAGTAAAAATTCCTTCGGTTGGGTAGTCACTTATTTTATCTTTCTGAAAGAAATTCTCCACGGTTACCTTGATTGTATTTCTTCTGGAGCACCAGCTGAATTTACTCTACTTGAGAGTTAGTTAGTGCATTTGCAGGACCCTGTGGAGGTTTCACAGCATCGTGGGCTTTTGATTTCAGAACACTGCATGCTTGGCAGGTGGATGAGAATAAAATGGTGTATAGCAGGGGTGTCAAACTCACGTCATCACGGCAGCATTACATGACATATCAGGACTTTTTTCCTCTTCACTAAACTGGATGTTTGCATGACACTGCATAACACATCTGGCCCGCAGGCCAAGAGCTTGACAGCCCTGGTGTATAGAGTTTAGGATGCCTTTGCAGCTGTGTCCAAAGGCACCATAACAACTATCCATGTAAAAAGTAAATATACTACCACAGCTGCAGGATAGCCAATACTCAAACCACCTCATACTCTCTAGACAACAGTGGTTATCCAGTAATATATATGGATGAATTTATCTTACATTCATTTACTGTAGCATTTCAATAAACTGTGGCTAATTCAGGGAATGAAATTTTGGTCAACATATCCTAAAAGCTTTTTTTTTTTTTTATTCTGATTGTAGAGATAAGAAGGCAGTTTGGATTACCAGAGTTTCTAAAGCCAGTGGCTTTTAATATAACTTAGTGTTTCCCAATGTCTTTTGAAGAGTGGATGATTTTAAGGAATGGTATCGGCACCGAGAACACAGTGATATTAAAATGATGGCAAACATTATTTTCTTTTCTCCAGCAGGATGAAAATTGCAATTTGTGTACTGAAACTCAGAGAGACAGTTTGATGTAATAAAGCACTGTCTCTGGGGGAAAAAAAAAAAGTGGCTTCTCTTTCAGTTGCTATGGAAAACCAGGTGAATGTTGTATATTTTAACTATTGCATCCTGTGGCATGTAGATTTTATAACTACACCGTGTGAAACTCCAAATTAATAAAAAAGACCTGAAGTTCTCTTTCATCTCTATCACTTAAGAAATTTCAAACCTTTAAAAAAAAAAGAAAAGAAAAAAGGAATCCATTAAAATTTAAGTCACCTTGAAATCACACACACTTAATGAATTGCAAACGTCACTACAGGAATGAAAGCTTTGTGCTGATCAAGGAAATTTTGCTTTAGTGGATTAAAAAGCAGAAGAGGGAAGGAGATCCTGCTAAAATTGATGTGTGGACTGCCAAAGCTGAATTTAAACTCAGATGGCTTAAAACTATCAACTCCGTTACAATTTGCAGATATTGGGATGAGGATTGTAATCCAATCAACGGACTTTCCTTGCAAGAGACTGCATAAATGGGTTTTGTCTTTCTTATCTTCAGCACATTTGTGTCATAATTCTATTACACAGACAGCACCACCCTACATATGTTTACTCCAAAGTGTAATTCACCCACTGTCAGATAAATGCCTATAAACTTTAACTGTGACATATCAATTTTATAATGCGATGCCATCTTTTATTTGTATTTATTTATTTTGTCGAGCATGCATTAGATAACAGATCCAAGTATAAACATGATTATTAATAAATGAAATAGATATGAATAAAAAGAAACATTAGGACAGGGAGGGTAGGCATATTGGTGCGCTTATGAACACCCTCTACAGACTTAGCAATGGGATGAGGTCAACAGTAGACAGTCTAAGGTTAAAGTTATGGGGGTTTGGGGAAGAAACTACAGAGTCAGGTAGAGTATTCCAGACATTGACCACTCTGTTTGCTGAAGTCATATTTATTGCAATCAAGCTTGGTGTGGTTTACCTTGAGTTTGTATCTATTGTGTGCTCGTGTATTGTTGTGGTTGAAGTTGAAATAGTCATTGATGGGTAGGACATTGCAATAAATAATTGTATGTACTACACACTGCTTCCTTATTAGGCAACATTTGGTTGAGTTGCTTATCATGGCCATATAGTCAAAGTCCAACTATTTTTTTTCTGAGTAATTGTGAACCACATTTGTACATCAAACCTGCATTACTTTGCACATTAATCCCTCTTTGGGTTAGGTAATCAGCCCATTGAGTGACTGACCTGGCAAGGAGGTTTCAAGCAGAAAGCTACTTTATAGCAGGAAAACAACATTATTCTCTTCTCCAAGAGAATCTGTCTTTTGCTTGCTTCCTCCAGCACTTGGAAAGGCCAGTAAAAGCTTCTGCACTTGCTGGTTTTTAGAAATATCAAAGATGGCTGTGTGGGACAATGGAAAATCTGACCCAACATGGATAAAAACATTTATTAATAATAGTTTGTGGCAATGAAGCTTTGGAGAATAGCTTGACCCCCTCATCTTTGTGGCAGCCCCTGAAATACTGGAACACTGCTATCATGCCTCCTCTGGTCCTTCTCTTCACAAGACTAGCCATGCCTAGTTCCTGTAACCATTCTTCATATGTTTTAGCCTCAAGTCCCTTAATCATCTTTTTTGCTCTTGTTGACAATTTATCTAGTCTTGTATGCCAATGAGACATTATTTTATTTAAAAATAATATTTATAATTCCATGTAAATATCACCCCTTTCTTCCATATGCTGTGTCATTGGTCTAACTGTATATCATATCTATTTTTTTGCCCACTTTATCATTCATTTTTAAAATTTGTTTGCCCTTTCTTTCCATTTTCATAAGTTGGACCAAAAACTTTGATAAAAATATCAATGTGCATATTAAAATGTGTTGTGCTGCTCATTGATACAACATAGTAGTTGAATGTTTATTGCAATAAAGCATTATGAGATATAATTTCTGTAACTTCTGTAACTGTTTACCATATTCAGGTGCCATTTTAAGAGGATAATTTAATTTCTCCAAGTTAATTGCCTATGTTTTCAAAGAAAAAAAATCTCCAGGTGAAATAGTCACGTCAATGCTCTATTTTCAGCAAGAGAAATTATTTTAGAAGCATTTGTCTGACAGAAAATATTGCATTAAAATTGATTCTTGCTGACAACTAAGTCATTGGTTCATTAATAAAGATCCTATTTCATCATGTATGGTTGAGTGATGGATTGATCGTGACCTAAAAATCGCAAGGATTTTCTTAAGTCATTTTGTGCTTATCTTTAGCATCTTATCAGTTACAATACTTAAACGCTAATTAGCAGTGATTTTTACCTATCTGAAACTTCCCTTTGGAGCCTCCAAAAAGTAAATAAAAAATGGTGTGTGCTTTTCCACATTTTTTGGGAGTCTACAAGGCCACACGAGAACTTCCAGAGTGAAAATTTCCAGAGTGAAGGTCCTATGTGATCTAGAGTTGTCTCTGGTTGCCATTTTTTCTGTGCCTGGGACAGAGTGTTCATTTGACAAAATATTGTACCATTTCACACAAATAGTGAACGAACACTTTGGAAGTTGTGGACTGGGACACTTGTTCTCTTTCCTGCCACTTGCAAGCTCTGAACAAGCCATGGTGCTTTGAAATGTTGAATTGTGAGTAAGATCCACCACAGCTACTGAAAATGACTGGCAGAGTAGTCTAAACATTTTTAATCAACCTCAGAAAGATGGAAGACTAAGTCAACCTTGTGGCATTCAGGATCAATCTCCTGACTGTAGGCAGAGTTAGCCTGTAATGCTACATTCTAAACACTGCACTCACCCTGACTCTAGCTACTGAAAATGACTAACACTGAACTTAGAGTAGTCTAAACATTTTTAACCAACCTTAGAAAGATGGAAGGGTAAGTCAACCTTGTGCCGTTCAGGATTGAACTCCTGACTGTGGGCAGACTTAGCCTGTAATGCTGCATTCTAAGAACTGCACTCACCCTGACAAACCAAATCATTAGTATTAATTCTGCAGCAGAATGCTTCTTGGCTTCAGAGATCTTTAGAGCTCATGAAAATTTTAAATTTCAGACAATTAAGAATCTTTTTTTGTTTTTTTTATTTGGACCAATGGAAGCAATGGTAGGATTCAACTTCTTGTACCGCTGATTCTGTGGCATGGCTTTGTGTGCATGCAGAGGGTTTGATACCGACCTTCTCCTGCAATCCTACACTCTCCCTATGTGTTCAATAGCTGACGTGCAGCAATCTGCTGTGCCACACGAAGCAACTGAGCTTCAAACCAGGAAATAAAAGTATACTGATACAGCCAGGGTGGGCGGGCAGGCCCAGCAGCTGATCGTAGGAGTGAACTGGTTCACTCACAGTTGATCCTCAGAGCTACCGGTTCTGCCAAACTGGGTCAAACTGGTAGAATACCACCCTGAATGGAAAGGTCCAGTCTTTTATGAATACTGCAAGCATGATGTCTAATATGATGTAAAGTAATCTGAGTGTATTATAGTGCAATATTGTATTCCATCCCTCTATATGTTTATGTTTGTCTTCATTTTATTTATTTCTAAGATCAAGGAAATACAGGTAGTCCTTGACTTACAACAGTTCCTTTAGTGACCATTCAAAGTTACAATGGCACTGAAAAATAGTGACATGTAACTATTTTTCCATCATGCCCTTGGTAGAGTTGGACTCTGAGGGAGAGGAGGAACAGCCGATAGAGAGTGGAGGTGTGGCTCCGGAGGTTGTGGAGGAGACTGGGGAAGGGCAGAGGATGTATGGGCAGCCAGAGGAAGAACCAGGCCCATCCCCTCTGCATCCTAGGGCACGCAGGGAGGAATTGAGAAGGCAACAACTTGGCTTATGAGAGAGGAAGTGGCCATGATCCTCCTCATTGATTGCAGCTGGGGAAACTAGTATATAAGAGAGACGATTACAACACAGCATTGCCAGAAGCAAAGTGTGTGTTATTTTGGGCTGAAGTTATCTTGGTTGGTGTCCTTCCAACAGACTGTGCCTTGTTGTCTTCTTGAATTTGGTAATTATTTATCCTGTCCCATTGTGGAAATTTCATCATTGTAGTTTGTTTTGATTTTTTATTTCACCTCTATCTGCTCATTAAATTCGGACTCTGTTGCTTTCGTGTGAAGACTATTTTTGAATATGTTTGATCTCCAACTGAAAATTATTGAACAGTGGGGCCAAGTTGGAGGCATTAAAGAACATTTATTTACGTTTTGGATTTTGTTATGTTTGTGTTACACTCTGGGTCATCACATTTTCACACTTACAACCATTTCAGCATCCCTGGGGTTGCATATTCAAAATTCAGACGCTTGGCAACTGACCTCATATTTATGACGGTTGCAGTGTCCTGGGGTCATGTGATCCCCCTTTTGTGACTTTCTGACAAGCAAAGTCAATTGGGAAACCATATTCACTTAACAACCGTGTTACTAACTTAACAACCGCAGTGATTCACTTAACCACTTTGTCCAGAAAAGTCATGAAACGGGGCAAAATTCACTTAACAACTGTCTCACTTAAGAACAGAAATTTTGGACTCAATTATGGCCGTAAATTGAGGACTATCTGTAAATGTCCAATATCAAATTGTTGAGCATTGGAAAAGGATTGTGTATTATTGTTCCACTTCTGTTACCCTGTCTTCTATTAATGCTACATTGAATAAGAGACTTCTGAATGTTGTCCTTTTAAGCACCTACCTATTCAAGCTTTCTAAGTGGCATTCTCTAAATATGGAATTATTTCTGTGGTTGCCTTGGCAATAACTTGATTTCTGTAGGATGTAAGAACATCCATTATTACTGAAGAGTTTGCAAGATGTGGTAGACAGAGAAATATATAGTTTTAAAGTTGGGCTTAATGTATTTAGAGAGTACTGCTTATCGATATGTTCTGCAGTATATCCATGGTTGTTTATATTTGTCTTTTTTATTAAGTGTCACTTTTTTTAACTAACGCAATATTGTATAGTCCTAATGAAAAACAATGTTTACTTCGTTCAATAAGGAATTATTTTAAGTTAAACCAACTGTACAGATTGAAATGCTATTCCTATATGAGATAAAATAAAATACAAATTGTTTTTGAATCCATGCGCATAAGATTATTCTAAAAATTAAGATTATTTTTTTCTCTCATCGCCATTTGTACAAACTTTCTCATATTCAGTATATTAACGGAGGAATTCTATATTAGCATATAAATCAGGTAGGTTGGAGGCAAATTCTGCATTAGCTATGAAAGAAGTAATAGTGGTTACTTCTTAATCAATGACAAAGAGGTTATAAATTTATAGGGATAAATAGAATGGATTAATTTGAGGCCAAATAATGCTTATGGTTGCTCCTGTTGATAACATATATATTTTCTTTGATGAAATCCACACATTTTTATACAAAGAGATACTTATAGAAAATCAAGCTGCTGAGTTATCTTCCATCTATTTTCTTTTTCTCCACCCCTTGTCCTCCTTCTTTGCTAATCTATTCATTAGAATTTTTCTTTTGTTATTTATGTATGGTAATTAAAAATAACTGGCGGGCTGCTTTATAATATATATATTTCATTTACATATACATGCCGATTAATATGTAGTGATAACACTAGTGTCTTTTAGAGGGCTTTTAAATTTTTGGTGTGTGTGTGTGTTACACACATGCACAGTTTCAACACTATATCACTCTGGCTTTTGGGCTGAGAGAAAATGAGAAATTGGTTCTATCCTCAAACTGACTTCAGTGCCTAAGGATGGATCAGATTTTGGTCTCTCTGTCTCTATCTGTGTCTCTCCCTCTCTCTCCTTCCCTCGATCTCTCTCTCTCTCCCTCCCTCCCTCCCTCTCCCTCTCTTCCCCTTCTCTTCATCCCTCCCTCCCCCCGCCCTCCTCTCTCTCATCCGGTATTTTAACCACAATGACACTCTGGCAATACACACAGAAGCAGACCTACACTGAATCAGGGAGTTGTTTATCTGAGCCACTTCTCAATATGATCTTGTTTCTGAACCTAAAATAAGCTTTCAACCCTCTTTGCCTAGGTAATGGTTCCTACATGTTTCTGTGGGAAGCCCCACTCCTAGAAGAATGAAATATTTTGGGAAATATTAAAGAGGCAGAATATTCTAATTCCCTTAAGGAGAAATGGAGAAACATGTTTTTAGAGGCAGAAAGCAGTCTCCAAGTCTTTCTTAATAGCCCACAGTGGATGCCAGCACTTAAGAGATAAGGAGCTCATCGAAAGAAGAAGACAAGTATCAATGATGTCATTGGGGATTAAAGCCAAGAGTACAAATATCTAGAGGTCCTCAGAATCCCAAGTATAAGAGACAATCTCAAGGAGAGATTCAACCTAGAACTTACCTTCAGAAGTTGTGGGTGCCTCATCACTGGAGGCTTTTAAGAAGGGACTTGTCACAAATAGTATAGGGACTCCTGCTTGAGCAGGGGTTGGACTAGAAAACTTCCAAGGTCCCTTAAAACTCCTGTTAATTTTTTTTTTTATTTGTTACAACAGGCAGAAAAGTAGAAAAATGACAAGGCAGCAGTAGAGAAATGTGTGTGTGCATGCGTGCGTGTATGCTTGTGTGTGCAAATGTTTGTTTTTTCCTCATTTAAAACTTCATAATGCCTTTAGAAATGTGTCTGCATTCAAATTTCTTGAAGTACAAGGCTTGTTTTTGCTACTTTACTCTTAAGTGCCTCCTACACTTTAATCATACTGAAAGCTTTATCTCTAATAATTAGTGCAAAATTAAAGCAGGCGGAATAACAGTGCCAAGCAATCAATTTACTAACTATTTGGCTCTTATCTTGGCTATAAATAAATATGGATCTTCCATAATTATTACAGTAAAATTACAATCTTCCCAATTGCAAACAATTTCTTTATAATTGATCAGGTAAATGAGAGAATCATGCAACAAGGCTGTTGCTTATTGACAGTGTACTTGAGAGTTGGTGAGCTTTCTTCATTTCTATGGAACATTGAAATCGATTTCTATCACAAATACAGTAAATTGGGTGCAAAGCATGACCATTAAGATAAAAACCAAGAAGAGGAAGAAGAAGGAAATGATCAAAAGTGAAAGAAAAACACAATTAGCAGTAGTGCCTATTAAAATTGGGTTAGGTAGATAACATTCCAGCCCATACATGGTGTAATATTATGGAATCATAATTGCTTAGTTATTGATCTGTATGCTGTTACATTATTGTTTTGGCTCTTAATTCTTTCTTTATTTTTAACATTACATCTGCTAAGAATTAAGAAAATCTATGCAAGGATGACTGAATTCATTTGTTTAAAGATGGTGGGTTGGCTACTTCCCAAGGTTCATTTACAAAATAAACTATAAATTCTAAATAGCCAATGTGTTTTTAATGCCTTTTTAGTGGCTAAAATTCATCTAGAAACCTCAGTTTACAGATTAGATATTTTTCTAATCTTCAATGAGCAGAAGTTCTCTGCCACCAAATCTTCAATGAGTAGAAAGTGTGCTCCAAAACTTCTGGAGATCTTCTGTTTGCTTATCCTTACATTTTTCTGCCAAGAATCTCTTTCTGAATTCTTCTTTATCAAATCTAACTTAGATATATGCAGGAGAATCCTTGTGCGTCCACTCAGGAGATCCACTGTATCCCTAAAGACCTGCTCTTTGAAAAATGAGTATAGGACAGCAATATCTCCTCTGCAAAAAGCTGAATGTGAAATTTATTCTGCTCTTTTCTAATTATTTTCACTCATATTAATTGATGGTGTAGACCAGGTCAGGAAAGGAATGCCACAAGACAGACAGGAATGTTATTGATACAACAATAGTGCTTAGACTTATATACTGCTTCCCAGTGCTTTATACTGCTTCCCCTCTCTAAGCAGTTTACAAAGTCGGCATATTGCCCCCAACAATCTGGGTCCTCATTTTACCGAACTTGGAAGGATGGAAGGCTGAGTCAACCTTGAGCCTGTGAGAATCGAATTGCTAGCAGTCAGGAGAATTAGTCTGCAATACTGCATTGTAATCACGGTGCCACCATGGTTAAAATAATAGAATCCTTCAACTCTAGCATCATCTTTTCTCTCTCATACCAAAGAGAGTGAAGTTGGAGTTAGCTGAACCTTGTTTTTTTCCCCTAAGCATTTTCTGTATTTCAATCACATTTTGCTAATTGCCATATTCCTTCTCCTCATCTCTGTCACTTTCCATAGGTAAGGAAAATCTACCATTATTATCAACAACAGAATCTATTCATTCGGTCTCTATTTATGTAGTCTCTATTTATATTTGGTCACCATGCTATAAAAAAGATGTTGAGAATTGAGAAAGAGTGCAGAGAAGAGCAACAAAGATGATTAGGGGACTGGAGGCTAAAACATATGAAGAATGGTTGCTGGAACTGGGTATGTCTAGTTTGATGAAAAGGAGTAGGGGTGACATGACAGCAATCTTCCAATATCTGAGGGGCTGCCAAAAAGAAGAGGGAGCCAAGCTATTCTCCAAAACACCCGAGGGCAGAACAAGAAGCAATGGGTGTGTTGGGTATATGGATACTCCAACTGGTTTGGGTGAATAAATATATGAACCTAGGATTAAGTGCTATGTAGCTTTAAGCACAAGAAACTGCAATGTCATTGTGGGTGCGGTTGCAGGCAGCCATATAGGTAGGAGGGGAAACGTAATAGCCCCGGCTTCTGGATGCAACTGTCTGAGTCCGGCTTCTGGATGCAACTGTCTGAGTCCGGCTTCTGGATGCAACTGTCTGAGTCACTGGATTCTGGATGCACCTGGTTACTGTTCCTGGTCTGCTGCCTACTGTGTGCTGTGTTGGTCTATCTGCTTACCTTGGAGGCTACTGTGCCAGATACCATTTCACCTGAACACAAGGACTGTTTGGTTTGGTGAGCTGAGGATTCAGCGTTAGTATTTGAGAGAAAGGTATCTTAAGAAGAAGATATACAAGCAGATAAAGACATTGTATTTACTGTTTAAAGAGACTTGATAACTGTATGGATAAACTGGATACTGATATATGGACTGAATGACTATTCTTAATCTCTGTATGAATTAAATACCTATTTAAACCACAAACAGTGTATTTGTCTCAAGTGTGTGTATACTCCTGGGCCCAGCCTCTCTCTCATTTGGCTGCCTGGCTTGACTGCTAGGGGGTTTATCCCCAAACACTAACATTGGTTATGGGCCCAGCAGTGTGCACAGTCTAGCTAACCAGGTTTTAGCAGTGAGAGTTTTGGTCAAGAGTTACACATTGCTGTAAAGACAAACTGTTTGTTAAATAGTTATTTTTTTGCAGAGCAATGGCACAAGTAAATTTGCCAAGTCTGTCCATGATAGCCAGACTAGATGGAACAAACTATGTTTCATGGTCAATGAAATGTAGTTTACTTCTACGAATAGAAGGTTTGTGGGACATAATTACAAACCCACCAGATGTATCAAACTTAAATCCCAATGATGAAGAGGATTATAAACTGATACAGGACTATGAAAGAAAGAATGAGCAGGCTTTGTGCATCATAGGTCTCACCCTGTCTGACCAGCAACTCATTCATATCTGAGGGGTGGAAAATGCTGCAGACTGCTGGAATAATCTTAAAAGGATTTATGTTCGAGACAGTGTAGGAGCTCATATCAATCTTACACGGAAGCTGTTTAGAACACATCTTGAGATAAATGGAGACATGTTGACTCATTTAAACTGTATGAAAAGCATTTTTCAACAACTGCAAGAAAAAGAGCTTGTATTTAATGAGTTGCAACAAGTATACATCATATTGTCTTCTCTGGATCGAAGCTATGATGATTTTGTAACTGCTTTAGAGGTATTGCCTAAAGACAGTTTATCAGTAACTGAGATAACCGGCCGGCTATTAGAGGAAGCCAGGAGAAGGAGTGAACGTGAACAGCTGAGGGAAGATAAGAATAAGGAAGAGAAATTATCTTCAAAGCTTGAGAGAAACCAGCTGTGTAAAGGAAAGCACCCGGAAGAAGAGAAGTTATCTTCAACGGCATACACAATTAAAAAGTGTTTTAATTGTGGAGGCAGAGGACATTTGGCAAGATTCTGCAAGAAAGGAAAACGCCAGAATATAAAGAAGCCAAAGAAATCCTTTGAACTGGCCACGTTTGGCAATTGTGATATGAAAAATAATAAGTGCACACTGGAAAAAGATGGCAAAAAGGTAACTGCAGCTTTAAATGGAGCATTGTATGTCTTGCATGACAGTAAGAAAGGGGAGGCACAGACTGTATTTAATAATATCAAGCCTCATGATGAATGTATCCATTTATTGCATAGACGTTTGGGGCATGTAAATTTTAAAATGCTAAAACGTACAGTTGAGTTATCTGAAGGAATAAGGTTAAAGCCCTGTGATAAGTATTTGCGTTGTAATGTCTGTTGTGAAGATAAGAGTAAAATAATGCCTGCAAATAGGCTAAATGGTTTCAAAACTAAAGAACCTTTAGAAGTAGTATTTGCAGACATTATAGGTCCAAAGAAACCCAGTATGGGGGGTGCTCGATATATACTGAGCATTATGGACCATTACTCTAGATATGGGTTTTGCTACCTAATGAAAAGCAAAACTGAAACATATCAACATTTCTTCAACTGGTTAAAGTTTGCTGAAAGGAAGACTAAACGGCAACTGATAACCTTGGTGACAGATAATGGCACGGAATTTGTAAACAGCAAATTCCAGAGTAGGTTAAAGGCAGCTGGAATAGCTCATAAAACATCTGCACCATACAGACCACAGCACAATGCATTTATTGAAAGGCGAGGCCAAACATTGCAGGCGATGACCCGTACTATGTTAACTGATTCTGGGTTACCTGATTCTTTGTGGGGGGAGGCAACAATGTGTGCTAATCATTTATTAAACAATGTGGTTAACTCAACCACTGGTGAAATACCATTCACCATGTGGCATGGCAGGAAGCCTAATTTGAGTTACCTGCACACATTTGGTGCACCAGCATGGGTGCATATCCCTACACAACTCAGGCGTAAAGGGCAACATAGAGCTAAACAGTTATTCTTCGTTGGTTACCAAGCTAACCATAGGGCATATAGATTTTGGGAGAAAGGCACATCTAGAGTGTTATGTAGTGCCAATGCCCAATTTCTAGAGCACGTAGGATGGGATAAGTTAGAACAGGATAACAATAAAGAGGTGATTATTGAATCCTACAGAAATCCCATTAAGTATCCCTGTAACTTTAAGAAAAATGTAAAGCGAGAAGTACAGGAAGAGATAGTGCCCATAGAAGAAGAAAAGGAAGAAATAGCTGAGCAAGATGAGGAACAGGTAGTAACTCACGAAAGTCCTCATACAAGCCCTGTAATACCCAGAAGGACTACACATATTTCTAGACCTCCTGATAGATACCAGGCTAACACAGTGTGCCAGGTAAATAGAGTTCCATCTACTGTGGATGAGATAAAAAGGTATCCTTCTAAAGAGAAAGAAAAATGGTATGCAGCAATTAATAAAGAATTGAAGTCTCTGAAGGATATGAAGGTGTATGAAAACGTGAGATTACCTAGTAATGAAAAACCCATTGGCTGCAAATGGATTTTTAAAATAAAAACTGATAAGGATGGAAACACAATCCATAAGGCAAGGTTAGTAGCCCAAGGCTTTAGACAAAGTGCAAAAGATTATGATGAAGTATTTGCACCTAGTCTTAAAGCAGCAACGTTAAGGGCAGCATTAGTGTGGGCAGCAAGCAAGCAATATATAGTTAACCATTTAGATGTGGAAACTGCTTACTTGCATGCTCCACTAAGACATACTGTGTATATGAAAAGGCCTAATGGATTTAAAGGAGACAATAATAATGATAATGATTGTTGGTTATTAAAGAAGAGCCTTTATGGTCTTAAACAATCGGGCTATGAATGGAACCAGTATATTGTAAAGGAACTGACCAATATAGGATTTAAAGCTGGTTTAGCTGACCCATGTCTATTTAAGAGAGATAAACATGGGAAGATATCATTATTATTGTTGTTTACTGATGATATTGCTCTGATAACTAAAACTAATGATGAAGCAAATGAAATAATTGCATCATTAGCCAAGAAAGTAAAAATCAAGCAATTGGGAGAGTTAAAGAGATATCTAGGATTGAATATATTGAGAACACAGAAAGGGTATAAGATATCTCAGGAAGATAAGATATCTAAATTGCTAGTAGATTATAAAATGGAACTTTGTAAGCCTGCAAAGACTCCAATGAGTCAGGATATTTGCAAAATGGATACACAAAGTCCCAAAAGTGATAAGGAACTGTATCAATCCTTGATTGGTAGCTTATCATATATTAGCAATTGGTCAAGGCCAGATATTGCTTTTAGTATTAATCAGCTGGCACGGCACAATAATGACCCACTTCAATGTCACTGGATAGCATTGAAAAGAATCCTAAGATATCTTAAAGGTACATTAAACCATGCACTGTATTTAGAACCAGAAGGTGATCTCATATTGAGTGCTTATGCAGATGCTAGTTTTGCATCAGAAAGAGACACAATAAAGTCGACTTCAGGAACAGCCATAATGCTGGGTAAGACATTAATTGGCTGGAAGTCAATAAGGCAACAGCATATAAGTTTGTCTACTATGGAGGCAGAATTCTCCTGTTTATCATTTTTATGTACTGAGTTGATTATGTACAAACAAATGTTAAAGGATATGGGTATAACTGTAAATTACCCTGTAGTTGTACATGAGGATAATCAGGCAGAAATTAAAATGGCCACTAATATTGCAGTTAAAACGAGAAGTAAACATACAGATTTGAGGTATCTTAATGTAAGACAGTCTGTACAGAGTAAATTGATACAGCTGGAATACTGTATGTCGGAGGACAATGTAGCTGATCATTTTACTAAAGCCCAAGGTGCCATTAAGCATCTACAGAGTTGTCAAAAATATGGGTTTAGAATGTAAAGGTTATATATTTATATCACCCAAAAGGGGAGAATGTTGGGTATATGGATACTCCAACTGGTTTTGGTGAATAAATATATGAACCTAGGATTAAGTGCTATGTAGCTTTAAGCACAAGAAACTGCAATGTCATTGTGGGTGCGGTTGCAGGCAGCCATATAGGTAGGAGGGGAAACGTAATAGCCCCGGCTTCTGGATGCAACTGTCTGAGTCCGGCTTCTGGATGCAACTGTCTGAGTCCGGCTTCTGGATGCAACTGTCTGAGTCACTGGATTCTGGATGCACCTGGTTACTGTTCCTGGTCTGCTGCCTACTGTGTGCTGTGTTGGTCTATCTGCTTACCTTGGAGGCTACTGTGCCAGATACCATTTCACCTGAACACAAGGACTGTTTGGTTTGGTGAGCTGAGGATTCAGCATTAGTATTTGAGAGAAAGGTATCTTAAGAAGAAGATATACAAGCAGATAAAGACATTGTATTTACTGTTTAAAGAGACTTGATAACTGTATGGATAAACTGGATACTGATATATGGACTGAATGACTATTCTTAATCTCTGTATGAATTAAATACCTATTTAAACCACAAACAGTGTATTTGTCTCAAGTGTGTGTATACTCCTGGGCCCAGCCTCTCTCTCATTTGGCTGCCTGGCTTGACTGCTGCTGCACACTCTGCTAGGGGGTTTATCCCCAAACACTAACATTGTGGAAACTAATCAAAGAGAGAAGCAACTTAGAACTGAAGAGAAATTGCCTGACAGATCAATTAACTAGTGGACAACTTGCCTCTAGAAGTTGTGAATTTTCCAACACTGGAAGTTTTTAAGAAGATATTGGACAACCATTTGTCTGAAATGGTATAAGTTTTTTTGCCTGAGCACGGGGTTGGATTAAAAGACCTCCAAGGTCCCATCCAACTCTGTTATTCTAAATATTCTAAATATTTTATTTTATCTATTAAATAAGAAGAAAGTGGTAACTTTTAGCTGCTTTGACTAAATCCACCAGAGAGTCAGGCCTGCTTAGTATTTGGACAGGAAAATAGCAAGGTATCAAAAGATAGAATGTGAAATCAAAAGAAATCTCAGAAAAAAGCAATGATATAATTTTGGTATGGTTGCATATCAAACTTTCTAGACTTACCATGTCCTAGACTTACAGTGGTTTCATTTAGTGACCATGTGATTTTATATCAGGACTGAAAAAAGTGACTTATGATTGTTTTTCATACTTATGACCATTGCAGCACCCTTGTGGATGTGTAATCAAAATTCAGATACTTAGCAACTGACTCATATTTATGATGGTTGCAGCATTCCAGGTCCTGCGATCACCTTTTGCAACGTTCTGACAACAAAGACAATGAGGAAGCCAGATTCACTTAGCGAATATGTTACCACTTTAACAACTGCAGTGATTCACTTAACAAATGCAGCAAGAATGGTTGTAAAATAGGACAAAACTCATTTAACAAATGTCTTGCTTATCAACTGAAATTTTAGGCTTGATTGTGGTCATAAGTCAAGGACTACCTGTACATGGGTGAGTGTATTAAGAACTCAGTTGGATTTGAAAGTAACATCTGCTTTATGGAAAGACAAATTCCAATCTAATGTGTCTTATGTGGAACATTTTTTATAATATCCTATAATTTATTTGATCACAAATAGCATTGCAAAATCATATTCCGGATTTGGTTATGTGGTTGTTCTTATTCCATAACAACTGTAATTGGCATCACTTTGAAATATATTACTCAGAGGATTCCTGTTCCAGTAGAGGCTCATTATGTCTTAGTTTTCTTTTCCTCATCAAATTAATACATTTTGTTCTTCAATTTATTCCCATATGGTGACATATTGTGATAAATGAGAAACGCGTCTCTCAAAGAACATTGTGAAATTTAAAATATATTTAATTTCTAATGTGTCTGAGAGCATAAAGTAAGACAAGGGAATTCAAAAGAAGTGTCATTAGGGCTGCTATTCCATCACTCACAGTGTTCTTGCAAACAAAGTGTAGTGGATCTCAAAACAAAGCTGGAATTTTGGTTGATTTCGAAGCATTGAAAAAACAGTTCCCATGTTGACTGTTCATTGATTTGATATTTACACTCCAAAACCTAAATATTTAAGCTGACAGATTAATGAGTTGTACTAAAGCAATATCTTGATAATGCCAGCCAAAACATCCTACTTCTGGATCAGCTTCTCTGACTGGCTGTTTTATTCATTGACTTGATATTACTACTGGAATAATTAATCCTAGTTGGGGTGAAATTCAGCCGGTATGGGCTGGTTTGGGCGAACCAGTAGTTACAGCTGTCCTATATTTCCTTTGTTCGAACGCCAGCTGATAGGCGTGGCAGAGCAGGCTTCAGCTGTTTTACTGCAGCTGCGGTAGAAGATAAGTTTTCGAGCTGTTTTCAAATGCATCACAAAGTGTGCGCTCACCAAACCAGTTGTTACACCAATTAAATCCCACCACTGGTCCTATTCCATTAGTCAGACAACTTGGAAGAGAGAAAGCGATGGCCGTTTTATAAGTGAGGCTTAATTTGATTATTTCTGAAATAACTTGAGATTTTCCATTAACATTTGGGGAAGCCACAGTGAGTGGCTTTATTTATTTATTTATTTATTTATTTTTATTTCTCTGCTGTTCTTGCCAACATCTACACATTCTTTTGAATTTCATGTTGTTACGCTTCGCCAAGATTCCAGAGCTTTGGGGTACATGATCCAGAAACATAGCCTTGCATTTTCTGAACTGATAGCTTTAAAGACCTGTGTTTTAGTTATGTGACCCTTGAATCACCATCATCATCATCATCATCTTGATTCTTAGTTCAGTAATTGCACTGAAAGTTCAATGTCTATGGAGATTCTCAGACATCCAGGTCATGGTTGTCCCAAAGGTGCTTTTTTTTCACAAGAAGCAACCGGACTTTCTTGTTTTTATTTGAAGACGTTTCGCTTCTTATCCAAGAAGCTGAAGGGTTAACACTGCCGATTAACATGAGTGAAAAGAATTAGAAAAGAGCAGAATAAATTTCACATTCAGCGTTAGGGTAATATATTCGCAAATATGTTAGACATGAGTTTCTTTCATGAGCAACTTGTTCATTGCTGAGGAGATATTGCTATCCTAAGCTCGCTTTCCAAATAATAGGTTTTTAGGGATACACTGGATCTTCTGAGTGCACATACAAGGACTCTCCTGTATATTTCTAAGTTGGATTTGAAAAAGAAGAATTCAGAAAGATATTCTTTGCAGAAAACTGTAGCTCAGGGATAAGCTGAAGAAGCTTCTTGGACAAGAAGTGAAATGTCTTCAAATAAAAACAAGAAAGTCCTGTTCGTCTTGGGGGAAAAAAACACCTTTGGGACACTGAAAGCATACTTTCTGATTCTAATGAATTTAATTAAATCCCTTTTTCTGGTCTGGAAGATCCAGGAATATGGGGGAATATTAAATGAGATGATTGAATATTAGATAATCAGAAGAAACAATGGTGGGATGTAGAAGTCTTAACGGTTCAACATTGTTCTGCCTATACTGTTTAGAGGAACATATTGTTCCACTAAAATGCTATGGGCTTTTTTTAAACCTCCATATTTAAAGAGGAGGACATTTATCATAGTTCTGGTTTCCAAGTAAGAAGATTAAAAAAAAAAGTATGATAAATCACAACTTCAGAACTCTAATAAAAAATTTGCCTCATTGCTTAGTCTTTCTTAAATTCTTGCAAGTGACTGATGGCTTTGTGTTCTTCAGGATGAGTCCTTCAGATTGTAGCTAGAATCTGTAAAAAATTATACAGTTGGATTTCTATGCAACTCTGGATTTCACTTTATTCTCACATGGGATCTGATTCTTCCCATTAGCAGGAGTACTGAAACTGGGGGCAAGTAGAGGACATTCTTAGAAAAATAATGACCAACCGGACTTCCTATCTTAACAAGATTTGGATCTGGAGATATTTCCTTATGTTATTTTGTCTTTGTCGAATAACTACTCTTCTCTCTCTTTTTGTGTTCCAGAAGGATATTTCTCTCAAGGGGTTAACAAATCTTTTTTTTTATTTCTATTGAGAAGAAAATAATTGATATTGATTAGCAGTTAGTGCAGCCCTACTAAGAAGGTTATTAAGGCCCTAAAGTACAGTTCAATGTGAAAATTAAACACATTGTGTACTTTCCCTTGTGTCTGAGGCTATCTCTTTTTGAGTTGGATATGTCCTTTTGACTTTGCTTACTGCTCATCTCATGAGCTTTGTTGCACTTAACATTTATTTATTTATTTTGTGAAGCAGTTATTGGATAACAGGTATAAGTATAAACATAGTTACGGATACATGAAATGGATACAAATAAGAAAAAAAAAGAAACAATAGGACAGGGACGGTAGGCACGTTGGTGCGCTTATGCACGCCCCCTACAGACCTCTTAGCAATGGGGTGAGGTCAATAGTAGACAGACTAAGGTTAAAGTTTTTGGGGTTTGGGGAACAAACCACAGAGTCAGGTAGAGTATTCCAGACATTGACCACTCTGTTGCTGAAGTTGTATTTCCTTCAATCAAGTTTGGTGCAGTTTACCTTGAGTTTGTATCTATTGTATGCACTTGTATTGTTATGGTTGAAGCTGAAGTGTTCATTGACAGGTAGAACATTGCAATGTATGATTTTATATACTATACTTAGATTGAATTCTGTTAGCTAGTGAAAAGATGGAGATAAGAAGGCACTGTCCCAGGATATCAGAAATGTCCAAAGCATTTATGATATTCTCTACATTTTAAAGGAACTCCAGACACATGTTTGATTGGGGAAGAAAACAATAAGAAAAAGTACACAATCCTACCATTACTGAAAAATAAAACCTGTGAGGGATTTGTGTGTGTGTGTGGCTATGCTTTTACTCAGAGGCTCTGGGGTAACCACACCAGACTTTGAGGAAAATAGGAAGAGAACCATGTACTTTGTTCTGTATAATAGAAGAATCAAGTCTTCTCCAGGCTGAATGGTTCTGTTGAACCTGGAAAAAATATCTATGTCCTTCAAACATGTAGCATTAAAGACAGAGATATATATTTTATGATTGCTGTCAGTGTGCTTTAGGATTTTCTGTCTCTGTTGCTCAAGGAACCTAGACAGTTTGTGGGCTTAATTTGCAGAGATGGTTTCATTGTTGGATTTTTGTAAAATAGCAAACTGGCTTAGGGCAATCTTGAATCCTGTATGATTGACTTTGTGTTGAGTCCATATTCCCAAAGAAGAGAAATATCTCTCTCTCTTTCTCTTTCTCTCTCTCTCTCTCTCTCTCTCTCTCTCTCTCTCTCTCTCTCTCTCCCTCCCTCCCTCCCTCCCTCCGTCTCTGTCTCTGTCTCACTCTATCTATCTATCTATCTATCTATCTATCTATCTATCTATCCATCCATCCATCCATCCATCCATCCATCCATCCATCCATCCATCATCTCTCATTCTCTCATATCTCTATCTATCTCTACATCTCTCTATTTCTCTATCTCTGTCCTAATTCTTGTCCCAGTCAGGAATCTTTTTGGATAAAATAGTAATTTCTGCATAATTGACAAAGCATATGAGTTCAGAGATAAATACAGAGTTCTTCTGTATTCAATCCATGGACAAAGAATTGAATTGATTTGAATTCCATCCTCTAATTTATTGATTAATACAGAAATAAGTCATCTGAAGTTTAGATGAGGTACAAAATGACTGACATGGCCAGTTCTATTGGAAGTCTTTTAAAAGTGAATTCAACTTTAGCAAATGTTTGATAGCTTCCTTGGGTAGGCCTGGAGATCTAAAGAACATTTGACATGGCATGGTGTTATCTATCATACAGTACCTTGATGATCACTGCTGTATTCATATTGGTTGTTTTGGGAGAAATCCTGAACTGATTTATATTTCTTAAGATTTTGTTTCTAAGAGGCAAAATCAGAAAGGGTAACAAAGATGGAATTCAGAGAAACTCAATGAGCAGTTGATTATGTGGTTCTCAAGCGAACTTCAAGTTTTGATAGATTGTGAATGATGCTAATTTGTAAGATATAAGAAATATGGGCAAATCTAAGAAATATCACCGATTGTCATTTAGCACAGACTGCTAATTTCTCAAAGTCACACAAACCATGCTTGTTCTCATTTGTGTGATTGAGATGTTTGTTTTATGAGTTTCTGGCACTTTATGGAGTTGATTTTGATGAATTTCTATGTGCATTTATGAGAGCAGAATGAAACACAATCTCTTTTCTCAGAATTCCCTTTAATTTTTCTTTTCCCTTCTCCGCCTACCGCAAACAAAATAAAGGGATTGGTTTTATAAATGTGTATGAATAGTTGAAAAACAGTAGGGTGTTAGAAATTATGAAAGACTACTGGATCAGATTAGTTGTAATAAAAATACCATGTGCAGGCAAGATTTATAAGCAAAATATGTCTTACTGAATCTTCGTACAAATTATGTGGAATTTAGCTAAGTGTTAACCTTGCAGTTATTATTTTGTGCCAAGTTTAGTTGAGATCTGGCTTATTCATGTTTAAGATTAATTAGTGTTACTCATTATTCTGCTTTTGGCCTTATATATAAACTTCTATGATTAAAGCAGTTGTGTCACAAACCTTCAGCCTGATATAATATTTATTAGGTCTGTATTTCTGAACTAGGAAGATGCACAATTAAGCCAGAGAGTAATTAAATTAGAAACCTGTCTTTTTGCTTGACTAATAATCATCAGTTAACTCAGAAATCTGCTGGTCATTGGTGGATAAGAATAAGCATTTAAGCAAAATGGGGACAGATGCATAATTAAGCTAATTGTGCATGGGATGCACAGGGATGATTTATGCATCACGTTGAAAGTGTTTCAGACATATGACATGGTCTTATGGATGGTGAATATCGCTGCAGAAATAAATGGATAGATTTTATGCATACTGTATTCCTTTGCTAACAATGCAATGTTTAAATTGCAAAAATAGGAATTTATGGCACAGCCAGATGGAATTCCATTCTCTGACAATAGGTAAGAGTTATATCTTCATGATTTCCCTTTTTAGCTATATAAGCCGATGTCTATTTTTGTTACTCATTAGTTACTCATTGTGGCTACTAAAAATAGCATCGGAACAGTTGCTCTAGTTAATTTCACATTTCATTTCATATACATGTTATCTGTTATCCCAGATTATTAATGTCATTGGATGAAGATTCCAAGGAGCTCTATGTTTATCAAGAACTCTTGCCATTATATATAGATGTTAAATTTCTTGCCATCATATATAGATGTTAAATTTATATCTGGTTTGAAGAACCGGTATGTGATGACTCAGGGTGGGATACAAAATAAAGATAGTCACAAAAAAACAGGTAAAACCCCTTTTATTCCTTCACTTTGCTTCCAAGCTCCAAATATCCTTGACTGGAGACAAAAAACTCCCACACAAGCAGTTACAAGAAGGAGGAAATGCCGTTTAAATAATAAAGAGTAAAAAACAACACAAACCAGGCAAGGTAAGGGCTGGAAGACGTCCACAGTTATCAGAACACACACTGGGAAAGATGCCAAACTCAGAGAGGAACAGTAAATAGAGATATTTCTATGCTTTGTTTCCAGCACTCGCCTGTACATATGTCCGTCCTCTTATTCAGTTGTTATAGCTGCAGCCCATGAAGAGGATCAAGACCCTCTCCTCCCAAGTAGACCACATCTCTCCCTTTATCCTCTCCTCCCTGCATGCACTAGATGGAGAGGTGATGGGCCTGGGTCCTCCTCTGACTGTCCAGCTGGCCTCTGTCCTTCCCCAGCCTCCTCCACAACCTCTGGAGCCACATTTCCACTCCCTGTTGGCTGTTCCTCCTCTCCCTCAGAGTCAGTTTCCACCAGGGGCATGACATGATAGTTGAACTGACTGGTTGGCCACAGTCACCCTGCCCATCACTCCCAGGAGTCTCCATGCAGCCCATTTGGGATGCAGGTAAGTGCAGGGTCCACATGGAGGCTCTGCAAGGTCCTCCCAGAATTCCAGAAGTCCAGAAATGATCCTGTTTCTGACTTCCAGAAGGCCTCCAGAGCCCAAGGAAGGCTCTTTTCACCCTCCCAGAGGCCCAAGGGAAGCCTCCGGACTCTGGGAGAGGTGAAAAACGCCCCTCCCAGAAGTTCTGGAAGACCAGAAACAGGCCTGTTTCTGGCTTCTGGAAGGCCTTCAGAGCCTGGCCGAGGCTGTTTTTTCCCTCCCTGAGGGAAGCATCCAGACTCTGTGGAAGGCAAAAAAAATGGCCCTCCCAGAAGTTCCAGTAGGCCATGCCCACCATGGTCCCACCCACCCAGCAACCAGGCAGAGAACCGATTGTTGGGGTTGTTGAATCCCACCCCTGACCCAATGGCTAAAATTCTGGGCATGGGTCCTCCTCTGACTGTCCAGCTGGCTTCTTCCCTTCCCCAGCGTCCTCTACAATCTCTGGAACCACACTTCCATTCCCTGTCGGCTGTTGGAAGGAAACTATATTGTGACCTTAAACCCTGGATTTACCTAAACCTCATCCTTGAATCTTGCACTGCTAAACCCATGAGTGTTTTCTTTGCTGAAGACTTATTTATTGCAATTCCAAGGGTAAAGTTCTAGAAGGCATCGTGAAATTCCTTAGGAAGCTGTCAATTTTTCAGCCACATCCAAGAAATAATCTAGGTGTCTCAGTCCTTGTGTACAAAAAAGTTCCCTTTGACCAAGGCATGTGACTGAATATTTGCTACAGGTAGACTGATAATATAATGAGTTCAAAAAGACCAATCATAGCTAAAATGGTGATCTGTGGACCTAATTTATCTGTATATCACTTAAAAAACCTTCTCCAGAAATGTAACAGTCTATATTTAATTCTGAATCTGACCTTTAATCTTGTCGACCAGTTTATTTCTTCCTGGCTTTTCCATACCTTGAATGGATGATAAATGAGAGCAGCAAATAAAGCAAGTAAAAATATATATATATATAAATGTTACAGATCACATTAATTTACAGATTAAAAATGGCAATGTACTGTACGCTTCACTGAATATTAAAGCTCCTGATAAGCAGTTCAGTGAACGACATTTTCTTAGCAAAGATTGTCTTTTGTTTCCTTTTCGACTGCAACTGATCATTTCAAGTCTTCAGTTGGGCTCTTTTAAGAAATCTACTGATTAGGATATTTATTTCATTTGTTCAGATAGTTTCTTTATCCTAAGGCGTGGTTCTAACCTCTTAGTATCTAGTGTCATAGACAAGCACATAGATGTGTAATGCAAATGTTAATAACAATAGCACTTAGATTTATATACTGCTTCACAATGCTTTACAGCATATGTTCACCAACAATCTGGGTCCTCATTTTACTGACCTCGGAAGGATGGAAGGATGCTGAGTCAACCTTGAGCCTGGTGAGATTCGAACTGCCAAATTGCAGGCAGCAGGCACGCAGCAGAATTAGCTGCATACTCATTCTAACCACTGCACCACCATGGCTGAAATCTTGATAATTGGATGAACATCCAAGCATTTTTTTGATAATAGCAATAGCACTTAGACTTATATACACTGCTTTACAGTGCTTTACAGCCCTCTCTAAATGGTTTACAGAGCCAGCATATAGCCCCAACAATCTGGGTCCTCCTTTTACCCACCTCAGAAGGACGAAAAGGCTTAGTCAATCTTGAGCCTGGTAAGATTTGAACTGCCAAATTGCAGGCAGCTGGCAGTGAGCAGAAGTAGTCTGCAGTACTACACTCTAACCACCGCACCACCATAGCTTTAATACTACTAGAATGATACATTAATGGGTTTTTTCATGGTGGGCGGGAAGATGCCTTTTTTTTTTTACTTAAATTAACATTCTGGACTCTCATCCACACCCTCTTTGTTCTGAAGTTTTCTGGACTCCAGTCCAGAGATTTAGCCCTTGCTATATCTTTAAAAGCTTAAAATTCCATCTGTTTACCAGAAGATAGGAAGAGTGAACTTTGAGTTTATTTTGGTCGTGTTCAATGTGAGAATCCTGCTCAATTTATAGAATAATGAAATGCACCAGCTATTACACTGTGCATGGAAAATTCCAGTAATTCAATTCTAAGAGTGAAAAAAAAAAAATGCAAAGATGTGCTGGATTCTGGAATTTATTTTTATTTTTTTTTGCCTGTTAGGAAAGTGGGATGTTGTATATGTAGCAGTCTTATATCAAATACCGAGATAATCTGAAGCAGCTTCAGCTTATTATGCACGGCAGATTCAAGGAAAAGTTTGTATATGTATGAGTGTGCCTTCAAGTTAGAGTTGATGCTAATGACTACCTGGCTAAGTTCTTGTAGTTTTCTTGGCAACGTTTTCAGGAATGGTTTGTCTGAGAGTCACTGGCACAAATTCACCCAGCTGGCTTCATACCTAAGGAAGGACTAGAAGTCATAGTGTCCACTATCTGGCCTAGTGAAGTGGCCTCCAATCTTTGTGGCTTAGTGGCCCATCCGGGGGAGGAGGCTAAACCATTTGAGCAGCAGGTTGACATGCATGCATGCGAGTGCCTGATGGTCCACTGCTTTTGCATGCTCTGGCCAGCCAATCATGTGGCCCAATTCTAAATAGGTCCAGGGATGGGCCTGGACCTAGTGTCCATCATGCCAAACTGGATCTCTATGAACTGAAAATGTATTGTGTGTCCCTAATAATGTATTATGTGCCCCCTGCAATGCAATATGGTGTAAGCTTTTTCATAGTGACAAGAGCCATGATGGCACAGTGGTTAGTGTGCAGTAATGCAGGCTACTTCTGCTGACTGCTGGCTGACTGCAATTTGGCAGTCAATTTGATCGAATCCCACCAGGCTCAAGGTTGACTCAGCCTTCCCTGCTTCCAAGGTGGGTAATATGCTGACTCTGTAAACCGCTTAGAGAGGGCTGTAGAGTACTGTGAAGTGGTAAATAAGTCTAAGGGCTATTGCTATTGGTATATGTGGTTAAGAAGGTGTGATGGAGTCAGGATTTTATTTGCATTAGGCCAGTGGTGTCAAACTGGCTGCCCTCAGGCCAGATGCATAAGCCACACCCACCCTAGCTCCATGAAGGGGAAAAAAAATCACAGCATGTCACATGATGGCAACATGACGTGACAACTTTGACACCCATGCATTAGACAATACCTGGTTCCTATCAGAATTCTGTGCTGTGCAGTTCTCCACAGGAGAAGGTGCTCCTGAGATGGCTCTGAGATTTACTCCCAGGATAATTTGACTTTGGAAGGCAGCTCTACGTCCAACCCTGAGGTAGGAAGACACTTAGCTCTTCTGTCCCCCTATCTAGGGATGTCTTCACAATAGACCTCTCTATTAAGCAAAACCTCTCTTCCTTCTCCCCACACTTCCCGTTGCATTCCTATTTCCTCCCTGTGCAAGAAACTTAACAGGAGGCCAATTCAGGAGGCATCTGCTGCACCAATTTTAGAGGCAGGAAAATAAATAAATAAAACCAGCAACCTGTAAATCGAAGTGCTATTCCCCATGGGAAATAAAGCCACGCTTTCTTCGTATCTTCTAGGCTCAGCACTGAATAACAATAGCAATACCAATTAAACTTACAATACCTCTTCATAGCGCTTTTACAGCCCTCTCCAAGCAGTTTACAGAGTCAGCATATTGCACCCTAACAATCTGGGTCCTCATTTTACCAAACTCAGAAGGATGGAAGGCTGAGTCAATCTTGAGCCTGGTGAGACTTGAACTGCCATATTACTCGCAGCCAAAAGTTGGCAGAAGTAGCCTGCAATACTGCATTCTACCAGTGCGCCCCAAGGTTAAACAGAAAATATGTTATTATTTGTTATTATAGCGAGTCCTCAAGTTACAACAGCTGTAAACTGTAAGTGTGGTTAACTGTAAATCAGACATGCTGTTCTCCCTTTTGAAAGTTAGTTTATTTTCCCCATCCTAGTTTAATATTTCATTAAACATTTTGTGCAATGGGTTTGCTGAAACACTGGAACAAAGGAACTAAACAACACCCTCAGTAAAATGCTCTTTTGATAGAAAAATAAAATAAATTATGAGAGAAAGCCCCAGTAATCAGTCGTTCCTCAAATAGACCAGTTATTTTCCTTAAATAAACTTGCCAGTCACTTGTAACTTTCGCCGTTTCAAATTTAATGTTGCAAAAAGTTGCCTTTACTCTCCCTGTTCCACTTAGTTCGGTTTTGCAGCAAATTGTTCTTATTCCAGCAGTTCTTGTCACCAATGTCCTTGTCCTTAACTTTCAGAAATATGACAGATATGGTTATTTACATGGTGATTATTGTCTTCCAGCTGTTCCCTCCTCCAAATCCTCCGGCATATGGTACAATAGCTATTTTCAATTCAAAATGATTACTCTCCGCCATGCTTTGTAATAAATAACCTACTTAGTACCATGATATTTTAAAGTTGATTTGCATGTCACTGGTGCCTACGCACAGACACATGAGCCGAATAATCTGTTCTGACCTAGGCTTCACAAAATCACGAAGCAGACTCCTCATCCCCACCCAAAACCCCTTTTTATTAAGCTAATGTGAATTCCTACCATTCACATCCAGCAAAGTCCCTGCAAACAGTCTTTCAAGGAATTACAATCATAAACCTTATCAGGCTTGTATAGTTGCCAGGCCAATATCTTCCAAATGCCATGCTGTAGCAGCAATTACTTGGAAAGAAGTCAGGAGCAGACCTTCATTCTAATGAATTGAACTGTCTCCTGCAAACACCACTCCCCTTTCATTCTTCTTTATGGGAGGGGTCATTCACTGTCCACCTGTGCCCTTACTCCTGAGTTGACCCTTGTTCCTTAACTGTTCCCTTCTCTTGGCAACTCTGTGCATGCACACATTGGGAACAGGCTCCAGCTGTTCTTCTGCCCCACTGACTCTGAAGGCAGCTGATAGCTTTCAGACGGCCCTGGCCCCATCTCTGCCTCTGATGCAGAGCACTCACCAGAGCCTTCCCCAGACTCCAGGACTGGTCCATGTTCCTCCCCAACCTCCTCACTGTCCAAGTCTGCCACCAGCTTCACTGGCCACTGGTGGGCCACAATATAATCTTCCAAATATTTGAAACAGAGGCAACTGAACAGCATTCAGAATCATGTTTTGACCATTCCTCCCCCACCCTCCCACCCCCCAAAAAAGAAATCAATGATCCAATGCAGTTGCATGATAACCTCACCTAAAATGGAGACATTATAGATGAAGGGATGGATAAATGGTTTTAAGGGGAACAGAGATGCCTTTGGTAGGTTGTTAAGTCATTTTTTGTAGATTTATGTCCTAATCTGTCAAATTTCTCCTGGAAGCAAACAAACAAAAAAATGAAGTTTGAAAAAGCTAACAGTGGATAAATTCTTCCAACTAGCTGAGATGTTCAAAGTAGCTCAGAAGTGCCCTCAGACCTTTATAGGATGTGAATCTCAGCTGCATTCCCATCTGTGGTTGTGAGATACAATCTTCCTAAGTATTTAGATTGACACAACAAAACCATCTTCCCTAAGAAGTCACCCATTCTTGGAGAAAAATTGTAATACACCTTTCTCTCCCTTTGTAGAATAATATCCAGTGTGAAATACCATGCCAGCTTTTTTTTGGGTGGGGGAGGGAATCAATGCTGGTATTCTACCAGTTCGGTCCAGTTCTGCTGAGCCAGTAGCAGCAATGAGCAGTGGAGACGGAACTGGTTCACTAAGACGCTTTGCTGTTGGGCCCTCCCGCCCACCTGGGTTCCCATATTTTATTCCCTGTTTGTGAAGCGCAACTGCTTTGCACAGCACAGCAATTGCTACACGGCAACTGCAGAAGTGTTAGGGAGAGTGCAGGATTGCAGGTGGCAACTCAAAACACCTCTGCGCCTGTGCAAAGTGCGCCCACCAAGCCACGCCCACCGAAGCGATGGTAAAAACTATATTTGAAACACACCACTGGAGGGAACAAGAGTAAATGCCATGCCTTATGATGAACCTCAGAGAAGAAGGTGCATTTTTGTGTGCACTGCCCCTACCCAAAGACTGTTCTAAACTGGGGGAAGGGTTTTAGCAATCTTTACAAAAACCACATGTTCTGATTGCAGACGTGGTCTGTCTGCAGTACAGCACCTCCTGAGGGGCTCAGTAATTGCATCAAAACAGCAGTCTGTTGAATCTCATGCATAATGAATTCACACGTGGATACTTTAAAGGGAATCTATTTTTACTGGTGTTCTTTTTCCCTCTACCTCCTTCTTCCTCTTTTCAGCCTAAATGTTTGTTGTTACATTATTGTGAGAACTGTAACTTCACACCAACAAAAAGAAAGTGAGTTATTTATTTTATTTTATTTTATTTATTTTATTTGTCAATCGCTTACAAGATAATAGGTATAAGTATAAACATGAGTAAGAACACAGAAAATAGGTACGATTAAATGGGGACATTAATTAAATGGAGTTGGCTCAGTCTTATGCAGGTATATGGAAGATTAGGTTGTAGTTTGAAAATTTGCTAAGAACTTGGCAGTTACTTCCATATGAGGTCTACATCTCATTATGGGGTGATATATAAAGACTCCCCTGGGCTCAGTTAATGTTAAAGCAATCAAATAGGTTTGGGTTTGATTGTCAGACAGGCTGTCTAATAATGGAGGTTTTTTCCCCCTGTCTTTGCTGTCAAAGAATCCAGTTTATTATTAGGGAAGATTTAAAGAAATTGTTCCATGTAATAGGCAAATTAAATCCTGATAGCTTTGCCAACATTCTCATTCTCTCAGAAAGACATAAGCAGAGAGATATATTTAATCAGGCAGGTATCAATCTTGAGTCTTGACTTTTCTAATTTCTGATGGCTGTTGCATACACTTGCACGAAATTTAAAAAAAAAAATCAGTAGAATTAATAAAATACTTTCTACTGGGATAGCATATCTGAACTGAAATACCAGTTGCTGGCTTAATTAATTCTGTGCTAAAGTGTCCTAGCTTAATCAACAGACAAAGTTGCTAGGAGAATATCCCCATGTTTACTTTGAAGAAAGACCAGGGTTTCAGTGTAATATGTAACTTTTATCATAACTACACTTATTATTTTTTAATTAATCGTATTGTTCTTTGTAACCATTATGCTAGTGGGGTCCTTGTTCCTCTCCAAGCTTGTTTTTTTCTTTTTCTTTCAGACGTTTCATTACCCAACTAAGTAACATCATCAGTGCATTACCTAATTGGGGAATGAAACAGCTGAAAGAAAACAACCAAGCTCAGAGAGCAACAAGGACCCCACAGTCCATCCCTAAGCTTCAAATATTATTTTCTATTGGTCATCCCCAGTGCACTCCCCAAGCAGTCTGCAATATTTTCCCTTTCCCCCCCAAAAAATATAGGTGGGGGGAAAACCCCATACTCTTTCTTACTAATTCCTTTTCACATTCAAGCAAAGTAAAATAAAATAAAGACATTGAAAGTAGTCTATTAATATCTGGACAGGCATCTGAATTGAAATACTTGTTGCTGGCTTATTTTGTGATCAAATAGTGAAAGAACTACATGAAGGAAGAATAAATGGGTTGAGAGGAAGGGAAAGTTGGAGAGGTTGAGTGCAGGTTGAAGTGAAAAAAAGAAACACAAAGAAGAAAAAGCTATGAATATCAGATAATGTGGATACGGAGGCAACATAGATGATTTACAAGGATAGGTATAGAATGAGATTTAACTATGTTTCCTTTTCGTTTCTCACCTCACACTTTTAATTTATTTAGCTTACTGTTTCTTACTCTTTTCTACACTTTGCATATTGTTGCCAACTGAAAGGGAATGGTGTGAATGAAAAGCTATATAGGTATGGATTATTCCCACTTCACAACAAATGGGAAAAGGAAGAGGATTGGGTGAGCATTATGCCATCTGTAGAACTTAATTCTCACTTTCTGAAATGTAAATATACTTTCATACCTTCAGAGGGAGAGTGGGGAAGGGAGAATATTTTAACAAAACCACGGCATTTAGAAGTGGAAAGATTCATAGAAGCCACTAAGTGTCCAGCTCTCTACTCTGTGCAAAATTCCAGATTAAAACAAAGAAACAACTTATAGTCATCCAGAAGAGAAAAACAACAACAAAAACAAAATCAACAACAACAATAAAACAACCTGGAAGGATTCAGCACAGTTAACATATCACAGACCTGGGAGAACAACCTAGTGGTAGAGATGGAAACCAAAAATCCTGAATGTCATCAGGATAGAACCCTTATTGACCTAGTGTTATGGCCTGCTGGTGGCTGGAGGGGCTGGCAGCAGAGTCGGACAGTAGTGAGGAGGTTGGGGAGGAACCTGGGCCAGTCTTGGAGGCTGAGGAAGGCTAGGATAAGGGTTCTGCATCAGAAGCAGAGATGGGACCAGGGCAGGCTAGCAGTCATCAGCTGCCTTCAGACTCAGACATCAGTGAGGTGGGGGAATTTCTGGAACCAGAAATAGGCTGCAAAAATTCTAATAGCCATTGGGTATCAGTAGAGAAATTGAAGCAGCCTGTGTTGCCTGGATATTTGCTTCTCTGTTGTGTGTGGTGTAGTGGCTTAGAGGTGGAGCTTTAACCTCACAATAAGGAAGCTGTGAGTTCGATCCTAGATAGTGACAAATATTTCTCTCTCTGGGCACAAGTAGTAAATATCAATTGCAAACTCTGCATTGGCGATAGGAAGGGCCAGTAAACACTCAACTCCATTCAGTTGCTCTAACTCCACCCCAATATGAAAAAAAAAATTGCATTTCAGATGTGATAAGCCCTGTTAGTGAGATACTTTCTGGAACCCAGAAATGTTAGTGAATTTTATTTGTTATTATAAAATCTTTTGTCTGTTATTCCATCAATCCTCTTTGGCAATGGTGCCCCTATATCCTACCACTGTAGTTTATTTAATTTTAAATGTTCTGTCAAAGCTTACTGCAATATGTGGTCTAATCTAATGTTGCTTGTTCATTGAAACTTGGGTAAATATATTGGTTTCATATTATATGCGGTCAAGGTAACTTTAAGTTTAACCGTATTTTGTTCTAAAAAAAAAATAGCAGTCTTTGGAGATCACAGTGACATTTCTGTACAGTGTTTTAGGAACAATATAGAAATTATTTTCCCCTGCCAGTTTTGGGGAGTTGTTTTTATTCTTAATCCAGAGAGGTATTTCTAGTGTGATATTCTTAAACTGCTCCACTTTAGTGCTAATGAGGTCCAGAATTGCTTAACTTCTTGAGTGAGACAAAGTTGGTTGGATGCTTTTACCTGCATCAACTCACAGTATCAATTTACAGAGATGTTGAAGCTACATTTGCTATGTTTCATTTCTCTCACAGTTTTAGGAAACCTTAAAAATTGCTTTAAACTGAGAGTTAAAATATTGAAACCACTTCTTCAACATATGGTAGACCCCCAAACTTTGCAGTCCATTTACACATTGTGCCTCCCTTTTTAAATATAACCTGATATGGTTTGGATTCAGTGCTGATAATTATAGAAAATAATGAGCTTAACATTCAGGAAATCTGAGATAAACCCTGGCACCAGGTGTTTTAAGATAATTTTAGAATTCAGTTCACTCCCCCCCCCCCCACACGACATAGCTTGCAAGATATAGTAGTCAAGGACAAAACGTTCCATTTTCAGTATGTGCTCAAGAGGATGTGAAAAGCTAATTGGGTTGGATTATACTGGGGTATTAATGAACATTAATAGTGGATGAGTTTTGTAAAAAGACAACTTAAGATTCACGGGTATAATGATGCTTTCCTCCCCATAACTGAGGTTTTAAGGAGTCAAGCCACACACAGAGAGAGGCACATTCGCATGAAAAGCTAAAAAGAGATTACGCAAAGCTGCATACCAAATCGGGCATTTATTTCTTCTAAACAAACTCAATAATAATAATAGGACTTCAGAATTCAAACAGACAAGCACCTGTCATGTGACATCTCAGACTTCTAACAACTGCACGTAAGAAAGACAAAAATGTCTGGAGAATGGTCGTGGCAGTACCTGGAGACAGCAGAACAGAAGAGAAAAAAAAATGGAGAGAATCTCTCTCTCTCTCTCCCTCTCTCTCTCTCTCTCACACACACACATACACACACTTTCTCTCTCTCTCACACACACACATACACTTTCTCTCCCAGACACACACAAAGAACCTGCAGAAAGTAGAATGACTGTGGCAAAAGAAAGCAAAGATAGCACTAGTAGAGATAAGCACTTTGGGGGCAACCAAAACATCTGGAGCGCCATCTCTATGGAGATTCTCAGTCATCCAGGTCATGATTGTCCCAAAGGTGTTTTTTTTTTCAGGAGGCAAGTGGAATTCCCGTGTTTTTCCTTGAAGATATTTTGCTTCTCATCCAAGAAGCTTCTTCAGAAGTGAAACATGTTCAGGGAAAAACACAGGAAGTCCAGTTGCCTTTTGGAAAAAACAAAACAAAAACTTTTGGACACTAGGAGCACCACTTGAATAGCATCACACGGGGGGGGGATCACTGATTTTCAATTGCAAAAGATAGCTTTACTTGGAACAGGATACAGCATTCTACGATGTGTTTAATACTATTAAACATCCACACCTGCCTATTCCAGGTCCTTAGGAGAAACTCAAATAGGTGGATAAAAATGCCAAAACCAGTATAAACATCTGGTCATCTGTGTCACTAATAATAACAGCAATAACATTTAGACTTTACAACCCTTTCTAAGCAGTGTTCAGAGTCAGCCTATTCTCCCAACAATCTTGGCTCCTCATTTTACCCATTTCGGAAGGATGAAAGGCTGAGTCAACCTTGAGCCTGGTGAGATTCGAACTGCCAAATTGCACGCAGCCAGCAGAAGTAGCCTGTGGTATTGCACTCTAACCACTGCACCTCTGAGGTGCATGGTGATAAATGGATGGTAATTTATGGATCATAGTATAAAAAGATGGGTGTTGCACTGAGTCACCTCTAAGACTAAGGTTTAAATGTTTTCTGGATTTCTGGCACTGTAAACTATTGGTTTATGAAGCCACAATATAAACTAATTCAATACAGTGGAACAACTAACATGTGATTTAAATGACTAATACATACAAAAGTAAATGCAACATTTTTAAATGTAAATTTCTGGGCCATAATGGGATTAAAATGTCAATTAAAACATCTCATTTACTGTATTATTAAGGAATTTTCGTTCCTGTACCAGCGACGGGACAGGAGAGGGGAATTCCCTGATAAACATTCCTTATATTTAATATAAGAATTAAACTCACCCCTTTGATACCATAAACTTCGTTAAGCCTTTTCAATCTATGCTGTCAGAGTTGTATGTTTCCTTCAAAAGTTTCTCCGTTCATGAATGTTTAATCATGCTTTAAATTCTGACGTCCCAGAATCTCCATAATGACTTGAGAATGCAGTTTGATAGTTTTTGGAAGCTGCCCCACTTTGTCAATAATAAGCAAGATTTCAAAGCCAAATTTAAAACGCCATGAAATCCCGACAAAGCCCAGGTACCAGTATTTTGATCCTGAAATTTCAATAGGAGGAAAACTGCTGTATAATGTATTGCTTATATATTATACATCAATCAGGATATATCTATATTTTAATAAAAGAAGTGACATGTGATCCTTGCTTGTCACCATCAATGTTTTTTAAAGGGAGAGAAAGGTTTACAGAAATGAAATAAAAATGAGATGGGGAGGACAGGCGGCTCTTAGAACGAAAACTGCAGCTTTACTCGGGATTCAAGTGCAAACTAGTTCTAGGGAGATTTTCTTCTTTTCCACAGGGACCATGAAAAACAAAAAACAAAAAAGGGCATATTCTTATTGCTGTCAACTGTTCGCAAAAGAAGTGTTTTGCCATGTGTGGTGTTGCCAGCATATTCTTAGTAGCACATTGTCCTGTCTGATTTCTTTCCCTGTCTACATGTTTTCTCATGGGTTAAGAAGCAGATTAGAAAAGGCGTCCTTAGTAGGCTGTTCAAAATCTGGTTCTGCATGGATGAAAAGCTTTTTCTGAGAATCTGGACTCTGCTTTTCCAAACCAGATCTGACTCTGGAAGAGTGGCAGTTTGAAATACCTGGAAATCTGCCTGTCCATTTGAGATAGTCCAAATATTTCCTCTGTTCCCTCTCTCTCTTTCTCACCTTCAAGAGCTATGCCTGATCAGGTCCGTCCCTCCTTCCTTCCTTCCTTCCTTCCTTCCTTCCTTCCTTCCTTCCTTCCTTCCTTCCTTCCTTCCTTCCTTCCTTTCTTTTTTTCTTCCCTCCTTCTCCTTTTCTTTCTTTCTTTCTTTCTTTCTTTCTTTCTTTCTTTCTTTCTTTCTTTCTTTCTTTCTTTCTTTCTTTCTTTCTTTCTTTCTTTCTCTTTCTTTCTTTATCTCCCTCTCCTTCCTTCCTTTCCTCCTCCTCCTCTTCTCTTTTCTTTCTTTCTTTCCTTCCTTTCTTTCCTCCTCCTCTTCCTCTCTTTTTTCTTTCTTTTTTCTTCCTTCCTCCCCCCTCCTTTCTCTTTCTTTCTTTCTTTCTTTCTCTTTCTTTCTTTCTTTCTTTCTTTCTTTCTTTCTTTCTTTCTTTCTTTCTTTCTTTTTTTCTGTCTTTCTGTCTTTCTATCTTTTTTTGTTTGCTGCCTATCTCATCATGGGTCTACTCTAGGTGGTTTACAGTAATAGAAAGAAATATATATGTGAAAGGCTTGCAAACAGAACAGAAATAAAATAATAGCACAATAAAATAAACAATGACAAAGGAACCCAATGAGAATCAATGTATCCTTATGAGAGTAGAGAACAAGCAGGACAGGAAGGTGGAGTCTGCCATCAATCTAGCAGCCACCTCCAGAGTAGAACTCTCCCTTTCAGTTGCAAGGCCAAAGGGCAAAACCAGGTCTTCGGGCGCTTATGGAAGGATAGGTGGGTGGGGCAGATCTTACCTTAAGAGGATTAGATTTCAAAAGGGTAGGTGCTGCAGCAGAGAAGCCTATTCCTTTGGATCCTTATAGTTAAAGTTCTTTGACTGACAGAATGTGAAACAGCTGGCACGAATAGGAAGGGCTTGTCCCAGATACTTTCTGAGAACCAATGTAAGAGAGACACATACAAAAGGGAGGGAGGGAGGGAGTCAAGCTATTCTCCAAAGCACCTGAAGGCAGGACAAGAAACAATGGCTGGAAACGAATTAAGGAGAGAAGCAACTTAGAACTAAGGAGAAATTTCCTAACTGAGAAAACAATTAATCAGTGGAACGAGTTGCCTCCAGAAGTTGTGAATGCTCCAACACTGGAAGTTTTTAAGAAGAGACTGGACAGGCACTTGTCTGGAATGGTATAGGGTCCCCTGCTTAAGCATGGGGCTGGACTAGAAGATCTCCAAGGTCCCTTCCAACTCTGTTATTCTGTTATAAAATAATTACCAGTCATCTAATTTCTTTAAATAAATAGAAGCCATGAAATAGAGTTTGGAGTCTTCTACACCACATTCCTAAAGATACCCTGTACAAGCATACTCTTGTTCCCTCTCCAAGACTGATTTTGATAGAAAACCCATACATTTTATGAAAATGGTACACAAGAGAAAAACTGTGTCATCTTTTGTAGGCAAATGAGGTCCAGGCAAAAGAAGAACATCATGGCTTCAAAATCCAAGGGACTGGTTTGGATAAAACTCAACAGCACTTTTTCATGTGGCTGTTGATAAAAATAGGATCGCCAACATGATCACCAATGTCTGATGGTGGATATGGAAGAAGAAGGAGGAGGAGGAGGTGGTGGAAGAAGAGGAAGAAGAAGAGGAAGAGGAAGAAGGAAAAGGAGAAGGAGAAGGAGAAGGAGAAGGAATCTTTTGAATGTGCCTCCAGTTCTACTTCTGGACTATAAACTTTGTTTTCTCCCTATAAACTTTTTTTTTAATGGAGGCTGGTTTCATCTTCATATTTGCTTAGGCAATTTGATCAAACTCACTCTGAATCCAGGGAACTTGTTCATGGTTGTCCATGTCTAAGATCGAAAATCTCCAAATGATTTCATACAGATGTGTAATACTTAAAGAATTGAGCTTCTGAAACAGGGAAGCTGAGGGACACAGGCAGAAGTCTACTGTCAGAGCCATCCTTTCCTTGATAAATGTTTCCATCTTGTAAATGTACTTTCTCTTCTCTGTTGTGTTCTCAATGTTGATAGTGAAACCAGCTTTAGGCAGTGAGGCTCCTGGTTAATATTCTAGTGACCCCACATCAATAACCGAAGAGTCATTAAGCTGAGCTAATTAAATAAAAACAATAAGCCAAACGATTAAGGCTGAAGTCATGACCTTTAATGATCCCAGGGCCTGTCTTTTGACAAAGAATTAATCTTTAATCACACCTAATGGCCTTTTGAATATTTAATGCACACTGCAGTTATTTTCCTCCCTCTTCCCTCTCTTCCACCCCAAGAGGGAATTCTGTATTCCTTTTTTCTTCTTTTAGTGACTCCCTTGGGAAAAGAGATTAATTGCTCTCTTTACCAAGGTAAAAAAAAAAAAAAAAGTAGTTGAAGTTTTTGGGCCTTGTTGAGAACTGACATCAATGTCACTACCTGTATTCATTTTTATGTGATGTCCTTTGTGACTTTCCATGTAAGAATTGCCTCTAGAGATTTCCAAAAATGCTTTAGTTACTGCATAAAAATACCTAATAACTAATTTGCTGATGTTCATTGTTCAGGCACCACAAGTTACACTTAATTTAGGTGAATGAAGTTGACAGCTTGATATGTGATTCAGGTCAAATTTAATTTCTGACTGAAATTACCAGCTCTGCAAACACAACCTAGCCAGGAATTTTGACCTAACTTGCCAAGGTTCTCAACAATAAGTGTTGGACCTGTTTGCTGCATTTGTTTTCTTCTGGTTTTTAAATTTATTGTGATGTTTCTCCTGCTGTTTCCAGTAACAGAGCCTCAACCTACATTTTCAAAGTGTGCTTGCTTTTGTGTTATGAATACAAGAGACTTCTCCACTGTTTTAAACTAAAGACCCATTCCATTTACGGTTGCTTTCTTAATAGTATCTGATTAGATTGCTGTGGTTGCTCGCTAAGATAGTATAGACCAGGGGCATCAAACTTGCAGGCCAGATCTGGCCCATGGGCCCACCTTGGAAACAGCAAAGGACTGGCCCATGGTGCCTCTGCCAGCAAAAACAGAGCTCATTAGGGCTGCATGTGGCCTTCCCGAGCTCTGTTTTTACTGGCAGAGGTTTGCAGGAGACCATTGTAACTGAAAATGGAGCTCACGAGAGCCGGGTGTGTGCCCCTGAGCTCTCTGTTCTTTGACAGAGGGTTGCAGGAGGCCATTGCAGCCGAAAACAGAGCTCAGGACCCAGTTTTTTTACAGCACAGCACTCATGCCACTACAGGCACTCCCCGACATGAGTGATGTCATGTTGGCCATGCCCTCTACCCCTCCCAAGGTCAAACACAATCCTGATACAGCCCGCAATGAAATCGAGTTTGACATCCCAGAATTTGACACTTTTTAATTCTGCTTGCCCCAGCTGTAGGTGTTATAGTGTGCATTTGCCCTGGAAAATGAACTTGATGGGTTTCTCCAGATAGGTCACAATTTGTAACATATACAGCTAGTAAGGTAAAGATAGTAGTAAAAGGTCTGTTTCTTAGCCAAGAAAGCCACTATTGTCTGAAGACACTTTCATGATCATGTGGCCAGTGTGATTATAGGCAGAGGCACATGGAACACTGTTACTTTCACACCAAAGTGGTGCCTATTTATCTACTCACATTTGCATACTTTCAAACTGGTGGGTTGGCAAGAGCTGAGGCAAGTAACGAGAGCTCGCTCCATGGTGCAGCGCTCAGATCTCGAACCTGGGCTGTCAGCTTTCCAGCTGACAAGCTCCCCATCTTTAGCTGCTGAGCCCGTGAGCCTCCTACAGCTAGTAAAAGTTATGGTCAAAAGAAGGAACACCTAAATGCCTGGAATCACTAAAGTTAAAGGAGATTGATCAAGACATTTTATGAAAGCCAACTAACACTGAAATCACATGGTCTAGTTTTTAGTGATTGATAAGGCATACCTCTGAGCAAGTGTTATAAGACTCCAATCTAAACTTCTTACTTAGGTTTCTGAGAATAAGTTGATGACACACTCACCAAGAGTTGCTTCCACATTAAAAAAATAGCCCTTATTTAGTTATTGACTTGATAGACATCGCCACCCAATTCAGAAAGTTGTAAGTCATGACAGTTGTAAGCTGATGCCCCTACATGACCAGATTTAATTTTAGGTCTTTTGGGGGCAGTAATCATTAAGTGAATGCCACAGGTTTTAGGGAAATCTATGTTCAAAAACCAGTAAAAATCATCATAAAATGGTGGTCACATGACTGCAGAAAACTGCAGTTGGCCATAAGGGGGAACCAGTTGTGAAGCCCTCAAAATCCTGCCATGTGACTATGGGGGTGTATGCATCCTTCAGTACTTATAAATAACTTTTTAAAGGGTCCATCATAACTGATCGTTAAGCGATTACTATCTAAATTAAAAAAAATAGCCAGCAAAGCAGGACTGAAGGTCAGCTGAGGAATCTGGAAACAGTGTTTGTGCCTTTCTTATTTCCATGAGATTGTAATCAAAATTTAACAAGTATATACATTTGCAAACAATTTTATTGGTTTAAGTGCTTGTTTATTGATGCAGACTTGGCCTGAAATGAATACAATGAATATCCCTTAGTTGTTCAAAGAAAAGAAAGGAAGGAATTAAGTATTTACTTACTGTTTGTACTGCAACTTCATATAAATTTATAAACTTGTTTTAAATTCTTTATATACTTGCTCTTTTTATAATCTCTGGGCATAATAATGTCAATGAAGCCTCCTGCCTCCCTTCTTCTCTCCTTCCTTCCTTTCCTTTCTTGCTTGCCTTAAGATTGCATTTTTGGTTTGTTGCTTTCTACTGCTTTTTTTTCTAAAGTGAAAAGCCCATCACAGACATTTCTTAATCAAACAAAACATTTTTTCAATGTTTTGAAAGTGTTTGCTTGTACTTCTGTAGCTTCATTTGACTGTCATCGCAGTTGGTCAAGTCCCTGGGGGCGAAGAACATGTTAAGGCATTGCTTTTAGGACACTGTGATGTTTGCTAAGAAAATGCAAGCTTTTCTAGGGACTGAGCAAATTACTTCCAATGATGGGAAGAACTCAAGGGCAACATGGTGTTTTTCTATGTGATTCTGTACTTGATGTTGTCTCCGTTCCGTCTTTCTCCCTACCACCACCACCATTAATGTTGAAATCTTGTGAACCTAATTTTTTTGCTTATGATAATTCTTGATATTTTTTTAAAAAAAATAATTCTTGTGATGTTAGGACAAGAAGCCACTTGCTCACACTCATCTCTGTCACAGAGTATGGTAAGGATGGGCAAGATTATAGGAAGCTCATTTCCCATTATTCAGGATACTGCTTATAAGCACTATGTGCTTAGAGCTCGAAGCATTGTTAGAGACCCCATACACCCAGTTTATGGTCTGTTTCTGTTACTTTCCTCTGCGAGGATGTTTTGAAGTATTTCTAGCAGGTGTTTCTACCTGATTCTGTAACAACTTTGTTCCCTAGGTCGTTTGTCTAGTAAACTCACAAGATTCATTTTTTCTCTCCGTGTACATGTATACATCCAAACTAGGCTGTGGTTTTCTCTGTGTTATATAATATATGAGGGTATACAGTGTGCATAATTTTGTATTTATTTTGTTATGTTTATGTAGTTTACATTGAAGGTGATGACCTTTTGAGAGCTGTATACAATGAAATAATAAAGTTTTCTATTCTATTCTACAGTATTTATTTATTAGAATTTGTTAAACAAAAATGAGAACAAGAATAAAGGAATAAAAATAATAAAGTTACAAAAACGGTAGCATACAAAGAAAATGCCTATAAAATGTTTTATAGATGGCACCTTCCTCCTTCGAGATTAGCGAAGATGCACCACAATATGAGTCCGAATTGCTAGAAATGCAAAAAAAAAAGAGGGAAGTTGGTGGTCCTGTACAGAAGCTCAAAAATATTGGCAAAAAATTAGAAATTGACTGGAAGAAATGACAAGAGAACAGATTGAATTCAAACCAGAGTCCTTTCTGTTAGGGATCTTTGATAAACAAATATCAAAAAAGTGAAATATATAATAACACACATTTTGACAGTGGCCAGATTGGCTTTTGCACAATGTTAGAAGCAGCCTCATGTTCCATCAGAGGAGATGATTATTCAAAAAATTTCAAGTTGTGCAGAAATGGACAACTTAACTTTGGCATTTAAAAAATAAAAACACTTCAATATACTACAACAGCTGGAACTGCTGGTACAAATGGATAGACCAAAGATAGACTGTACACTAAAAGGCAAAAGAGGATAGAATAGATCCATAGTAGTGATACACTATATGGCATAAAATAAGGATAAAAAAGAGGTCTTACAAACTGCTGAAGATGAGAATGTTTTTAATTGTTTTCTATTTTTTCTTTCTATTTTCTTCTTCCTTTCTTCTTTTTCTCTCTTTCATTTTTATATGTGTTGTTGGTTTGTTTTAATTGTAAAAATCAATAAAATTTATTTTTTAAAAAAGAATAAAAATACAATGACAGGGACAATAGGCACATTAGTTCAGTTATCCTATCCTATCCTATCCTATCCTATCCTATCCTATCCTATCCTATCCTAGGCAACCACTCTGAATCTAATGAATAATTGGATACAAGCCACCTGCAGTTTGTTATAAGTGTCTATATAAATGTTATGAATGAATGAATGAATGAATGAATGAACAAATGAATTTGATTTGTCGCACTATTCTTCACAATATTCTAAGCTATCCCCTTTTTCTGGCAGAAACAAATTAATGATAAACAGAAAGGAGAATAATCTTTGACAGTAGAAGAATCTTTAAAATGTTTTGATGGTGCTGGTGATTATTTACTTTTAAAATAAATTTAAGTAAAAAGCAGTAACTTCCAATTACTGACTCTTTAGTTTAGGTATGGACATTCATAACTATGTTAACAGGATTTTTTTTTTTAATGAAACCTTTCCATTAGCTGACAAGACAGTGTTCAAAGAGATTTAAGTGAAATCATTAAAATTTATTTTAATTCAAATAACTGTTCTAGTTTTTAATAGATTAAACTTTTACAGTATGGATAAGTAGTAGAAGAATAATGATATTCTTAAAATGTTTACATTTTAAGACACAGTATGTTTCATTTTCAAAAAACCTTTGGTTCAAGGTTAAAAGAAAGGAGTGAATTCCAAAATGTATAATTTAATAATTCCTTGGTCTCGTTTGTGATAAAACTACAAACAGACTGACTGCTGAGGGTTATGTTGTTGAGATTGGTTGAAACATCTGGTGTGGTGTGTGATGTTCAGCTAACATAATGCAAATTGGATTAAACAATGCAAATTTTCTCAGACACAGGTTTCAACTCTAATATCTAATAAACAAGAATAGATGTGATTTGTGGTTAAAAGATTTCTGGATCTGCCTTTTCCCCCACCCCACTACTATATGTTTTTTTTTTTTTTAATTGTCAACATGTCTGGGCAAAGTTTTCTCTAGAGTTTTAATATTTCCTTCTTAGGAAAGGCAGAAGTCTCAAGAAAATTAGTTTCTGAAAACTCTCAGACATTAGGCAGCAGGAAAATTTGATTAAGATGCTCAAAAAGATCTTGTTTCACCTCCCTGTTTCAATTTTGGTATGCATATTAGCCTCTTCTAGCCCATCAGAAATTATACTTGTCAACATAGATACCTTGAGTTGATGCTTCTTATTCAATATGTTTGTATCTGGGATGTCTAGCTAAGTTTGGCTTGCAAATCATCAAGTCTGCCTTACAAGCAAGGGGAAAAAACAGTAACCTTAAGAGAAATAACCGAAGAGATTCCAAAATAATACCTCATGCAAGCTCTTATCACTTATGACAATGTACTAAAGATCATTTAAAGATTTTCAAGTCTTTGATAAGAGTTTGTAGGGCTAATGTGGTTTTGTAGACACAAAAGAATCTTTACCAGGCTTTATTAGAATATAGGTTATTCTGAAATCTGCAACTTTCTTTGACATCAAATTTAGGATACAAAAAAACACAGCACACAACATGTAGAATAGACAGTCTGGATGATACCAAGAAGGTCCATGTATCAACAGAAAGAAACATAAGGTCCATCAGAGTTGGTGAGTTCTCTTTGGATTGTAATACTTTGTGAGATGAATGAAAACCAGGTAGATTCTGTCCTCCTCCAGTCGCATTAAAAAGAAGGGGGAAAAATCTTGAAAGTCATTTAATTGCTAAAGATATGGCCAGATTAGATTGAACACTATTTACCTATTTTGTTTTGATCTGCTTGTAAGTATCACATAATTGTGATAGCAGTGAGGCCTTTCAACATCATCTCCCAGTATCAGAAAAGGTTCTTCCTGCCACCTGCACTTTGAAATTATTGACCCATGGAAAATATCCAAGCTTTCATCGACCATAAACCTTATAATTTCAGCCCAATTTTACTAGGACCGAATGAGACCAATTCTCCTTGCAACTGTTCTTAAACTACAAGAGGAAAAGTAAGATAAAAGAAGTATTTTTTTAAAAATATCTAATTAGAAAACCAGAAACCATAAGTATACTTGTTGGGCATAATCCCAGAGGGTTATGATAATGAACTTCATATTTAATTTTACATGTATTGACAACAGCAAGGATTGTCCTTACAAAATACTGAAAAAAATTAGAATATCCTGCCAGAGGAGAAGGTAGTTTGGAAAATTTTAGAATGTGCTGAAATGGACAGACTCACCTTAAAAATAAAGAGAAAGAAGAATCAGAATACTATTTGATATGGTTAAAGACAAGAAGTAGAAGTTAGAAGAAGAAAAATGATGAATGAATGTATTAAAAATAGAGATGGTTTATAACTACAACCACTATAAGTACTAAGAATATGAATGAGCTAAATGTAAACAGAAATCTGTTTTGTTTTAAATGGTGATATTTTTATTATATGGGAGTTATAGTATTATTTGCTATTAATTTATGTGTTATTATATTATTAGTATTGTTACCAATTAAAGGCTTAATATCTATTATAGTACTAGCTATGTTTTTTGTTATATGGTATACACTGCCAAAACACTTTATTCAAAAATGTTTATGAATAAAATTATAAAAAAAAATAAAAAAATAAAAGAAAACTGCAATGGAGGAGTGATCAGACACAGCCTTTGTGACTAATGCTAGTAAGTACTTTATTATATTCATTTATTTACTAAATCTATGTGTCCATCTTGCAATCCATTTCCTTATGATGGTAGTATAATATTTAGGAACCATAAAAGACATTCAGGATTCCATGGAAGACTCCAAAGTAGAATAGGGCAACATATGGATTTTGCCACTCATTCCATTCCCTCCACAGCAACAAAACCCTAATTTTGTTCAGTTAAACTGAGCCATGGTGGTGCAGTGGTGGGAATGCAGTGCTATAGACGACTTCTGCTGACTGCCTGTAATTTGGCAGTTTGAATCTCGTCAGACTCAAGGTTGACTCAGCCTTCTATCCTTCCACAGTAGATAAAATGAGGACCCAAATTCTTGGGGGCAGTATGCTGACTCTGTAAACCACTTAAAGAGGGCTGTAAAGCACTGTAAAGTGGTATATAAGTCTGAGTGTTACTGCTGTTGCTAAACCTAGTTACACCATACATTTGAAAACACGTCATTTAAAGATTAGCATTTCTGACTTGACTTGAAAACAAAGAGCCAATCAAAAGTCAAGGATAATTCCTGGTTATGTTTTCCACTTGTTAGCAAAGACCAGGAAAAGTTAATGCCATTAAACAAGAAACATCCCACACCCCGAAAATGCTGATTAATTATTGATTCCGTGATATTTTTCTCTACCTTCTCAAAAGTCATCCAAGACTGGGAAAAAAACAACAACAACACCTCCTAGACGTTTACAAATTGAACTCTTCTGCACTTTGCAAAAAGACAGGAGTCAAATGTTAGGAAGTGAAGTGAAAGTGGTGGCATGTGGAGTCCATAAATCCTCCAATACAAATACCGAGGAAATACGAATGAACCAGCTGTGAAGCTGCTTCATCCTGACTGTTCAGGTTGTGTTTTTTCCACTCTTTGGTGAAGATTTATTTTTCTCTATTGCAGCACAGGAAATATTTTATGAAATCTCTTCAAAAGGATAGTGTATGTTCAAAAATGGAATGGATCTGTTTCACCATTGCAGGATTTAGGTCTGGCCAGTCTAGAGAAAAGAAGGGCTAGGAGGGACCTGATAGCAGTTTCCCAGTATTTGAAAGGCTGCCACAAAGAAGAAGGGATCAATTTATTTTCCAAAGCACCAGAGGGCAGGATAAGAAACAATGAATGGAAACAAATCAAGGAGAGAAGCAACCTGGAATTAAGGAGAAACTTCCTAATAGTGAGGACAATCAATCAATGAAATAGCTTGCCCTCAGACATTGTGGGTCCTTCATCATTGGAGGTTTTTAAGAAGAGTCTGGACAGTCACTTGTCTGAAATGATATAGGATCTCCTGTTTGAGCTGGGGGCTTGACTAGACGACCTTCAAGGTCCCTTCCAACTTCCACTCCACTCCACTCCACTCCACTCCGTTCCGTTCCGTTCCATTCCATTCTGTTCTGTTCTGTTCTGTTCTGTTCTTGCCATGTTCAGTGGAAGAATAAGCATCTTCTTAAGGAAAATCCAATTCAACATTTCCTCGAAGTATTTTCCTGACTGGAATGTTGTATCCATTCTTTTAGAAAAATGCTTTGAGTGCAATGGGAGCTTTCTAAATATTATTTAACTTTTAATAGAAAATTCAGGAAAAAAAATGACAAAAATCTCTTTGTCAATGCCTCTATGGTATTAATCAAGAAGGTTGAGACTTGGCCACTAATTATATTTAAGAAATAACTGTCAGGCTATATCTAGATCTGTCTTTTCCTTTTATGAACAGAAGGGCCAAAATATTACTCTCCCAAACCTGAAAAGAAAACATACATGATTTCTGAGTATCGGCTCATTCCTACTGTTTTCAAAAGACAAATGTTCTTAATGATCATTTGTTGACATTAGCCATTTAGTATGGGCTGAAAAAAATTCTTCAGAGAATTTTTTTTTCCGTGCAATTCAATATCTTTGTTTAAAATTTGAGCTAGCTGCATTGATCTTTCAGAAAAGAAGAAAAGAATTGGGGTGAAATAAGCAAAAATTGAAAGGGAGAGCTTATTCAGGTTGAAAGCTAAAGGAGGTAGGCAGGTACCCTCTATGGCAGTGGCAGAAAATCTTTAATGATATTATGATACCTTTTTTTTTTCCTGTTCTTACCATGCCAGATGATGAATTGTTTTGCTCTCTTCTCAGAGTTTGAAATGTTTGTCCCAGTTCATCACACCCAAATGATGATGGGAAAATTAGCCTTACAAGTAAACTGATCAAAGAGAGAAGCAACCTGGAATTAAGGAGAAATTTTCTAACAGTAAGGACAATTGTCTTAGACTGTCTACTACTGACCTCACCCCTTTACTAAGAGGTCTGTAGGGGGTGTGCATAAGTGCACCAACGTGCCTACCGTCCCTGTCCTATTGTTTCTTTTATTTTTCTTATATGTACCCATTTCATGTATTCATAACTATGTATATACTTATACTTATTATCTTGTAAACAATTGACAAATCAAATCAATCAATCAATCAATCAAACAAACAAACAAATAACCAGTGGAAGAGCTTGCCTTCAGAAATTGTGGGCGCTCCATCACTGGAGGATTTTAAGAAGAGACTGGACCTTGTCTGAGATTGTATAGATTCTCCTACTTGAACAGGAGGCTGGACTAGAAGACCTCTAAGGTCCCTTCCAGCTCTCTTCTCTTCTCTTCTCTTCTCTTCTCTTCTCTTCTCTTCTCTTCTCTTCTCTTCTCTTCTCTTCATCGCAGCATCTTCATCATCACATGATCCAAATTTGGATTCTTGGCACCTGGCTCACGTTTATGATGGTTTCGGTGTCCCAGTGTCTTTTTGCAATCTTCCAACAAGTCAGCGGGGAAGTCAGATTCATTTTATTGTCTTACTAACTTAAAAACTGCATTGATTCACTTAATAACTTTGGCAGGAAAGATTGTACTTTTGTCCTGGGGTTCAGAGAATTCCTAGCTAATTTGTATATATGGTATTTTAGTTTCTAAAAAGGATAAGTAGGCCAACCGGGTTAGATTAGCAATTGTCATTCCCAGGAAACTATCTGTCAGAAAAGATAAAAGCAATGAAAGACAGATTTTTTTTTTCAAGAGGATGTTATCTTATGGTCAGCGGTAATTTATGGAACACTCTGTAGGCACCAACTTTTATCAAAATTATTAGACAAGTAAGTTGGTCTTTGTTGCAGGCTTTGACCAGCCAGTAACACTAAAATTCACATCAAAAAATGTAAGGTTGTAACAAATTTAATTACACAAATGAATGTTGGGACCACACACAGAATAATATAGCATTAAGTCCACTTCTCAAGTCAGGTTTTTGTTAAAATTTAATAGAGTCTAATATTGTGGAAAAAGAAGTGATGTTAATCTGTAATCCAGGTGTGTGAATGCAGACTTTGTCTAATTGACTTAATAGCTTGGATCTTCAATTATTTAGAATGAGAGGAAAAGCATAAGAGGAAGAAGAGAAGCAGAGGTGGTATTCAGCAGGTTCTGACCAGTTCTGGAGAACCGGTAGTGGAAATTTTGAGTAGTTCAGAGAACTGGCAAATACCACCTCTAACTGGTCCAGCTCGCATGTATTCTCTGCTTCTTGAATCCCAGCTGATTGGCTGGGTCTCCTTTGGTTGCCCTGCACAGGAGAACAGAACTGGAAAGCAGGTTAGTGGAGTGGAGTGGAGTGGGGAGGGAAGGGGATTTTGCAGCATCCTTCCCCTGCCACGCCCGTCATGCTACGCCCACCAAGCTACGCCCACAGATCCGATAGTAAATTTTTTCGAATCCCACCACTGGGGAGTAAGCCTGTCATTTTGTATTATTTATCTTTCCTTTGTCTGTCTGGACTTAATTAAATGTTTAACAGAATAAAAGTTCAAAAGGAGCTGGGACATCTTATAATCCAACCTCCTGCTCAAGCAGGAGAACCTACAATATCTACAGAACCTCCAGACAAGCAGCTACCCAGTCTCTTCTTAAAAGCCTCCATTAATGGAGCACCCACAACTTCTGAGGACAAGCTGTTCTACTGGTTCTCACTGTTATGAAGTTTCTCCTTAATCCCAGGTTGCTTCTCCCCTTGATCAGTTTCCATCCATTGTTTCTTGTCTTGCCTTCTGATGCTTTGGAAAATAAGTTGACTCCCTGTTCTTTGTGGCAGCCCCTTAAATATTGGAACACTGCTATCCTGTCATCCACAGTCCTTCTCTTCACCCCTAGTTTTTTTCTTTTCTTTTAAGTGCCAGTAGTGCAAACTTAGCAACTGAATGTTTCATTCTGGAACCCTTATCTAATAAAAGATACTGAACACAAGATTCTTCTTGGAGAACATGGAATCTTTGACCCATACTCTGTGATACTCTAGTTATTTTTCAGACTTTAGAAGCTTTTTCTTGGAACCCCATTTAATATATTCCATGGAAATTACTGGGTATATTAGAAGAGATGCTAGTTTGCACACTTAAACTTTGTTTAAGGGTCTTAAAACATGGCAAGTCTAAGACTTGTGGACTTTAACTCTCAGAATAACTCTCAGTTAACATGACTGAAGGAGGAATTCTGGGAGTTGAAGTCCCCAAGTCTTAAAGCTGTCAAGCTTGAAGACCCCTGCTTTAGGTATTATTCCACCACCATCACTGTATCTTTTCTATGATCACAATCTGTCAAAGCACTTTTTGAATCCTGGTTTACACTAGCAATCAAGCCAACAAGTGTTCTCCTTTACCTTTTACTTAGTTCAACTATGTAAAGTTAAAACTTCAGGAACAATCATTTGCCATGGATCATAGCAAGCGAATATGCCCATCCACTCACCTACTCCCAAAAATGGAAGTCTAGTTTTTTTAAAAAAGAAATAGTATGGTTTGTTGCACTGTCAGACAGTTGTTCAGACTGAACCTGGCATTTTTAATCCATCTATTGAGTCCTTCCCAAAGACTAGGCAGATGTTGATGTTTTATGGTGTTAGAGGTATCATTGCACAAAGTAAAGCTGCCTTTGGCAATTGATTGATGGTGAATTTGTCAATGCTGCTGATGTTCAAGTGGTGCTCCAATTGTTTTGGGATTGCACCCAAGGTGCCTATGATGATTGGAGTTATATTTGCTTTCTTTTGCCACAGTCATTTTTTTTCTGTTTGCAAGTCTTTGTATTTTGTTATCTTCTCCAGTTCTTTCTCTTCCCTTCTGCTTTTTCCAGGTACTGCCACGTCCACTATCAAGACTTTATTATCTTTCTTATTGACAGATGTTAAGCCTGGAGTGTTATGTGGCAGGTGCTTGTCTGTTTGAATTCTAAAGTCCCAGAGGACTTTAACTTTTGCATTTTCTATTACTTTCTCTATTTTATGGTCCCATCAGTTTCTGATTGTAGGCAAAATGAGATTTCTTGAAGATCTTCCAGGGCACCATTGTTGCTCCTGTCATTGTTTATAAGTGTCTGTGCAATCTTCTTGCAGGTGGTCTACTGTTTCTTCAGTTCTTCAATTCTGGCTTTGTAGGCATTTGATCATCTTGTTGTTGTTGTCGGTGTTGTTGTTGTTACTATTATTGTTATTATTATTATTATTATTATTATTATTATTATTATTATTATTATTATCAAATAAGCCATTGTCTGGAGGTAAATTTATGAAATAATTCAGTCATTCTAGCTTGCTAAATGTATTTATTGGGTCATTCTAAAATTTTTAACTTTGAAGATTTTCTGCTTTACTGTTGAAAAAAAGGCGATGTTTTCTGTAAGAGGCGGAAATCTTAAAATGTCTGTTTAGAATGCAATTTCTGTGCATGGGTATTGCTAGTTCTCAACCTTTTATTACTAAGTGTTTGATTATTTCAGAACACTGACTTTGCTCTTTGCCCTTCGTATTCTTGTGGATGTTTCTGTCTTATGTACTTTGCTGATAAGTGTTGGAAACAATTGCTAATCGGCTTATTCTACGTTTTCCATATATAATTTTTTTTTAAAGAGCTCAAGAAGGCGACTGATCAAGGTTAAGCAAGGGATAACAAAGCACTTGTTTTCAGGTGTCTGGCAGTGAGATGGAAAGGTAGAATAACACTTTATCAGCAAATTCAATTTAACTTTGTGGGTCAGACTCAGCACCTTATCATCTCTTGAACTCAATGTTTTATCATCACCTGAGCTGAAGACCAGCAATATGCTCATAATTGAAGGCAAGGAGCGCAGAGTGCACAGTAGACAAAGGTTGAGTGTTTACTTCAGCTTCTCCAATGATTTAAAGATGTCCTATATCAAATAATGTAGACACTCTTTACATGTGAATAGCTAGAGACAAAACAAAATTTAAAAGGAATAGCATTATGGAGTAGGAAAGAAGAAATACGTTTTGAATCATTGTTTTCAGATAAATCTACTTTTAGCAAGACCGCAGTTCTTTCCAATAAGATAAATATAGAAACATGAACATAGGTGAAGTATAACATATAAATCAGAGGTGGTATTCAGCAGGTTCTGGCCAGTTCTGGAGAACCGGTAGTGGAAATTTTGAAGTTCTGAATAATTGTTTTCACATAAATCCACTTTTAGATAGACCACAGTTCTTTCCAATAAGCAAGAAATATAGAAATATGAACATAGGTGAAGTATGACATATAAACATGCATAAAGCATGCATAATGCTAGATGCAGCCCTCCAATTATTTTTAAGATGTGCGACACGGTAGATTAAAACAATTTTTAATAGCTTTGTTATTTTGCTGTCAACTATATCAATCAGAATTTTAACATTATTACAAATGCTTACATGACAACAGTACAAACCTCTCAACTATTGGGAATATACCAATGGTTTGTAAAATAATTTGCCCTTAAATACCCTATGTGCTTCCTTAGGGAAAACTAAAATTTCCACAATGCAGATTGGGGCAGGCAGAGTATATTAGTTGTCATCTTTACAATTTTAGAATTCCCCAAGGAAAAGCAAGTTGGGGTTGAAAACACTCTGGCATATTTAAAGACAAATTGTGCTGGAATATTTACAAGTACCTTTCAGGCAGTGGCTTTTTATTGGCCAGAATTAAATTAGTCTGCCATCAACACTACTCAACAATGGACAGCACAAAGCTCACACACCATTTTGGGTTTATAATGAGAACATTCCCTAAGAACACGTCAGTAGATCGGAGGCTGTGATATCGGTTGTAGGAAACTCACTGTTAAATTCTGAGAATTGCAAATCTGAAGGGTAAGAGTCACAATGTTTGCACTGTTATATGGAAATAGTTTTTCCATTTGAGAAATCTTTAATTGCAGTCAGTGCTGTGGCTTTATCTGGGAGAAATTAATTGGTGCATTTGAAGGCAGCATGAGAATAGAAATAAAACACATGAGATGATTAGGCACCGACATGGTCTAATGGGAGTGAACTGAAAAGCCCATTGAATCTATGAAGTCCCAAAGGTGCTTTTTTCAAAAACAACAACAACAACAACTGGACTTTGTTTTTCCTTGAATATATTTCACTTTTCTCATCCACAAAGTTATTTAGTTCTAACTGAACTGAAGAAGCTTCTTGGATGAGAAGCAAATCATTTTTGAGGAAGTCTAGTTGCCTTTTTGAAAAAACAAACATCTTTGGGTCAACCATGACCTAGATGACTGAGAATCTCTTTAGGCATTCTTCCATGAAGGAGATTTGGTACAATTCTTTTGGAACTTTCCATATTCTGTGGAATGTACACATATGTTGAAAAGTTGAGCAGGCTTCTGGGGAATAAGTTATATAAAATTGGTTGGAAGGATGAAGTTGGAATGTTCATTTTTTATCTGAGAATTGCAATTACAAGGCTCAGATACTCAAGGCTCAGCTTGTCAAGAGATTTGAAGCTACAATTATTGCAAATTGCTTTTTGGGACAAGTAAATTTCTCTTGGCAGGGCTAAGCATCATTTCACTTTCATTCTGTGTGTCTATGGATTGCTCCTGTTAGATAATAATAATAATAATTAATATATTAAAATAATAATTTGTGCAAAGAAGCAGAAGAAACAGTACAATTGCACATATTGATTACAAACAATGTAACACCATTGCCAAAATGATTCACTGGAACATCTGTAAAAAATATCTTGTGCCAGCAATGAAAAAATAGTGGGAACACAGAGTTGAAGAACTAGTTGAAAATGTGCAGGTTAAAATATTGTGGGATTTCAGAATACAAACTGATAAAGTCTTGGCTCATAACACGCCAGTTAAATGTGGCACAAAAAGAAGAAAGTATGGATAATTGATGTGGCAATACCAGGGAGATATTACAGTAAAATAGAAGGCAAACAATTGGAGGAGATTACAAAACATCACAACCTGAAAAATCAAACTTGAAAGAATGTAGCATAAATTGGCTTTGGTGGTCCCAATAGTTAATAGTACACTGAAAGTCTGTAAAGATTCTCAGTCATCCAGGTCATGGTTGTCCCAAAGGTGTTTTTTCAGGAGGCAACTGTACTGTCTTGTTTTTTCTTTGAAGACGTGGGAATAGGAATGGATTTCCAGAGGAAAATATTGCAGACTACAAGAACCAGGAACACTACTCAGGTGACTCTGAAGACACAGATAAACGTCCAAGTGCTTCAATGACCTCTAAAAGGATGCAAATGACCAGCTGTCAGCAAGGAATATAAATCCTTTCATTCTCTCATCATTCAGTCAGATTTGAAGAAGCTTCTTGGACAAGAAGTGAAACATCTTCAAAGAAAAAACAAGAAAGTCCAGTTGAAAAAGCACCTTTGGGACAAGGGCACACTGGGTTCCATAACAAAAAATCTTGGATAGCGCTTAGAACATCTTCATGTAAAGAACATTTCTATTCCCCAATTATGAAAGGCCACCATGCTTGGATCTGCACATATACTACACCAATATATTATTGCATCTTTGATAGAAATTTTCTTTTGAGAAAATTTTAAGTTTTAAGTTATAGCTTAATGTAAATTTTAAACCTTTATTCCATGTATTCTCCCATTGTTCAGCCATTACATTATATCCAAAGTTCCTTGCTCACTGAATCATACAATGATTAATTTGTTCATTTTCCAGATTTAAATTCAATAACATTTTATAGACTTCAGCACTAGGTTCATCACTACCACACAACAGAGTTTCCAATTCATTTTGGACAAAGTTAAAGCCGTAATTCTTTTTGTTTAGTTTAAATCTTTCTTTCAATTGTAGATATGTATACCAATGGCAAATTCTAGCTCCTCCTTAGATTTGAAGGTAGGGTCAACCAAGTTGAAAGGTATTATTTTACTATAAGTCTTCCAGTTTAACCTCATCACCATTTCTTTTCTTTAAAAAAAAGCATCTTGTGGGGAAACTCAAAGAGACACTTCCGTGGAAAACCTTGTTTTATATTTATTCCAAACTCTCAAAATGGCATGTTCTGATAAAATGGATGTTGAAATCAACTGTCATGCTCCTGTCGGAATCTGACTAAGAGGAGGAAGCCGAACAACTGACAGGGAGTGGGAGTGTGGCTCCATTGGCTGTGGAAGAAACTGGGGAAGGGCAAAGTCTGGCTGGGCAGAGCAGGAAAGAGGTAGAACAAGGGAGAGGGAATTCAGAGGAAGATCCAGGCCCACCCACTCTTCATCCTAGAGCATGCAGGAAGGAATGGAGAAGAGAGCAATATGGGTTGCATGGCTTATGGGAGAGAAAAGGACCTTATTTCCTGTCATTAGGTGCAGCTGGAAACACAGTCTTTAAAAAAGGCAAGCTGTGTGCAGCAAGCTGTTGGGAGCAAATGTGACTTTATCTTGTATCATCATGGCTTATATGTGTTCCTGATGTCTTCCCAACTGTGTGAGTTTTGCCATGTTTTCAAGTTTGAAATTCCTGCTCCTGCCCTGCTAAACTAATTAGTTCAGCTTGGTTTGTTTGGATTTTAAGTTACAGTTTGCGTGTACCTTGTTTTGGACTGAACTTTCTACAGTCAAAGGCTGTTCCTGGGAGAGTTTTTCTCCAGCCCGAAGGTAACCTGGACATTGGGGACAAAGTTGGAGATAATAAAGGGACTCTTATTGCTTATCTGACTGTGTTGCCTTTGTGCTATGCTCCAGATCATCACATCAACGTTTCCTTTAATTTTTTCATACCATAGGTAACCATTCCATCCAAATCTGAATTCATGACCTCCCAAGTCCAGTAAACTTTTATCTTTGATGTGCATAAAGACTAATACTGTCCAATGAAGTGTCAGTACTAATTTCTCATGATTGAATATAATAGTAATAGTAATAGTAATAGTATTAGTAATAGTAATACTAATAGTAACACTAATAGTAATAGTAATAATTTGCAAAAGGCAGCTTTACTTGGAACAGCTTCCATCCTGTGGTGATATCTGTAACACCATCAAACATCCAGATTTGCCTATCCCAGGTCCTTGGTATGTCTGAACATCTGGCTGACTGTGCATGAATAATAATAATGTCTGGATAGTGGACTTTGCAGTACTTGGAGACAGCAAAATAAAATAGAAAAACATTGGAGAAAATTACAAGCTCTTCAATTAGAACAACAAACTACTGTAGTAAACAAAAGCAAAGATAGTACCAAGAGTAACAATTTAGGTGCAATCCCAAAACTACTGTAGAATCATCAGCATTGACAAAATCCCCACCAATCAATTGCAAAGGCAGCTTTCCTTGGAAAAGCTTACATCCTGAGATGATAAGTTCTAAGACCATGAACATCTGCCCATTTCATGTCCTTGGGAAATACTCAATAGGTAGATTAAAAATGTCTAATCCAGTCTGAACATCTGGTGGCTGTGTGACCAACCATAATTTAAAATAGACATTTGTAAGGGACCATGATTTGAACAACATGGCACATTTTATTGTTCCATCTTCCTGTGCTCTCTTAGTTTTCTAAACTCTGCATGCTAGTATGTGATCCACCTGAGACAGCAATAAATAGAAGAAATCTGGTCTGTTTTCAGTCTCCCAGATTTTATTACAAAGGCTTTTGCGAGCCACAACTCACTTGTGTCTTAGAGCCTTTCCACATCATTAGGTATTTTAGATGCTATTAATATCTTGATTTCCCTCTTTTGTTATTTTAAATGTTGACATGGATTTATCCCATACTGTTTGTCCCAGAGGTTTTGGAGTACAATTAAGTGTTGGATTTGCAGGGTAATTGCTTTATTTTTTTTTTCCATAAAAAGGCCCTTGATTTATTATATACACTGCGTGGGATGGAATTCTTAGGTCAACAACAGTTAGAGATTAGCCCCAGTGGTCTTCTAGTCCTCAGCAATCATCCCCCCAGGAAGCTGATTTAGAGGAAACAAGAATGATGTCACTCAAGCTTTGTCCCTATCATGCTGGTTCAGGTTGCTACCTCTCTGCGGAATTAATATGAGTGACTGTAGGGCACTTTAGAATCCTTTCCTCCCCGGGAAAGCAAAGAGATGGTGGAATTGATGGAGTTTCCAGAAGAAATTTGCTCAGAAGAAAGAGTCCATTTCAGAATGCTCAGGAGGAGGAACAAAGTCTTGGCAGAGATAAATCAAATGGTTACTGGAGAGAGGAAGGGAGGGAAAAAGGAAGAGACAAAATCTAATGGGCCTTTGGGGGACTGTCTATATTGCAATTAGGGTCTTGTTAATGGGTTTCTAAGTGTCTTTTTCAGAGTAATTAGAGGCGTAAATAAAGATTTACCATGTAATGGGAGGAGGAGGAGGAGGAGATTACGATACCCCAATGTTATGAGAGCATGAGGTGCTTCCAATTTTCATTCACTTTTTAAAAACACAGTATACAGACACTATCATGTCCACCATCACTATAGATACCTGTTTGCTATAACGTTATTTACATCCATAAATAAACATTTTAATGCCTCAAAAGACTTCCTTTCTTCCTTCCATATTTCCTTCTTCCAATATATGATTCACGTCAATGAAAACTTCTTATTTAATCAAAAGAATTAATAAACAATATGTGGCATTGGTATTTATTAAACTGCTAAGAGATATCAAGGATGTTGTTCATTATTTTTTAAAAAATCCATTATTTTTCATTTATTTGAAGTTAATAGACTAATCGTACTAACAAAAAAGATGATAAAATAAGATGAACATTCATCCTGGCAAAAGCAGGGATAACTTGTTTTGTGATGTGTTTCTCATTTCTACTTCATCTTTGGCATCATATGTACGCACAAGTGCTGAAATATAATGAAGTGAATAATTTGTTGGTATCACATCTCAAAGACAATCTTGATCTGTCATAAGAAAACATGTCAGAAGAGCCCTTATCAGTCATTCTTTCGTGAAGATACTTGCAACAAAATATTGCGTTTTAGATTAGGATTCTTGGGCATGAACATAAGCTTACTTGCAAATATTGCTCAGATTTTAAACCTGAGTAAACCTGTGTTTAGCCTATATTACTTTAATGAATTTGAATTTTATTGGGTAAAAATGCTTTAGAACTTGTCTATAACTTCATAAATAGGCAGGTTCATGTTGCAAATGTTCTTTAAACACAGAAATCTATGGCCCCTTCTGACATCTAGAACCAGTCTGATTTTGTGTTGAAGGCACAAGGCTAGAACCCAGGAGAGTGTGAATTCTAGTCTTGACGAAAGGCATGAAAGCCATCTGGGTGTTTCTGGAGCAGTCACTTTCTCTTTCTGCTCAATTTACCTCACAGAGGTATTGTTGAGAAAATAGAAGGAGAAATGAATATTAGGTAGGTGTGTGTGTGTGTGTGTGTGTGTGTGTAGAGGGATATACATTTATCAATGATCTAGTGCAGAGTTATTTCACTTTACACAATGATGGTGAGATATAAGAGATAATTTAATCAGGTGAGTTTTACCTGCCACCCGAAATGCTAGGTTTACAAGGCTTCTAATGTTTCCTCCTTTATATTTATTTATTTAGTTTGTCAAGCATGTATGAAAAAACAAATATAAGTATGAACATAACATATAAACATATAAGTATATACATAATAAATGAGTATGGATAAATTGGAACAGTAGGACAGGGATGGTAGGCATGCTGGTGCGCTTATGCACGCCCCCTTACAGACCTCTTAGGAATGGAGTGAGGTTCACAGTAGACAGTTTAAGGTTAAAGTTTTTTGAGCTTTGGGCTCTAACAACAGAGTCAGGTAGTGAGTTCCAGGCCTTGACCATTCTGTTGCTGAAGTTGTATTTTCTGCGATCAAGTTAGGAGTGGTTTACTTTGAGTTTGTATCTATTGTTTGCCTGTGTATTATTGTGGTCGAAGCTGAAGTAGTCATTGACAGGTAGGACATTGTAGCAGACAATTTTGTGTACTAAGCTTAGGTCAGACTGTAGGTGGCATAGATCTAGGTTGTCCAGGTCCAAAATTTCAAGCCTCGGGGCAAGAGAAGTTGGACCTGTTGCTTACAAAAAGGCAGTTTGAAAATCTCAATTATCCAAACAGAAAACAGCAGTCTGTTGTTTTTGTTTTTTGTCTTTGTTATTATTTGAACTATTCTTCAATTGAGCCCAAAAGATAAGCTTGGACTGATGATTTTGGATTGCAGAGCTGGTTTCATGCAACTTTTAGTCTGGAATGATTTTAATCTCCATGTCTGAGAAAGAGACTGGCATAAATCTTGAATGTATAGTTTCTCTGGTGACCTGGGATTTGTTATAAGTCATTAAATACTCAGCAAACATGGATAGACACTTCCTGAAACTTTTCTTAGTTCGGAACATTTAAGAGAGGAACTGAAGATATTTATTTATTATTTATTTATTTATTTGACAATCACTTACAATCGCTTAAGGCCAATCGTAGGTGGCATAGTTCAAGATTGTCCATGATGCAGGAATAAAACTGATGTTCTTGTTTTATGCTTGTTTTGTGGTTCAAACTTTTCATTAATTGGGACACTCTCTTGATGTTATTTAATTAATGAACAAAATTGCATGAGTGACAGAAGCTGGATTAAATTGATTTATTCATGCATGCTTACTTTGCTTATCATTCAATTTATACTTAAGCAAAGACATGTATCTACTGCAGTGCACTGTGTCTCGTGAGATGCTCCAAAGTCCAGTGCTAAACAGAAATTGTCATGACAAGAAAAATAAAAAATAAGATTTGCAGAAAGCCTTGAATAAAATAAAGTTAAGCTTCTTTTACTATTATTTTCAGAACTGTGGGAAATAGTTTTCTTTGCATAAAACATGAGACTGGACACTTTAACATATTTATTTATGTGCAAATTGGCAAGCAGAACAAAATAATGATATAAAAACTTAGTGGAGTGCAGTTGGATCAAGCCTTTTTAATTTAGAAATGCAAGGGCTAAGCCAGATGATTTGACGACAACAAACACCAAAATTTCTTAGCCATCTGTATCTTTTTTTAAAAAAAAATCCAAAATTTAATGTCATTCTCCTCTCCCTCCCACCCTTCCTCTCCTTCTCTCTCTCTCCCTCTCTCTCTCCTCTCCCTCTCTCCCCCTCAGTGTGTGTATCTCTCTTTCTCTCTCTTGTTCTTGTCCTCTTTCTCTCTCTATAAAATGCTGGCAGACATACAAAGCTGGTGAAACATTGAAAGCATTAAAAGCTATCAGGCTGCACAAACATAAGCCTCTTATCACCCACGATATTAGTCACAATGAGAGATCCTTTCATTTGTTTATTCATTTGCAGTATTTATATACCACTTTTCATTACCAAGCACTAGTTTTATAGAAACTGCTGAGAAGCGCAATATTTTTTTTTAAAGAAAATAATAAAGATGGTAAATCATTAGCACACCAAAATGCAGCAGTTAATTAACAAGTAAGAATAATTAAGGCAGCTAATGGATAAAGCAGATGGGAAAATCAAGGGAAGAGATACATTTTAAATTTTTAATAAAAACCATCACAATTGGAAGCTCACCTTCTCTCCAGCAGAAGTTTATGTAATATGGTAGATGCCATGACAGAGAAAAAATGCCTGCTAGGTGAATGTTTTAGGCACTCCAACCAATATTGTTGTTCAATTTGCAGGGCATCCTTTGAATAATATGCTACAGTGATTTATATGTAAGCAGCAAATACTTCCGATGAACTGTTTGGGATCTGTTTCTGAATTTATATGCAATTGAAAAGACCTCGTGAACTTGTTGACGGTCAGGGCAGATCTTTCAAGGCGTTGGGAAAGGCCTGGTTGAGCAACGTTTTCACTAGTTGTATTGGAATCACTCTCAAGAAGAGGATCATCTCAAGCAACTTGCAGCTGAGACAAATTTTATTTAATGGTTAAAGTACTGGACTAGAAGCAGGAAAATGTAAGTTTTGGCTATTCTTTCTTAGCCCTAGGGAGATCATAGAAAAATAATTCGGGGGGCGGAGATTTCCAAGAAAAAAATATGGACTTATTCAGGCAGTTGCTTGACATCAAGACTGACTTAAGATCTATCATGAATGAACTTGGAGAGGAGGAGGAGGAGGAGGAGGAGGAGGAGGAGGAGGAGGAGGGTTTGTCACCTATCCTCATGGATTTCTGTGATCACTTCCCTTTTAACGACAGAAATCCATGTTTAAACCTACAGACACATGCTAATAATTTAGTTCAAAACTGTGGCACAGAGACAAGCAAATTCCCAGGCTTTTATATCTTTCTGCAGTTTATTATAACAGAGAATTGGAAGAGAAAAATAGCTTTGGGGGCTGAAAACATTTGAGAAAAGCTAAAAGATGATCTAGGAAAGAGATAAAAAGAAGTTGTAAGGAAATTGGAAGTCCTGATTTAATAGCAATATATGGAGCACCTGGGTTAATTCCTGAGGTCTTTAATATCCTAAAGAAAGCAAAGGTATGTGGTTTGATATTATACACTATAATTATTTACTTAAATAGTTATCTAAATGTTTAGATGGTTCTCTGACCAAAACAAATGATAAGATAGATGAACGATTGATAGAGCTATAATGAATGAATAAATGAATAAGAGGGAAGCATTGGACAAGTTTAAGGAGCAAACGTGTATTTAGCTGTCATCGAAGGAAGGATATAAAATTAGATCTTCTCTTTTAACTCCAAACTATGGCTGTCATAGCTGAAGCTGAGAAATAGAAACTAGCAGAATGATAATAGCATAAATGGATATCAAAATGGGACACTATCTATGATATATTAAGGAGATTAATCTGTCTTCTTTTGACAAACAATGCACAAAAGTTTTACAAAAATGACAGAGCCTTCCTAAAAAGCACATACAACATTATTCTGTGGGAAGAAAGAAGAGCTGACCAATCATTTTATTTATTTTTTTCTTCTGGAAGGGGGAGGGCATTAACTGAAAAAGTGAATATATTTTCTACCTTGACATGCCTGGTTTGCCCAAGATAAGTCATAATAATTCTAATATAAAATGCTTCTCTCTGGACTCCAGAAAGGACAGTATAGTCTCTTTATCAAACATGAACAGATATATTCAGTAGTTGTCTCAGAAGCTGCAAAGCTCACCATGGCTCATTTCCTTTCAAATTGCTCAAGAAAACAAATGACACCCGCAAATGTACTGTATATTAAAAAAAAGAGAGAGAGAGAGGAAGTGTTTCAGATGCAATATGTCATATCCTTAACCCATGCTAAAATTTACTACTTTGCATAGGGCTCCAACAAATCCATCTCCATTCAAATCATAAGTCTCTAGCTGCACTAAAATACATCATTCATTTTCCCCTTGACCCTGGTCTTCCCCCTACCCCCTGGAGGTATATTCTCCAATGGGACACATCCATAGCCAAGAGTCATCAATCATGCTCTTCAATAATATTCTTGCGCTCTGACAGTTTTGGGCTGCCAAGGCGATTATCTGAGGCATTTAAGGAATGCACTGCTTTCCCACACTCCTTTTCTGCTGGCAATGACTGGGAGGGGAGGGGCCAGGTGAGGCACCCCTTGATGTGAGTGACATTGAGTTGGCCATGTCCACCCAGTCACATGACCACTAAGCCACACCACCCAGACACATGACCACAAGCCACGCACACCAAATAAGCCACGCCAACAGAACCGGTAGTAAAAAAAATTGAATTCCAACACTAATTGGTACGGCTCAGATGAAAGAAAAGGTAAACAGAAAAACTAAAGAAGTAAAATTAAGGGAAATAAATGGGCTGAGAGAAAGTTGTAGGAGAGAGGGGTATTATTTTATTTGAACTGATCTATTTTCTTCTGTTTTCTGTGCTCATGTAATCTACATTCACAGTCACAGTTATGGGAAATCTTGCACCCAGAAAGAGTTTACCTAGAAGATAGCAGAAATAAAATGTCAGTTCTTTCAGTTTCACTCCTGGTTGCTTTTCTTCAAACATTTTATTGAAAATGTCACTCACTATAGCTGAGAAGCAGTTGTTTACTCACTTTCTCTGTCAGAAGCTGTTTGCAATATGTGGAATTATGGGATCTCAGTTCTTATAATAATAGGATAGATGTGAAATGATTTCTAAGCTCCAAAACAGTACATCCCTCATTCAGCCCATGAGGGACCAACTTCTAAAGGAGATGTGAGATAAAAAGAGAAAGAAATCTGAACAATTTCTTGAGATGTAAAACATAACTAGAATTTATTTAACAGGTAAGGGAAAGAAGAGACGTTCAAATCAAAAAGAAATATTTAACTACAGGGGAAGTCCAAAACTTACATTATCCATGTTTCTTTTTATAAATGTGCCTAAATGGATCTTTACACATATACAAGCCCCAGCGTAAACCATACCAAATTTCCAGAATTTTCTTTGCCATTGTTATGCTCATTCTTCAAGGCTCACCAATGTAGTTAGAACATGCCAGGGGCACTGATGCAAAATGGCCACCATAGAGCATACATTGAGGTCTGTCACAACACCCTCATTTACCAGAAGGCAAAAAGGTGAAGCTGTTTCTTACCATCCATTCTTCTCCTTTTGAGGTTCTTTACCATCACAGCTCATCGCAGCCAAATCAGCCATTGAATGTCTAGTCATAAAAAGACATATAAATAACTCCACAAAGCCAACCTTTGAACTACTACTTCAGCAATAGTCAATACTGAATAAGGATTTGCACCTCACATTTTGTCTACTGGGACTCTGTCTATATATGGGGCATAGTATCCTCCCCTCAGTGTGACTGTCAAACTGTAGATCACATTGTGAGCAGTTGTAAGCTGGGAGCATATATCCAGTATCTTACATGTTTTCCCAAAAATAAGACCCTGTCTTTTTTTTTTTTTTTGCCACCAAAAATGGCACCAGGTCTTATTTTCAGGGGAAGTCATCCACTGACTAACCTCACTTGTGCACGTGGCCCCCAGCCTCCCTTTCACTTTCAGAGACCTTCAAGAACTTCTTGTTCTGCAGCCAGCAAGGCTTTCCTGAAGGCCTCTACAGCCAATAACAGTGCTCCAGATCAATGTTGTCAGCTACAGAGGCCTTCAGGAAAGACTAGCCAGCCTTACCAGGCTTGCCAGCTGCAGAAGAAATGGCCTGGAAAGACAGATATCAGGGTGTGCAAAGCCTGGCTACAACTGTCCAAAGGTAAATAGTAGGGCAGCTCCATCCCACCCACCCTCACCCTAGCTTACTTTTTACCCGTGCATCCTGGAGTGGGCAGGGTCTTAATTGGGGCTTATTTTGGTGGTAGGACATATATTGGGCATATGTGTAAAAATCATGCTAGGACTTATTCAGTGTAGGTCATATTTTGGAGGAAACAGGGTGTGTGTGTACACATACGCGCACACGATGCTGCGCTTCAATGGTTATATGGCCTAGACATTGATATTTGAACATTGAACTTTTTGACATTTATATTTTATTGGGTTCTATTTTGAAATGTTAATTTATATTATTAGTCCATGTATGATATGCTATACACTAAATAAGTAAATTATCACAGCTCAACTCAATTTTTTTTCCTGATCATCCGCCTTTTTTTTTAATTTCCCAAGAGTGCTTCAGGCTGTGCAAATGGCAATGCCAGCATAGAATTAAAATAATGATGCAAATGTCAAGTGTCCAGGAAATCAGGAGATTCAGACAGTTCAAATGAGTATAAATATTACAAGCTTAAGCTCTCTACAAGAAACTGGCCACTAAGGAAAATGTGTGGAAGATAAAAGAGGCATTCAAGGTGGGCTGGATTTAGATCTCTTGTGGACACACAGGGACTCGTGACTGATGACAAGTTTGACCCCTTCTTCTAGCTTAACCTTGTCATCTACTACAGCAAGACTCTGTCATCTTGCTTGTACCACTGACTGGCATCTATGGGGTCCTTTGTGCTCTCTAAACTTGGTTTTTTTCTTGTAGACATTTCATTACCGAACTAGGTAACTCATCAGTGCTAGAAAGGAATTGGTTTTTCGTTTCTCCTTATTTACTAGTGGCTCTGGTGTGAGTGTTCTTGATGATTATTTGATTAGGATGTTATTTTCTATTAGAGGAAGAAGGAACCATCAAGGACCCCACAGTTCAATCCTGAATGACAAATATTATCTTGTATTGAAACTAGCTCCTAGTTAGGTGGAAAACTGTCCAAAACTCTCTCTAAAAATTACAGAGCCTATTCCATTGTTTTGTTTCCTTCTTATAATGGGCAATCTATCAACTCCTAAATATTTTCTAGACATGAATTGTTCAAAACCATATAAGGTGATTGAACCTGTTCTTTCTTGGTGAAATCTATTCTTTTCATTAAATTTGGTACTCAGAAAAAAAAATGTACTACTATCAGACTCTTCCTGAATTTTTGGTCCAGTCAATTGTTACTTGCATTTATTTGCAGCTCTGAGTATGGTTCAATCAGGCTGTAAATGCAAGAAATATATCCACAGCCTTGGGGACAAGTTGCCTTGACATTGCAATTTATATGTACTCCTGTTCTGCCAGCAAAGGACGAACTGAGTAATAGGAAACTCATGTCAGTCAAAGGCATTTTATTTAATATAATCCCTTGCCAGGATAACATAGAAGTATATCTCTAGGTTTAATGGGGCTGCCCCAATTCAGTCACATTGCAAAAAATCCTATTTCTCTCCTATAAAAGACACTTTAATACATATGGTTGGGATTCATTGATGCTGCATCAGCAGATAGTCCAATGAAGTTTACATAAATTGGAAAAGTTGAAGTATTGGGTAGTCAGTTTGTTTTCAGTGGATCTTTGTTTATTAAGAACTTTTACTGGAGAAAGAAAAGAAGAAGAGGAGGAGGAAGAGAAGTTTACTGTATGTGTGAAGAAGAGAAGTATGAGGAAAAGTTGACTATATTCTATTGCAAATTGAAATGCTTTATTGCTATTAAAATATGTGGGAAATAGCAATAGGAATAGCACTTAGACTTATATACTGCTTCACAGTGCTCTCTGAGTGGTTTACAGAGTCAGCCTATTGCCCCCAACAATCTGGGTCCTCATTTTACCCACCTCAGAATGAAAGCTGAGTCAACCTTGAGCTGGTGAGACCCAGACTGCCAAACTGATGGCAGCCGAAATACTGTATTTACAGATTTGTAAACAGCACATCATGTTGTACATCCAGGGGTGGGATTCTACCAGTTCACACCTATTCACTAGAACCAGTTGTTAACATTCTAAACAGTTTGGAGAACCAGTTGTTAGAAGAAATTACTGGCCTAATCCTGTAAGGAAGGCAGGAAGGAAACATTCTGGTGTTGCTTACAGAAACTGCCTCTCCGTTAACCCTTATTACATTCTTGGCAGGACTAGACTTCCTGTCTCTGGAACTTCTCTGGAGTTTTTTTCCCCTCCTTTGCTGGTACTTTGCTTGTGTGGAGTGACCATTCAAAGTTACAATGGCACTGAAAAAAGTGACTCATGACCATTTTCACACTTATGACTGTTGCAGCATCCCCACAGTCATAAGAGGCCAGGCGAGAAGATGTGTGCCTCGATGTGAGTGATATTGAGTTGGCCATGCCCAGCCAGTAACATGACCACCAAACCACATCCTCCCAGTCACATGACAACCAAGCCATGCCCACTAACTAAGCCACACCCACAGAATCGGTTGTTAAAAAAATTGAATCCCACCCCTGTGTACACCCCTTGAATCTGTAATGCAATAGATACTTAATAGTGCATTCCCTTCTAGTAGAAGCAACCATCTTACAAGTAATTTCCTCTACCCAGAGAAAGATACTTCTTCCCAGTCATTGTGGTGTTGGTTCAACAATGTTGCTCAGGTAGTTTGTCCAAATCAGAATGTCTTACCCTAGAGCAGGGGTGTTAAACTCAAGGCCTGGGGGCAGGGGTGGGATGCTACTGGTTCTGGTCAGCTCTGGTCAGCTCTGGTCAGTTTGCTGCTGTTTGGCCCACCCGCCTGCCCGGGCTCTTACCTGTCCTTTATTTCCTGCTTTTTCAACCTCAACTGCTTTGCGCGGCACAGCTAAGGTTGAAAAAGCAGAAAAAAAGTGGCTTTTCAAAACCTGCACAATTGTGCTCTGCACTTTTCAGCTATCTAGGCGGCACAGCTTAAGGATTTTTACACACGCAAAGTGTGCATGTGCATGCAAAACATAGTCACTGAACCAGTAGTAACACCAGTTGAATCCCACCCCTGCCTGGGGGCCAGATCTGGCCCACAGGATGCTTAGATCTGGCCCATGGGATGACCCTGGAAACAGTGAAAAACTGGCCCAAGTGCTCTGCTAGTGAAAATGGGCTCCTGAGCTCTGTTTTTGCTGTCAAGAGGGTTGTGGGAGGCCGTTGCAGGCCAAAACAAAGCTCGGAAGCCCATTTTCCCTGGCAGAGCACCTGAGCCATGACAGGTGCCTGAACACAAATGATGTTGAGCTGGCCATACCCACCCTGACCATGCCTTCCCCGAGGTCAAACACAACCCTGATAGGGCCCCACAACTCTGGTGTGGCCCACAACCCTGATGTGGCCCACAACCCTGATGTGGCCAGAAGAACACAGAAAATAAATATTCATGTTCTGATTGAAGAGTTTTCCTCATCCATAAGGCTGGAAAGGGACAAAATTAATAGAAACAGTTAAACCTATATCATACAGCCTTATTACTCAAACTGATGGCTTCCCCAACCTGTACTTCTTCATTGCCTAAATATATTGCGAGGAAAGAAATGTGAATTTGGGGGCTTGGATTTACAGGACTGTTGTCAATGGATACGGCTAAGCAAATAGGACATGAATACTATCCATGCTTCTCAACATCTTTCAGTGGGTAATCTTTCAATAGATCAAATATTCCAATGTACCTCTACGTTTGGACTCTAAAGTATATTTTGCCTTGAATTCTTCTTCCCCATCACCATAACTGAGCATTGAAATAGAGACAAGTCAAATGAGTATAAGGACAAGAAGAGAACGGTAGAAAAATGAGTATAACTTTGTTGCAAGTGAAAATCTGTGTATTACTTCCAACACTCTGTTTATCTTGGCACAACTTCTGAATTTCATTCCTGCCCTCACTAATTTTCGAATGGAAAAATGGAGAACGTTGCCTCTTCGGTCCAAGCAGGTTATGCTATATCAGCTTATGGCTTTAGAACCCCCTATTCTTTTAATCAATAAGGGAAATAACATGCATACTTTTATCATGCTCCAGACTCTGTTTTTTCTGCTTCTTTTTCCCTTTCTCCTATCAAAAAATTATAAAGATGGCAAAACTGAAATTATTTCCTGTTATGGTCTAACCGTGCGATTTTTCTTTTTTTTTTTAGAAAAAAGATGTTATGATAGGTAGTAGGAGAGAGGATGCTTCAAAAATATTCAGGTGATTTGGAAAACCCAGGACCACGTTAGCCTGGGAAAAAAAAAAAAAGAGATGCAGCTGTTTTAATAAGTCAATTCCTTAATGACCTGACTCATTAAAGCAGCCATTATTTAAAATGTGCTTTAAACAGTGACTCCATATGCTCCAACTGTTATCATAGAAAGTTATAATCATGCTGTGAGTTACTTTAAAGAGATCCCTCAATAGATGTAGTGAGATCCTGCACTATTAATACTCTTATTTCAGTTCTGACTGTCTGGGAAATTATAGTGTTCTCTGTTGATATCAGCACTGCAAACATTAATGCAGAAGTAATGAATGCATTGCTCTGAATTGTAGTACAGAGGGAATATACACATTACATTACATTTACATTATTGCTAACTTCCTCAAGTTAGCAATCCTCAAGGACACAAGAGTATTGTGCTGTTTGATTCTATTCATTATTATTTAAAAAAGAGAATTTCCTCCATTTTTTTTGAAAAAGAAGAAATAAAAGGATTTTTATAATATAGGAACTTCACTCCAGAAAATTACTATTGGTATGATTGACAAAAAGTATTTCTATAATAATGGGGAGCTATTCAAATTGAAGATTTGGAAATGTGTAGTACATTTATAATCAGAATGGGTGAGAATTCATGACAGTTCTTTCAAAGTTTTAGCATTTCTATTTATAATGAAAAATACCATATGCTTTTAAGTCATTATTATGGAATCCCTTTTCTCAGCTAGGTTAATAATAAACCTAGTTGATTTTTTGGACCAGCTAAAAATCAGGGTGCTCATGTCAATTTATGGCTGAATTGATACCTTTTTAAGAGAGAAAAAAATAACTGTATTCTCTTTATCCTCTTACCACTCTCAAAAAACAGAGTGAGACACATAACTTTTCTTCTACTTTATGCTCAACACAGATCTTCATAAACATGTCAACCGCATTTCAAAAAGCTTAAAAATTCCCAGTAAGTCACATAACAGTCAATCAGCAAAGAGTTCCTAGGAACACTTCCATTGTTAATGGATTTTGGCATATAGGTGGTTTCCTTGACCAGACCCCCAAATACTTACCATTCACTTGAAGGCATTGCCAAAGAATTATTCTTGCAAAATATGATCCATGGAACATAATCATGCTACTATGTCTTGCATTTCCAATTATCTACAATATCTACTCCTCCCATCCTGTACGTAAACTCCTCTCCTTAGGATGCTGCTATGGGGCATTGCATGCCAAAATAACTTGTGGCATCAACACCTAATTCCCACAGTACTGTCTTATGTCTATGGACATTTACCCATGTAGTATGGCTGTATTACTATTATCCTTCTTATCTGTTCTACTACCTTCTTATTCAGGGGTGGGATTCAACCGGTGTTACTACTGGTTCGGTCAGAGTGTGTTTTAAACACACGTGTGCGCTTTGTGCACACATGCGCTTGATGCATGCTGCATGCATGAGTAAAACAATTGCAGAAAACATCAGCTGTGATTCCTGGACAGCTGACAAGCGCTGTACATGGGTGTGCAGCATTTGAAAATCCTCTTCTTTTCTGCTTTTTCAACCTCAGCTGTGAAAATCAGCTGAGGTTGCAAAAAAAAAATGGGAAATAAAAGACAGCCAAGAGTCCGGGCGGGTGGGTGGCCCAAACAGACAACGAAAAGGTCATCGCACCGAACCGGTTCGGTGTCTGCTGCTTTTCAGAGCTACCGGTTCTATAGAACAGGGCTGAACGGTAGCATCCGACCCCTGCTCTTATTGATATCATTACTATGATTATATCACTTTGTTGTTTGTATGCACAGTGAGAGCTTATGCACTGGAAACAAATTTCTTGTGTGCCCAATCACACTTGCCCAATAAAGTATTCTGTTCTGTTCTATTTCGTTCCATTCCATTCTATTCTGTAATACCCTTCCCTCTTATTCTATAATTCCATTCTATTCCATTCCATTCCATTCCAGTCCAGTCCAGTCCACCCTGAAGTGAACTGGCTGAGACCATCTTTGAGGCTTCAGAGTTGCCACAAGGCAGAAGAAGGAAAAATGGAGGGGGGGGAATAGATAATTGGGGTTTGTAGTCAAACATAAAGTTTTCCTGTGGGAACCAAGGACATTCCAAGAGGTGGTAGGGAGTGGAGGAGTGAAGTAACCAAGCAACTGGCCTGCACTTCTATTGGAAAATGTAATGGTGACTTAGGGGAAGGGGAAACTTTTACTTTTTAATGAGGTGACAACTGTAGGAACTTTCAGAGTCGGTTTTCACCAGTTGTGCCAATATGATGTATCCAAAAAAAATGTTATTTGAGAAATCTACCTGCCTCGGGGTTCTGTTTTCTGTAGGTGCATTACTTGGAATGCTGACATCCACTCCATCTCATTCCAGCAGACTCCTATTCATCTTTCAACTTTCATACATGACTTTAGATTGCCAATCTAAGTCAGCAAAGGAGACTCTGTAAATATTAGCATCCTTCATTAAAGAATAGTTATATTGCAAACAAATTATCCATCTTTTCATTCCCTAACTATCCAGGAGAGAACAGGACAGGAGCTTTTCAGAGAAAAGTATTCTTACAGCTCCCTACAAGTGGATAACACATTAATGAGTGCAGCTGATGCCCTAAGCACGGGAAGCAACTATTGTAAAAATGACCCACTTAGAATCATTGCCTCCTTTATTAAAGTTTTTCTGCTTTTTTTTGTTGTCGTTGTTCAGAAGCAAGCAGCAAAAAAGCAAAAAGGCTTGTAATGGGGAATCTGATTTAAATAAAAATTTAAAAGATGTCTTTTTGTTGTTGTTTTTAAGTTATTGACATCATGCATGGATGATTATAATCAGTGTAGTTGTCCTAATGGAAAATGTTGATTTCTTTTTAAAAAATGTATTGAACCTTTATTCTTCCAATGGGCTATACTGCAAATTTTAAAACTGGGAATAGTTTCTTTGAACTGCACTATGAACTGGAGCATAGTGTACACTCTGTATACAATATCAAACATATTTTTTCTCACTCTTTTTTTTTTTTTTTTGTGGAAGACAAGAATATAAACACCGGTCTTTATTTATTTTTATAAAATTGTTTCCAAGCTCCCTTTTGACCTACAGAGCGCCCTTGAGTTGATTTTTAGTTTCCCATTTTTGAATCAATTTCACACTTTCTCTGGCATGATGGCTAAATGGGCAAATTATTGGATCGATCAGGTTTTTCCTTTTGAACAGTACTTGGCACCTCTTTTTCACAGCATATTTTGCAGACGAAATGTTGTGTTGGGGTGAGGAATATTATCATGTGAATGCTAACACCCTCTCTATTGTCTTCTTTAAAGACAACGGATTCGTCAGCTTTTTCTGAAAAAAAAAAAAGATTTGCAAGGAGATACCTCCTCCCGATTTGTGGAAAAATGATTTATGAAATCGTTATTTCATCATTAGGCTCAGTGCTGACAGTGGTGCTTTGATTGATATCCCTTGATTTTTAAGGGGCTATCCTTCATCCCTCTTTTCTCTAAATTAAAGGACAAGGGCACCAGAACTCTTATTGCAGAATCAATTTATGTAAAATAAAGGAAGATGTTTAAAATAGGTAAGGACAAGTAGAGATTGGTAATGCAATACAAAAAAAAAAAAAAAAAAACCACTGCTTCTTAATGAATATATTGAAATTCAGGTGAAAATTTCCATAAGGCTTCGTGGTATGTTTCCAACAAGAAGAAATATTTGCTTATTTATAGAGAATCAATTAACGTAAAATAATTCAGTTCATTTAATTCCTTCTGTGCATCTGCTATCAAGTGGAAAAGAGAGAAAAACATACAATAATTAATGTGTTTTCTCATATGAACATATGCATTTATCTTAATTGACATTGTTGTATACATTTCCTGTTGCCAGGCTACAAAACATATTGATGAGGATCTTGCAATAATTTCTTTTCACATTTGCAACCTGTGCCATTATTGATAATACTACTACTATTACTGTCAATAGTAAGAATAAAATTGCTCTGGGACTTTAGAATTCAAATGGGCAAGCACTTGTCACATAACATTCCAGACTTAAGAACTATTGATAAGAAAGGGAAAAAAAGTCTGGTTAATGCACGTGGCACATGGAGAGAAGAGAAGAGAAAGAACTGGAGAAAATCATAAAATACAAAGAACTGCAGATAGAAATAGAACACCTGTGGAAAAAGAAAACAAAGGCAATACCAATATTAATAGGCACCATCAACATTGAATGCAACAGACATTGACAAAATCTCCTTCAGTCAATTATAAAAGGCAGCTTTGTTTGCAACAGCTTACATCCTACAACAGTACCTTTAACATCTATCCCAGGTCTCAATAGGGGGGATAAAAATGCCAAATTCAATCCAAACACATGACTGCATGATGAACCATAATCATAAATTGACTATAGGTTGTTTTCAGGCAAACCCCCTTAATAGTTCTCACTTAAATTCAGAAGTTGTTAGAAGTTATTTCATGATATTAAAATTCAGCCAGTGAGTTAGTTGCCAGCTTCTCTGTGGAACAAATGATATTAACCCTTAAAAACAGCTTGAAAATCTTTATGCAGGAAACCTAGGTGAAGAGTTTATCAAGATGCAACCATGATTTTGTGATACTTTCTTTTTTAAATTCATGGGATTTCTTTAGTTCTTTATTTAGGAGCTAACAAAGCCGCTCCACTCTATTCCACTCCCTTATGATCACATTACTAACTCTGGGTGGCATAGGATAAAAACAATTACAATGCTGGAAGAATTCAAAGTGTTAAAAAATAATCAAATTTATCACTTCAGACAAGGTCTGGGGTAAGAGACAGGTTTTGAAAGGTCTTTTAAACATGGCTGGAATGGGGGCCAAAGTAGTGATGGGATTCAATTTTTTTTTGCTACCCGGTTCTGTGGCCATGGCTTGATGGGTGTGGCTTGGTGGCCATGGCAGGGGAAGGATACTGCAAAATCCCATTCCTTCCCCACTCCACTAAACTGCTTTCCGGCTCCATTCTCTTGTGTAGGGCAACAAAGGAAGACCCAGAGGAAGACAAAAGAAGATCAACTGGGATTCGGGGGCAGAGAATAGATGGGGTGGGGCCAGTCAGAGGTGGCATTTGCTGGTTCTCCAAACTACTCAAAGTTTTTGCTACCAGTTCTCCAGAATGGATCAGAACCTGCTGAATGCCACCTCTGGCCCAGAGGTATGTCAAAGGACATAGCTCCAGAGGGCAAATGTTAAGGCAAAGAAGCAATTTATTTACTTATTGTGTACCTAAGTCATTCACTTGCAATTCTCTGATATAGAAAACATCTCATTTATCCTGTTCCCATGTCATGTGCCCCCCTTTACCCCTCACTCCAAGAATTTGGGGGACTTTAAATCTTACTATTTAAAATTCTGAATTTCCAGTTTTAATATAAATGCTAGAGGTCACTCTTAAGCATAACCATAAGTTATGATCCAGGAGATCCTCAGCAGAATCTCCAATTTTATCTCCCAGGGACTACAAAAAATCTTTGTAAGAGGATATAGAATGTTCTGGCATTTTACATTCCTGATTTTGCAGGTCCTTTTACAACTACATCCTGCTGACTTGGCAATATTAATTTGTTTTTTAAATTGTCAGATGAGTTCTTTTATAAAAGACAGCAGCTTCTGTAGAAGAATTTGTAAAAGAATACAATATAATTCAGGAATTGTAACTGAAACCCTCGGCTGTGAGTACAATGGTACTTAAACACACACAAACACATTAATACACATATGTGCATACAATGCACAATAGCATCTAGTGGGTTAAGATGAATCTTAATTCTTGGCAACCAAGTCATACAACAGTTGCAGCATGCTGTGGTCATACAATCATCATTTATAGCCTTTCATCCCAGTTTCCCACAAGCAGAGTAGGAGACTATCAGGAAAAGTCACAAGTCATTCAATAATGGCTCACATTCTCTTCTGCTGAGTAACAGTCATCCCTATCTACTCCACACTCGTGTTGCATATCACACACTACTCACTTTCCAATTGCATGTGTGCATGCTTGAAAGCCATTTAGACTTTCTCAACTGATAACTGACAATTTTTTTTCTTAGTAACTACTGATCACTTAAGTGATGCAGTCAAGTTATACCCTCCCTTATGATCACATTACTAAGGGGTTTTCATAAAGAAGAAGAGGATCAACCTATTCTCTGAAGCACCTGAAGGCAGGACAAGAAACAATGGATGGAAACTCATCAAGGAGAGAATAAATCTAGAACTTAGGAGAAACTTCCTGGCAGTTAGAACAATTAATCCATGGAACAACTTGCCCCCAGAAATTGTGGATTCTCCAATACTGGAAGTTTTTAAGAACAGATTGGACAATCATTTGTCTGAAATGGTGTAGGGTTTCCTGCCTAAGCAGGGAGTTGGACTAGAACAGCGGTCGCCAAGCGATGAGAAAATTTTGGTGGGCTGCAGAGAAATGTCACCCCCAGAGCATCCCCCCAACGCAATTAATCCAGGCTGCACAGAAACACAAGGCTGTGCCTCCCACATGGCCTGCGGAAACCCTCCCCACCCACTCACCCCTTACCCAGCAAACTTGCCTGCTAAATTGCTATTTTTCCTTTTTTTTCCTGGCCATCAGGTGTTCTGCTGTGTTGGAAGATTTAGATTAGCAAGGAAGCAGGAAATGGTTGGATTTCTTGCTTTCTATCTAGTCTTTAGATCTTCGGCTCTGCTTTTAAGCACAGCTGAACCTCCCTTAGGACTGAAGGTTCTATTATTCAGTGCAGACTCACAGCAAGCAAATTTTATGTGACAGACTCAGGTAGCTGATGGCAGACAGATAGATCACTGAATGATTCTGTGAGCAACTCAATCTGCCTGCCTGCATTGCCAGATTTTGCGTAACAGTTGCTCTTTTTATATAAAAAAAATCAATATTTACATACATGGTATGTTGTGAGTTAATTTTGTGAGTTTGCTTGCAAACAAATTTTATGTGACAGAATGAGCTAGCCAATGGCAAATAGATAGATCTCTGAATGAATCTGTGATTCTGTGGGCAACTCAATCTGCCTGCCTGCATTGCCAGATTTTGCGTAACAGTTGCTCTTTTATATAAAAAAATCAATATTTACATACATGGTTTGTTGTGAGTTAATTTTGTGAGTTTGCTTGCAAACAAATTTTATGTGACAGACTGAGCTAGCCAATGGCAAATAGATAGATCTCTGAATGAATCTGTGATTCTGTGAGCAACTCAATCTGCCTGCCTGCTTTGCCTGATTTTGGGTAAAAGTTGCTCTTCTTTTATAAAAAGATCAATATTTATATAAATATTTATAATATAAATAAGGTCTAAAAGACCTCCAAGGTCCCTTCCAACTCTGTTATTATACAAGCCATGCCCAGCCAGTCACATGACCACTAAGCCTCACCCACAAATTAGGCCACGCCCACAGAACCAATTCGTGGTTCCTGGGATTTAAAATTATGAGTTTGGTGTCCCTGAGGTCCAAAAGGTTGGTGAACTCTGGATTGGAAGACCTCCAAGGTCCCTTCCAACTCTGTCAATTCTGTTCTGTTCTGTTCTGTTCTGTTCTGTTCTACTCTAGTCTACTCTACTCTACTCCTCTACCCTACTACAAGAACCTGCAATAGGCAGATATTGTTTGATAGTATTAAAGGTATCATCCTGAGATGGAAACTGTCCAAGTAAAAGACTAAAAGACCTCCAAGGTCCCTTCCAACTCTGTCAATTCTGTTCTGTTCTGTTCTGTTCTGTTCTACTCTACTCTAGTCTACTCTACTCTACTCCTCTACTCTACTACAAGAACCTGCAATAGGCAGATATTGTTTGATAGTATTAAAGGTATCATCCTGAGATGGAAACTGTCCAAGTAAAAGACTAAAAGACCTCCAAGGTCCCTTCCAACTCTGTTATTTTCTTACTTGATGATGGAAATTCTAGTCCATTGCTAACTGAGGACTGCCTCTATGTCATTACATTATGTAGTATTTTTGTAGTTTATTGCACTGTGATCCACCTTGCTGGACAGAAACCCAGAATAAATGAGTAAAGTAATGCAAAGTAATACAACTCAAATGCTTCTGGCTTCCAAGGAAGCATGTGATTTAAAATGAATCAAGGTGTAGCTGTTTATAACACAAAGTAAGTATAAAAATCTCTCACTTCTTCAGGACCACAATTCACTCAGAACTTGGCGTGAGATGGCAGAAATCAATCCCTACTTATATCGAATCGATATAACTTTTTGCTTTAATTGACTTGCATAACTTTTTTTTTTTGAATTTTTGATAGGAACTTCAGTTGCTTGCAAAAATTGCTCTGTAAGCAATTACCACCCATCAGATTTTACTTTACTGTTCAATTGACAGGAATAAGTGACGAGATGGATATTCAAGTGAGTGAGTTTGTGCGTGTGCATGCATAAAGAGAACTTTGCAAACAGAAGGGTTGCAAAATAGGCTGAGTCTATTTATGCCCCAGCTATTTCATTCTGTTTCACTTCCACTCAATTGGGCTCTCTCTCTCTATTTATTGACTTTCTCCAGGTGTCTTCATCCTTTACATTCTGAATTTTTCAATGAAAACAAAAGATTGGATAGTTTTCAGGGTGCCAGTTCTACATTGTCTTAAGCTTCAGTGCCATAGCTCCAAACCCAGAGACTAGGATGGTTCTTCTATTTTTGATGTGTTTTAGCAATCTTCCCCTGCTTTGGATATCTCTGCAGAATCTCAAGGGCTTTGATGGCTTTTTACACAACTACAATAGAATAGAAACAACAAGAACATGCAGTATGCCAATTTCTACTGAATGTGGAGTCACTTTCCCATGAGATGGTTAGAAAAGCTGGTCTGTAAGTTAATGATGTTGTTTAGGGTATATTCACACAGCCCTGGCTAGCAATCCGGGATAGAACTGGGAGCAAATATTGCCAGTTCTCATCAGGGATCCTTGGTGCTTTCTGAACTTGGTTGTTTTCCTGCAGATGTTTCATTTCCCAAAATAATATCATCAGTACTAATTAACAGCACTGATGATGTTACCTAGTTTCAATATTGAAATGTCTTCAAGAAAACAACCAAGCTCAGAGAGCACCAAGGACCCTTCATTTCAATCCTGCGCTATAAACATTCTCCTTTATTGGTATTAGTTCTCATGGCTATTAAAACTCATGCAGTACAATGAGATTTGGAAAAAGGCTGTAACATTACAGGTCAGTTTCATCTACATTCACTTTACATACATGCTTTCTTCAGCTGATTATTTACTTTTGAAAGAGAAATTAGATGTTCTACTTGGGAAAAGGGGGAAAAAAATCCTAAGAGTGGATGAAAGTTAAAGTTGGTGAAAGAACTATGAAAAAAGAATGTTCTCCAGACATACCTGATGACAATGCTCATTTTCTTCTCATTGTGCTCTTAGGCAGCCAGGGAGAAAAGAAAAGCATTTCCTATTGTGTGCATATCTCATTTTCTTGTCTGACTGACAAAATAAGAAGGTTGATCAATGGGAACCAGTTATCGATTGCTGTTGTAATTAATAGCAACAGATTAAAAGGAAATGTGGGGCTTTTCAAAGACAGATTGGCATTAGATTTGGGTGCTTTAAATTCTCAGAATCAATTAATACCTGGATGTACCCTTTGTAGATTATAGTTTTTTGCCTGTGTTTTTGTAAACATAATTAAACAATAATCATTCTGAGCTAGACTCATCAGTGAAAAGAAAATGAGATAAAGTAATACGTGCTGCATAATTAGTTAGTTAAATCCTGGTTTTTATGGTTCAGGTATGACATTTATTTAGGCAGAAGCCAAGTTTAATCAGCAAATAATTTTACAAGACAATTGCATTTATAGTAAAGCAAAATGCTCAGCAGAGACTTAAGTTGTCACGAAGAGAGAAATGCTTGAGAAAATAAAATTGTTTTTCCCGCTTGGAAATATCCCAAATGTAAAAAAAAAAAAAAAATTGTTTGAATGGTGTTGAAAAATGCACCTTGAATTGGAAATAAATGAATCGGGGGAGACAGATTTGAAGATTTATAGAAGTTAAACATGCAACCAAATATATTTCTGCTAGAAGTAAAAGATATTATGTTCACCTAATTGACTTAAACTGTTTCAGTTTAAGTAGAGTGTAGACTGTAAAGGTACGATACTTAAGTAAAGTCTCTTTCAGTGACGTGAACACCTCACAAAATTCTTACTGTGATTGTTATCATACACAATTATCCAGTTATCCATGACTAATTTGACTAATTGTTTAATTAGCCTGGATCAAGCAGGGAGAAAAGGTGACAATTTTTGTATCTCACTGTTAGCTCAGTGACCTCCAGTCATGTGAAAAAGAAAGTGCACATTCTTTATGTTCTATGGTTTTATGTATCAGGACATAGTGAAAACCATCTGGTCCTTAGCAGTTCTTAAAAGTAGGTAAATGCAAGTTCAGATGACCAACCACACATGATTACATCATGTCATCATTTGTTTTACAAAAAAAAAAAAAAAGAAGCCAAAATAGAGAAGCCCATTTTGACTCTATATTAGTTTTCTCTGTACATTTGAACTTCTTGCCTAGAAGAAAACAATGTGGTATCAAGAACAAAATCTAGACAGCATGTACAGTCCTAGGAAAAAGTAAAGTCTGTAGAGATTCTCAGTCATCCAGTCCAAAGGTGCTTTTTCAGGAGACAACTGGACTTTCTTGTTTTTTTTCTTTTGAAGATGTTTCTCTCCTCATCCAAGAAGCTTCTTCAGCTCTCGCAGGATAGTGGGGACTGGAAGGATTCATATTCCTTGCAGACAGCTGGTCATTTGCATCCTTTTAGAGGGTCATTGAAGCACTTGGAGGTTTATCTGTGTCCTCAAGGCCACCTGAGCAGTGTTCCTGGTTCCTCATTCAATGGTGTGGGAGTAGGAATGGATTTCCAGAGGAAAAATTGTAGACTACAGGAACCAGGAGCATTACTCAGGTGACCCTGAGGACACAGATAAACCTCCAATGGCCTCAGTGACCATCTAAAAGGATGCAAATGACTAGCTGTCTGTAAGGAATATAAATCCTTCCTTTTCTCACTATTCTGTCAGAGCTGAAGAAGCTTCTTGGATGAGAAGCAAAACATCTTCAAAAGAAAAAAAAAAACCCAAGAAAGTCCAGTTGCCTCCTGATAATGCAATTTGGGATTTGGAAAAGTAAGTACACCCTCTTCCTTTGGGATTTAAGAAAGAGAGAAATAAAAATAGAAATAAAACTTCACTGAATTTAAAGTCTGAGTCAGCATCTTTGGAATCAAGAGAGCTGATCTGAAAACTCTGGGAAATAATAATAAGGATACTTACCCCCCAAATGATACATTTTCCAGCAGAATTCTGGCATCTTGCAGAAGTCAAGGCTGATAGAATCAGGACTGTAACATCACAATTTGAGATCTGCCCCTTTTCTGTATTCAGTGAGATGTCACATGCATATCTGAAAGGGATCGAGCTTGAGGTGTGATGCTGCCACACTCTTTCACCATTCTTACTGTCTGTGGATGTCAGTGCCAGCCACCATCCTGCCAGAACAAGGCTTCCTTTCTTTTGCAGAAAAATTCTACCCAAAGCAGCAAATTCTGCAGGCACTGCTGGTGACCTGGGAGATATGATTTAAAATTCTCATGCCAATATGTGTTGGTCCTAGCGGAAAAGGAAGAAGAAAAAAACTCTCTTCTCGTGTTAGTTAGAGTCTTAGAAAAGTCACCACTGGAGCATGAAGCACAAACAAGACAACTTTTACATTGGGTTAGGGTGGGAGAGGAATATAACTTAGCAACTTGGTAAGACGAGAGTAGAGAAAGAAACAAAAAAGAAAGCATTGATAAAAGGAGGAATGGACAAGGGAGAACAGGCAAATATTAAAGAGCAGATCTCCTAAGAAACTTTAGAGCCATTCAATAACATGTTGATGTCAACTTGTAAAACATTCCTACACTTGTTTCCAAGTTGTCATAAGAAAGAGGGAGGGGAAAGACTGGAGAAGCATATGGCAGATTAACTTAGAAGCACATTCCAATGTTATCTTTGAAAAAAAGATTGTAGCTAAGCTACTGAAGCTTTTGTCCATGAAAAAAAAAACTTTAATTGGAGAATGTGATGGGTGACACCTAGCCTGTGTATGTGCTTAATTGAAAAAAAAACTGTTTTATGGCACGGGGGGGGGAGGAGGGGAAACAGGGTCAGGTGACTGTAATTATGTATACCAGAACCAGCTTCATACAGGTCATGCCAGTATGTCATTCCTAATGAATTATTTGAAGTTTTTTGACATTTGCCTCAAGGCTCATGATTTAATTAGGGTGATCTCTGGAATCCTGACAGTTGACTTACCAAGCCAAATGCAACAGCTGAATTATTTTTGGTTCTTTTAAGTGTTTCTCTTTCATTTGTTTATTTACTAGCCTTTACTACAAGCAAACAAAATAAAATAAAAATAAGGCCATTGTGAATCATATGCCTTGCCATAAAGTGGGGCTGAAAAATAAATTCACATTAGATGGTTATAAACTACCTCTGGCTGTTGAGCTAAATTCCTGGTGACTTTGAAGAAACATCCAAACAACATTCTTAGCAATACTGTGGAAGTGGTTTGCCGTTGTCTTCTTCAAGAGAGGATTTGTCATTGTCACTATAGTCATTGTGGTTGATGAAGATCATGGTTAATATAACCAATGGTTCAGTTATTTTGTAACAATCTCTTATCCAGGTTCTAATGAGGTCCAATTGCTTAGCTTTTTAAGACCAGCCAAGATAGTGTAGCTAATGATAGCTCAGTTTAAAAATAAAACAGATTTACATATTTATTATTATTATTATTATTATTATTATTATTATTATTATTATTATTATTATTATTTAGTTTCTTCTGGGCTGTTTGTAAAGCAATATCATATTCACCTTAATATCTGATGACTTTAATGGAGCAGCACAGTGGCCTGAAGGTCAAGATACTCACCTCCCACTCAGAAGGCTGAGAGTTCAATCCTAGGTGGAATAATCAGCTAAAGAAAGCATGGATGTAATATGAATGTTTCTCTATTAGGGTCCAAAGAGAAAATACCCTCTGTGGATTATATTTAATGATATGAGGACATTAGTCTTAGAATCCTATATGTGTTAATATAAACTAGATGATATATATTATTTAAATTCTGTATGGTCTAACAATATCTGCTTCAATTCTGCACTACCACATTTTCCCCCTGAGCTGTAGGAATTCCATATATTTTACTGGCCCTTATTGGTGGGAAAGTATATCCTGCACATATTCAGAATAATTTTATTCATCATGTTTTAGTGTCGTCTTTTGCAACTTTGCAAAAAGTTTCCGTACTTGATCACAGGTGTATTCAGAATGAACAAAGAATGTTAACATGAAAAGTTAATTCCCCGCCGGAATTGGTGATGCTAGTGGTAGGAGTTGTTATGGTATAAATAGGACTGTTTTCCATAAAATTGCAGGTAGGATTATCTCTGATAATATGGCCCTCCAGATCAAGATCATTTGATTTTTGACTTAGATCTTATCATCATTCAAGTCAATGAAACTTAATTTCCAAAGAAATCCCTTCATATAGATTCGGAGAGAGTGATTAAGTTTTAAAGAACTCATAACACATGTCATGGGTTCCATCTACGTCTGGACTCCATTGAAGGGATCCTGAATTCCATCTGTGGCACTTTTCCAAGGGGCAAGTAGGCAACTTGATGTCCACCTCAATTTTTGTAAAATATCTTCCCCAGTCCCTTATTTTTGACTGTGACAATATGGACCAAAAGGAACTGAAATCCCAAATATTTGGTCAACACCTGATGACTTACTTTTGTTTATGATTGTACACTGAAATTGGGTGAACACTGTTTCAAAATTGCTGCACCTTTGAAAATTGCCTGATGTGCATCCAAAACAGCAATAAAGCCAACATCATTAAGGAAAATAGATACAAAAAATCCAAGACGAGAGATTTCCTTCTGATGTTGGGGGATAAATGTGTTTTGCGACTGTTTGCTTAAACTATATAAACAGACATGATGCATTTAAAAAAAAAAATCTCCCTTTTTTTTAAAAAAAAAGATAGAAATATTATTTTGCAACTTAAATATATTTTTTTTGCCTTGAGGAACGTCAGTCAATTTTAGCTTGAAATGCACTCTTTCAATGAATATTTAATTTTGCTTCCCTTATATGTGCAGCTGAACCACTTCTGCAAGAGATGACAGTTTTAAATTTCAGTTTCAGGAAAGCGATCAACAGAGAATAATATTATAGCAAGGCAAAAGTTGAGAACTCAGTAATGACATTTTAATATTACCCAGCAGTGGTAAGAAGACCTGCAGGCCTGAGATCTACCTTTTTTGTTGATTTAATAATCATAATAATCATAATCATAAAAGCCCCATATACAAAATGACAGAGCAGCACCTTCAATAAATATTGACAAGAATGAAATGCATTGTTCATAACCTCCTGTAGAACTCTCACAATATAATTATGGCAGGAAACTGGTTGACAGTTTCTGTCACCCAGCATGTCAAGCTTATCCATGTTGGGTATTTCAACAGGCTGCTATGATGCAGTTCTTGAATTGCAATGTTGACTTTCTCCAAGTAAGCAGTATCCAAAACTAACAAACTAACAAACTTCAGAAACTGCAGAATTGAGCTATTTTGCAAATGGATGATTTCTACCTCTGATGACTATTCTGAAAATGAATTCTAGCTCTTTCAGAAATATCTGGCAGCCAGAGGTTTATTCTTCTCATCCTGTCTTTATTGGCAATTTGACAAATGTCCATTTATTCTGGACAAATCCAGTTTCTGCCACACTTCTGTAAATTGTCCACTAACCTTCAGATTCTGTTCTAATTAGATGAGTTATTTTGATCCAAAGAGAAAATATATTTAATGATATCAGAATATTAGTCTTAGAATCCTGTATCTGTTAATATAAACTAGATGGTAGATATTTCCATTCTGTATGGTGTAACAATATCTGCTTCAATTCTGCACCACCACAACGTTCTTCCCCTGAGCTGTAGAAATTCCAAAATATTTTACAGGCCCTTAGTAGTTGGAAAGTATATCCTGTACTTATTTAGAATAATTTTATTCATCATGTTTTAATGTTGTCTTTTGCAACTTTGCAAAAACTTTCATACTTGATCACAGGTGTTCAGAATGAACAAAGAATGTTGACATGAAAAGTTAATTGCCACTGTAATTCGTGATGGTAGTCATGATAATGGATATGGCAGACATAGAACTGTTTTCCATATAATATGGGCAGTATTGTCCCTGAAAACACATCAAGATCATTTGGTCTGTAAATTGTCACTCACCTTCAGTTTCTGTTCAAATTAGATGAGTTATTTTGACCTCCTGCTTCTGAATATAGAAATTAAAGTGAATTCAGAAACATAAGTGAAGCCATGCTGAAACCAAAGCCTCCTTTAAATGTCTGAATTTAGCCCTAGATGTTTGATGAGGGTGGGGGAAAGGGCAAACTTTCTATTATTATAAAGATTTGAGATTGCTCCAAAATCCCTTTTGAACGGCAAAAGCATGACTTATAAATCTGCACTTTGTGCCATTGTGGGTAGAGTCAAGGGATTGCCCACCATTATCTACCTCTGTCCTTTTTTAGCATCCTGGAACAACTATAATAAAATGTGGGTTGGACTTAGCCATGGACTTGAGCCATAGTGGCACAGTGGTTAGAGCAGGGGTCTGCAACCATAAACACTCAAAGAGCCACTTGGACCCATTTCCCACAAAAAAATAAAACACCGGGAGCCAAAAAAATAACAACTGGTGTGACTGGGTGGGTGTGGCCAATTTGAGATCACTCATTCCCACCGAGTCATCTCCTACTCTGGAATATGGAGTGAGTCTCCATCCCCCGCCATCACCCTTATCTTGTCAGGCAAGATGAGGAGTGATGGAGAGGGGAGGCGACGGGCCAGCCAGAGGTGGGATCAGCCGACAGGGAGCTGCACCAGAGGGCCGAAAGAGCTGCATGTGGCTCCAGAGCCGTTGATCTGGATTAGAGTGCAGGCTACTTCTGCTGACTGTCAGCTGCCTGCAGTTTGGCAGATCAAATCTCACCAGGCTCAAGGTTGATTCAGCCTTCCATCCTTCCAAGGTGGGTAAAATGAGGACCCAAATGTTGGGGGGGGCAATAGGCTGATGCTGTAAACTGCTTAAAGAGGGCTGTAAAGCACTGTCAAGCAGCATATAAGACTAAGTGTTATTGCTATTTCTATTAGAGAAGAGGTCAGAAGTGTTCATAGAAAAAATATCTAAGTCCTGAAAAAGTTGAAAGTGTGAGAAAGGCATTTAAAATGATCCACATTGACTGTGTTGGGTGAAAATTGAAGCAGAGGGTTTTTGACAGGCATTCAGTGCATAAGGAATGTATTATAGTCAGCGATAGCTATTAGTGAGGATAAGAAAGTAATTTCCTAACTACTTCAAAGTACTTTCCAAAACTTCAAGTGATTCCTGTTTCCTGACCTTGTCTACCTTGAAGGATTGACATCAGTGTTGAAAGCCTGTCAGAAAAAAAAAAAAATGTTAGAGTCTCATCTTTATGTAAAGGTTGCCATTTTGCACTTCCTGAAACTGTACGTGAAGCAGAACAGCCCAGTACACCGAACTTTGCCCTTTTCAGAAATTTCCATTGTAGTTTGCAAATGTAGAATGGATCAAAGAAATAAATATTAGGGTGAAATGAATACAAAACCTTCCTTCCAGTAAACAAGCACAATTTAATTTTAATAATAATAATAATAATAATAATAATAATAATAATAATAATAATAATAATAATAATAATAATAATAATGGGTTCTCCATCAACAAAAATATTTTAGAAGAAAAAAATTGTCTGAAAATTCACATTTTTTTTCTTAGAAGGAACTAATTTATAAAGGATGGGCTACACCTGACAAAATATTAAGTTAACAGGTTGGTCATCACTAGTTACTGCTCTGAGTTTATTCTTCCAGGAAATCAGTAAATGAAGGACAATGATTCATGCAGGTACATAGATTGAATTAATCTGTGGGTAGGGTAGTTGTCAGTTTCACATATTTCTGAAAAAGTGCTTGTTTATGTACAAGTGAATCATCTTCACCATCACCATCTACCCAAAAGTTGAAAATGTTGGCTCATTAGCCCTGCCACCAGCTAGGGTCTCCAAATTTTGTAACTCTTAAGATTTATGGTCTTCAACTTTGAGACTTATGGCTGGCTGAGGAATACTGGAAGTTGGTGTCCACAAGTCTTGAAGTTGCCAAGTTTGGAGACTCCTGATCTAGGACAATGGAGTGATGAATTAGTTGTAGGAAAACCCGAAAGGGGCTATTTTCTTTTCCCAAGGACATCAGGTCTTGAATAGAGTTAGACCAGCCCCACTTAAATTCAATCAGATTGATTAATTAGTCCCCCAAAAGAAATAGTGGTGGGGGAGACCGAGTAAAGAAACAAACAACTCATTACTTATGGATGGCTGTAGAGGAAACAGCCAGGCCGATCCCATGAAGCCATGTCATTAGCCCCAAAGGGCCTGTTTCAGACCATTAGACTCTATGCCAGCTGACTTCAGGAGAAGGAGTATACAATTTGAGCTACAAATATCCAGAGAGTCATTCAATGGCAGCAAGTCTTCTGCTCAAATATAATGACCTCAGTATGAAATTAATGTGCAATTGCTGAAAAGAAGAATAAAAACATGTAAATCCTTTGACAGTCAGAACATACATATTTCCAACAAAATATGTTTTCCTTTTCTTTGTCTCCATCTATTACTGTTTTTATTATTTTTTAATGCTGTGAGCTGGCCAGGGTCGGGTGTGTGTGTTGTCTTTCTGTTTTCCCATTTTTTTTTTGTATTGGGAGTGTTCAATACAATTCTTAAATCTCTTCTTCAAAAGCTCCAGTTTTGGAATACCCACAACTTCCAGAGGCAGGTTGTTCCACTGATTAATTGTTCTAACTATCAGCAAATTTCTCCTTAGTACTAGGTTGCTTCTCTCCTTGATTAGTTTCCACCCATTGCTTCTTGTCCTGTCCTCAGGTGCTTTGGAGAATAGCTTGACTCACACTCTTCTTTGTGGCAGCCCCTGAGATATTGGAACACTGCTATCATGTCTCCCCTAGTCCTTCTTTTCATTAGACTAGACATACCCAATTCCTGCATCCATTCTTCATATGTTTTAGCCTCCAGTCCCCTTATCATCTTTGTTGCTGTCCTCTGCACTCTTTCTAGAATCTCAACATCTTTTTAATATCATGGTGGCTAAAACTGGATGCAGTATTCCAAGTACGGCCTTACCAAGGCATTATAAAGTGGTATGAATACTTCACATGATCTTGATTCTATCCCTCTGTTAATGCAGCCTAGGCTTTTTTGGTAGCTGCTGGCTACCAAACTGCTGGCTCATATTTAAGTGATTGTCCACTAGGATTCCAAAATCCCTTTCACAGTTACTACTTCTGAGCCAGGTACCGCCTATACTGGTGGTGAAAAAATCTTCAAGAATGAACCTCTCTTGAGGAAGGATCTTCAGAAAGGTACTGTGGCAGCAGACTTCCTCACCGACATCATCAAACCCTGATACCAGGAATGAAACTCAAGCAGATGAACCTTTCCCACTGCTCAACATAGAACCTTCAAACAGAATTGATCAATAGAAAAATCCACAGAATTTTCCACCAGGTTGATTGTACTTCACTGGCCTTACAAAACTGCTCAGTTGCTCTTAGGAATGCTTTAACAAATTAGTCTTCAGTGGTCTGATTTATCCTTTCTTAAGTCTCTCTGAATTTAGGGGAATATAGTCCTCCACTTAAAAGAAACAGATGACTGTCCCACAAATGTTTTGATTTGTGTTTTACAAAACAGTGTCATCTTGGCTAATTTATATTCAGAAATACATAAATATAAGTATTTTAGAAAACAAACTTCTAAATATACCATAAATACAAGTATGGTATATTTAGAAGTTTGTTTTCTTTTAATACTATAGAGAATTGGGGGGATTTCAAGCATCTGGATCATTTGAAAAAGAGTCTGTGTTTGGCCGTAACTGATTCATGTGCTGTTCTTGACATGCAAGATTATCTCTAATTTGTGGGCAGTGTGTGTCAGAGTTCCAACCAAACTCTCCATCCCAATTCAGCATTCAGAGACAAAGTCCATCCAAGTGAGAATTTATTACAGAAGTCATATTGGCACATCTGGGGAAAACCCAAATCTGAATTCCAGCATTCTCCCCTGCTATACTAAACTCACATGCAACCCCTTTCCAATGACCTTCAAATTACATCCTCCAATCCACCTCCATTCTGAATACCAGCCAAGACTCATCACTCCCCTCCAAACTCCAGAGACTTGACCTTGAGCTGGTGAAAGAATTTTGTGGTGGCTATCCTCCCTTCTCACTTCACTCTCATTCCGAGTTACCCATCCTCCCCTGTGGCAGTCCTAAATCTGATTCAAGATGGATCCTGAGCTGACAGTTTGGCTGTCACCTTTGGACCATGCCTAAATTCTTTATGAAAATTTCCCCAAAGGGGCATTCATTTGAACCCCTCTGGTAAAAAGTCTTGTTTTTCAGGAGAGGACGCAACATTGTCCTTGCCACTGTTACTGAAAGGGGAAAAAAGGCTATCTGATTATCCTCCATCCAGCCTTTAGTCCATCCTTTAATTAAAACATGACCTTGCAATTCATAACTCAATATGTGAAACCTAACCTTTTATCCTTATGGAATGTCATCAGAGATTGTCTCGGAGATCTGCATCTGATCGATGACCGTTGTCCAGAGCAAGGCTTTTATCCCCGTGACTGGCACCTGATGGTAATTTATAACATCACCTTGCCAACCCATCTGTCTTGACAGACATGCTGCTGCAGTCATTCCTATTCTGAAAATTTAGTTCTGCTTGCCTTCATTTGCTAGGCTGATGTGTTAGTGGGATATTCATGACATTAAAGCCAATGCTGCAATCTATATTCTTCTGAAGGAATGTTGGCCTTTGTGTTTCATGATCCACAATCCTGTTGTGACTTCACTGTTCAACAAAGCAAATCTTCCTTCCTCTTTTCTTTTCTTTTCTTTTCTTCTCTTTTCTTTTCCTTTCCCTCCCCTTCCTTCCTCCCTTCCTTCCAAAATAGTTTCCTTCCTTCTTTCCCTCCCTCCTTCCCTCCCTACCTTCCACTCTGGGGACACTGAAACAAAACTGGATAATTCTCCAAGGAACTGCAGCAACCTTTTTTTTATACAAGTAACAAATTGAAGGTCGGCTTAAAAAAAAAATGCTAGCAACATCACTAGAAAATGCCACAGGAAACATTATCTCTTTTCATAATGAAATATATTTCATGGTTGTTGAATGTATAGCTGTTTTAAAGTTCAGAAGAGTTTCTTTTTCTGTGACTGGTTCTAAAATATAGGTATTGCTAGCTAGTTATTAATGTGTGCATAGATAAAATTTCATTCGTAAGTCTTTGCACTCCAAAGTTTATGCCATACATATATATATATAATTTCTTATATGAGAGAGTGTTAGCATGCAAAACTAAAGGTTATAGGAAACGTTTTTCTGTCACAATCATCCCACTTATTTTCTGCCCAGGAAACCAATAATGCTACAATAATGCGAAATTTTGTCAGTGTTAATGTTATTATTATTATTATTTTTATTTATTAAATTTATATACTGCTTACTAACTTTTGAGCAACTCTAGTTTATGTAGGATGGTCTCTGGAATGTCCAGCTTAACTTGACTTGTATGTGTGTGGGTTTATCTACTATATACCGTATGGTATATAAATACACTCAAGCATATAATTATATATTAATAAATTAATAACAGATCAATAACCTATTTTTATTTTTATTTTATTTATTTATTTATTTTTGTCAATTGCTTACAAGATAATAGGTATAAGTAAAAACATAGTTATGAATACATGGATACATATAAGGAAAAAAAAAGAAACAATAGGACAGGGACGGTAGGCATGTTGGTGCACTTATGCATGCCCCCCTACAGGCCTCTTAGGAAAGGGGTGAGGTCAATAGTAGACAGTCTATGGTTAAAGTTTTTGGGGTTTGGGGAAGAAACCACAGAGTCAGGTGGGATATTCCAGACATTGACCACTCTGTTGCTGAAATTGTATTTCCTGCAATCAAGTTTGGTGCGATTAACCTTGAGTTTGTATGTATTGTTTGCTCTTGTGTTGTTATGGTTGAAGCTGAAGTATTTATTGACAGGTAGGACATTGCAATGTATGATTTTATATATTATACTTAGATCAGACAGAAGGCGGTGTAGTTCTAGGTTTTCTAGGTCTAGAATTTTGAGTCTGGTGGCATAAGGTATTCTACAACGAGTAGAGGAGTGGAGAACTCTTCTTGTGAAATCTTTCTGGACTTTCTCAACTGTGCTAATATCAGATACGTAATATGGGTTCGAGACTGATGAGCTTTATTTGAGTATTGGTCTAGCAAATGTTTTGTATGCTCTAGTTAGTAGTGTCATATTACCAGAGAAAAAGCTATGTAGGATTAGGTTAACAACTCTTAATGCCTTTTTGTCTATGTAGTTACAGTGGGCTCTAGCCCTTAGATCATTAGAGATAAGTACTCCAAGATCCTTGACAGAGTTTGGATCATCAACAAGGTCTTGACTATTCAGCCTGTATTTTATTTTCTGATTTTTTTTGCCAATATGTAGGACAGAGCATTTATTTGTTGAGATTTGACATTGCCATTTGTTTGACCATTCTGATACATAGTCAAGGTCTTTTTGAAGGGTAGCAGTATTGTCTATGGTGTTGAATAGCTTTACATCATCAGCGAAGAGAACACAGTTGCTCTTGATATGATCACAGAGGTCATTTATGTAGAGTATGAGAAGAGTTGGTCTCAGAACACTGCCTTGGGTCTCCCTTTTTGAAGATGGGGCTGACTGTGGCTTGTAACCATAGTGTTGGCAAGGAGCTGGTCCTGAAAGATTTTTCAAAGATTATGCTTAGAGGTTCAGCTATGGCAGTGGGTAGGTTTTTTAAGAAGTAGGCACATATTCCATCCGGTCCAATAGATAGAGATGGTTTTAGATGGTTTAGTGCTTTTTCAACATTGTCTTCAGTAAAATTGATATGTATTAGATCATTGTAGTTGTCTGTGGTTTGACTAGGAAATAATGGGCATGATCCATTGCTGTTTACAAATACTGATCCAAAGAATGTGTTAAAGAGGTTGGCTTTAATAGTGTCATTGTTGCAGTCTTTACCATTAGATGCTTTCAGGGGTGAGATGGACCTTGAGTCTTTTAGTTTGTTGTTTACAAAATTGTAGAAAGTGCGGGTGGAATTGGTGCATAGAAGGTTTTCCTCTTGTTTAATGTGATAATTGGTGCATTCAGTTTTTATCTGGTGGCATAAATTTTTGTATCGGCTTTTGAGGTTGGCAACGTGACCAGATTGGTTTTTCCACCAAAGTGATTTCTTTTTGGATTAAAGCTTCCTTATTGTTGTGGGTAATTTGTTTTTTCTGGTTTTGGCTATGCTGGTTCAGAAGTGATGATAGAGCAGAAAGTTTGGATAATTTTCACCAAGTTATTCTAAGCTAAGGTAGGGAAACCCTATTATATTATTAGGTGTCAAGTTTAAGAGTGTGATCATAAACGGCAATTGGAAAATGGAAATAGAATAAATATGTAAGATTGTTTGATTAGTAGCAGTTACTTAAGAGTAAATTCCTTTTAACTGAATAGGATTTACCTCTGAGAAGACGTGTATGAGATTACATTGTTAATTGCTTTAATTGGTACATTAGTCAAGTAGAGCTTGATTAATCAGCATAGACAAATTTTAATTGGCACATTTATTCCTCATTTGTTTTGGTTTTTTGTTTTACCCTTTTTACTGTTGAATGTAAAAGAAAATATTTAGCAGTCTTTCTTTTTAACAAGCTTTAAAGAGTCTGCTTGTCATTTGATAATACATGCAAAAAAACTTTCTATTATTAAATTTGCAGTATAATTCAGTTCTTTTGCATACAGTGAGACTCATTGTAAGTGCTAGAACCATTTCAGATTCAAGTACAAAATAAGAGACATGTTGAATCTTCTTCTGAGCAGAGTAGTTATATTGAAAACCCGACCAGTACCAAAAAGTAATTCATACTAGAATAGAACAGATTTTAAAAGTGGTAATTCCAGTGTAACCCAAGACAATTGTCTGTTGTGATTGGAAGGTCCAATCCTGTTAGGAACTTTGAATCTGATGACTGTTAGATCATGGATTGACGTCAGAACCAGGGAACGTTACTCCCTTTAGTTTGATTTGATTGTGAAATGACTGTTGAATTTCAAAAGGGAATCTTAACAGTTTTGCTTGAAGTTTTGAATGAGAATGTTACAAGGAGGACATTTGATTTGCAGGACCGGCCTGAACCTTCAACCTTCTCGGCTTCTCAATCAGGTTAACAGCCGGAACGGTTGTTAATGAGGAACTTATGGAGTCTTCAGGTGTAAGTAATAATTTAGATAATCACTGGGTGGATGTCAGAAGAAACCAACGGGAGCACAGGAGGAGGGCAGATCAGTAATTAGCTGCTACTCTATAAAAGGAAGAGGAATGACTCTGCACTCTTGTCGGGAACAAATTGTTTGAAAAGAGAACCAAAGACTTTGGCTTGGAGGATTTAAACCTGAAATATCTTGTTGGGACTTGGATTTATTTGGACTGTTAACTTGGACTATCTTGTGGAGGCTGGCTGCGGCTGTTATCAGTGAAGATTCCCGGTAGCTGCCTTTATTTGCGAGGACTGCTGCTTTCAGCCTTATCTGTTTATTTTTGGAAGGTGGGACATAACATTATTGTTCCCGACCCAAAACAAACCATCTTTCAGGTAAGATGGACTTATAAATCAACTCTGGTGTGTGATCGGAGAAGAAAAATTTGTTGCCTGACAGAGTCCGGGAAATCTGCCAAAAAATTGATTAATTTCCATTTAGCCTGATAAGAGTCCGTGAAGTCTGCCAAAAGACGGGACATCTGTGTTAATTTATTCCTTTGAATTCGGTGTTGTGTACGTTTGAATATTTTGAGTTTTAAAACTTCGTCTGCTCATCTGAGTTTATAGGTAAGACATTACATTTTTTTGCTTTCAAGCCTGAAAAACTATCATCAAACCAAGATGGATACAAAAAAGCTGCAGAATTTGATCGAGCAGCAACAGTTACAGATAAATCAGCTCCTGCAAAGCAATGTGACGCTTCAGAATCGGGTAACACAATTGCTGAATTATGTTTCCAGCTCACCAAGCCCTGCTGCTGTTCCCCCTGCCCCTCCTGTGAGGAAAAGCCCAGTATCCATGCCGGAGAAATTTTCTGGGCAAATGGACATGTTTCCGGCATTTCTGGGGCAGTGTCAATTATTTATGTCCTTGAGGCCTGAAGACTTTCCAAATGATCGGGCCAGGACGGGATTCATTCTCAGCCTTTTATCTGGGCAGGCTGCCAAATGGGCTACTCCTTATTAGTACAGGATAGCCCATTATTAGACAATTTCCAGGGATTTCTACAACAAATAAGGGTAATGTTTGAGAACCCGATTAAATCACAAACTGTGGATAGACGGTTACGGGACATTACTCAGGGAAAGGTTCCCTTCAGGAATACGTTGCAGAATTTCGGTGCTGTGTTTGGACTCAACTGGAACGAACGGCTCATATGGCTGCATTCCAGGAAGGCCTGTCTGATGCCATCAAAGATGAGCTGGTCCATGCAGAGAGGGCTTTAACTTTGGATGCATTGATAGTTCAGTGCTTACTAATTGAAGCTCGTTTACAGCAACGTGGACGCAAACGGCTCAGTATGGAACGTTCGAGACGGTTCCAGGAAGGCTTGTGCCTTTATTGCGGGGGTCTGGGACATTTTGTTAATTCCTGCAATCGGAGAGGGAACCGCGGACCCGCACCTGAAACCACTCTTGGCTCGTCAGGAAAACAGCGTAGACCTGACCTTAAGGAGGCCTTAGGTCTGCACGTTTCACATCTAGGCCCCGCACTGAACCTGTTACAGATACTACAGTGGTTGGAATTTATGATTCACGATGGAAAAAGGGACGATTCCAGTACTTTGTGGGAAGAGTAGAAAATGAAACGGAGATCCGTCATTGGCAGGATGTGACCAAGGTACATGCCCCAGACCTTGTTCGAAGATATCATGCAGAATTCCCTTCAAAACCACATCCTGAACGTAAGACTCGGGGACGGGCCCTGAGGTGGGGGATAGTGTTGTGATTGGAAGGTCCAATCCTGTTAGGAACTTTGAATCTGATGACTGTTAGATCATGGATTGACGTCAGAACCAGGGAACGCGTTACTCCCTTTAGTTTGATTTGATTGTGAAATGACTGTTGAATTTCAAAAGGGAATCTTAACAGTTTTGCTTGAAGTTTTGAATGAGAATGTTACAAGGGAGGACATTTGATTTGCAGGACCGGCCTGAACCTTCAACCTTCTCGGCTTCTCAATCAGGTTAACAGCCGGGAACGGTTGTTAATGAGGAACTTATGGAGTCTTCAGGTGTAAGTAATAATTTAGATAATCACTGGGTGGATGTCAGAAGAAACCAACGGGAGCACAGGAGGAGGGCAGATCAGTAATTAGCTGCTACTCTATAAAAGGAAGAGGAATGACTCTGCACTCTTGTCGGGAACAAATTGTTTGAAAAGAGAACCGAAGACTTTGGCTTGGAGGATTTAAACCTGAAATATCTTGTTGGGACTTGGATTTATTTGGACTGTTAACTTGGACTATCTTGTGGAGGCTGGCTGCGGCTGTTATCAGTGAAGATTCCCGGTAGCTGCCTTTATTTGCGAGGACTGCTGCTTTCAGCCTTATCTGTTTATTTTTGGAAGGTGGGACATAACAATTGTCTATGTTCCAACTAACCAACTCCAAACCAATAAACTCCAAGACATATATTTCCTGAAAGTTCCATTTTATTAGAGTTGTCATATTGGCACATCTGGGGAAAACCCAGATCTGATCCTCTTCAGGTGCAGGGCAACATGTCCTTGACTCTCTGAGAAAGGATGTAGTTGTGTCTAATCTTCTTCCTCACTATAAAATTCCCCCTCCCAAATTCCCAGGCATTGAGTGTGGCAACCTCGAAGCTTCCAAGTAAAAGAAAAAAATGGCTTCCAAGGCTGACAACAGTCATATTAAATGTCACTAAACTATATACAGGTACTCTTTGACTTACAACAGTTTGTTTAGTGACTGTCATTTGAACAATACTTTAAAATTGAGTTGTGACCATTTTCACACTGATACAACCATTGCAGCATTCCTACATTCATCTGGCCAAAATTCATTCACTTGGCAACTGATTCATATTTCTGATGGTTACAGGCAGGGATGGGATCCGAATGATATAACAACTGGTTCTGTTGCTCTGCATCACACGTGCATGCGCCAGTCCCATGAGTCATGCAAGTGCAATTTATGACCTGCTGAGCTGCCCGGACAACTCAGTTCTGTAGGTTCTATAGAGCCAGACAAAACCAGTAGAATCCCACTTCTGGTTGCAGAGTGCTGGAACCATATGATCCACTTTTGGAACCTTCTGACAATCAAAGTCATTGGGGAAGCCAGATTCACTTAACAACCAGGCGCTAACTTAAACACTGCAATAATTCATTTAAAGAACTGTGGCAAGAAATAAAACAGGACAAAATTCACTTAACAAATGTTCTCATTTAGCAATAGAAACTTTGGGCTCAATTGTGGTTATAAATCAAGGGCTACTCTATCCTTTCCAATATTCACCTAATTAGCATTGCATACATTATCAGCTTCAAGGATTTTGCCTACTTTTTACTAGAAAAGATTTTTGATTGCTTCTTTGGATAAATGGCTAATTAAATTTTGGGAATTTAATGTTCAGAATAACTTCTGATGTTTAAAAAATAATAATAATGTGCTGCAGAATTTTATTTCAGTTGGAAATCATTCCTGGGTTATGGTATTGTATTTTATATGAATTTAAACTGCATCGTCTTTCTGAATAGAATTCTAACCTAATCTGTTCTGTAACTTTTCATATTGAATTAATGGGCTGCTCAGTATTATAATTTTGTTAGTGATCTGTATGAGGAATGAAAACAAAATGAGAACATGTAAAAGAGATTGACTCATTGGTTCAGGTAGAAGTTAGTTTTAACCATGTTTCATTTTAAGCTTTTGGTTTCTTTAGGTTTCTATTGTGTGAAACTTTTCTGTGTTCTGAAATCATTGCTTATGCCAAAAGAGAATGTGATTACACACATACACATACTTGCACATACTGTTTCCCAAAAAATATGACCTACAACAAAAGTAAGTCCTAGCTTGATTTTTACACATGTGCCCAATATAAGCCCTAGCCCCAAAATAAGCCCGTAAAATAAGTGGGCCAGCAGTGGGCTCCTGCTTGGTCGAGTGTTGGTGCTGCTGCCATGAGGTGAGTCAGTAATTAGACATTTCCTGAAAATAAGAGCTTTTGACTTTTTTGGTGGCAAAAAATAAATAAATAAGATGAGGTCTTATTTTCAGGGAAACATTGTACATATACCATATACATGGATGCATTTATTGATGTATTATCTCACACATCCATACAACACTGAGACATTAGCTATATACTAGATACTTACATTTAGTCCTTCAATTGGCAATTAGTCGAAAGTTAGTTGAACATTCATAACACATTAATTGATTTGTCAGAAACATTTATTTACTGAAAACATTGTACCTCCCTTTCATTACAGATTAAATATGGCTTTCAACATTCGGTAAAAAAATAAATAAAACATTTCGACACAGCTTTTAAAACTTACGACACAAACGTAAGCCTTAGAAACAGCATAACTGTATCATAATATTTGTTTCAAAATCCAAAAAAGTAGGATCCCTGCTGAATTTTTTATTCCATTTTGATAAATGTTTGCTAAGAAACAATTTCTCAGAAAGAGAGTTACCATAAGGATCAAATAACTGTGAGAAATATAAATCTGTCCATTCTTCGCCATTCAGTCAGAACTGAAGAAGCTTCTTGAATGAGAAGTCAAATGTCTTCAAGGCAAAAGAAAGTCCAGTTGCCTTTTGAAAAAAGCAAAGCACCTTTTGGATTTTTCCTAAGAAACAATCACTCTTTTTTTTCCCCTCCCTAATTTTGATTCTAGTTTTTGTATCTATGACCAGGGGGTAGGACTATATTCAATGAATGTGGCAGTGTTTAAAGTTTCTTATATGATGAACTGTTCCTATCACAAGCCTACCTGTTGTGAAGCTATAATCACAGATCTTTTATCATGGATATTTCATTATTCCTGTGTCACAGCCTGCATAGTCTTCTAGCTATAAGCACCACCAATTGAGCTAGGTCACTAAAATCACCTTTCCCATAAGCAAACAGTTCACGTCAGACTGCATTTTTATGGTGTATAGAGTTATCTGACATCCTGATGCCAGTGTGCTTTAGGTGTTTTTGCAGCAAAGTACACCCATAGACACATTGACACAATATTTTCAGACACAAGGTCCTCTATACAAAAGGATCTTGCACTTTCTGTTGTACTAAAACACCCCAAAAATCAACATTATTTTGACCAGTGTTTTTTCAAACTTGGCAATTTTAAAAAGTGCGTACTTCAACTCCAAGCAGGCCACAGTTCATACATCTTGAATTCGCCAAGTTTTGAGGAACCCTGATTTAATCTATGGGATGGCAATCAACATTGTTAGAGTGAAGCAACTAGACATTTCTCCAATATCCAGTCTTCAAAATAGGAGATCTAATAGGATCACTAAAGAGAGATCCATCATCCCTCATTGTCTCATCTTCATTTAAAGACCCCATAACCCCTTGTGGGGTGGAGTCTGGGCAACTGAATGAAGCTAGTGGAGTGTTTTAATGGCCAGATGCCGTTCTTGTCACCAATGCAGAGTTTTGTTCAGCAGATATAATCACAGTGTGTCCAGAGAGAGAAATATCTGCCTCTACCTAGGATTGAATTCACAGAGTTCTGATTGTGAGGCAAGAGCTCCACCTCTAAGCCACTGCACCACTCCTATCACCCCTCATTATCTCATGCCCATGAAAAAGTAAGCATATCTATAAAGGATAATATTTGTAGCTCAGGGTTGGAACGAGGGATCCTTGGGGCCTTTTGAGCTTGGTTGTTTTCTTGCAGACAACCAAGCTCAGAGAGGAGCTGTCTGCAAGGAGTATAAATCCTTCCATTTCCTACCTTCCAGTCAGAGCTGGAGAAGCTTCTTGGATGAGAAACGAAACGTCTTCAAAGAAAAATGAGAAAGTCCAGTTGCCTCTTGAAAAACCACCTTTGGGGCTAATATAGGATGGATACTACCTGAAGTTAGTGGGGTTTGCTTTTGTGGAGACCTGGATAGAACTTCTCCATAGTTCTATAAAGTTCTCTCAGAGTCCGGAACTGCATCTGTCAACCTAACAACATGATTTAATGGTTGCATTCAGCCTAGCATTAAGATGGGAGAAAAAAAATAAAAGACTCATTCCTGGACTATAATACAATAGCATTCAGTTTGCATCTGGTGAACTCAAGCAGTGGAAGCTTTAGGAATCTATTGCCATGGTATGGCAAGGTTCAAGGTTAGGAGTCAAAGCTATTTAACATATTCATTTGCTTGTTGTTGGTTTTTCTGCACCGTGCTTGAATATGCAAACTAATGCTGCAGAATAGTGGAGGGAGTTACACATGACACATCCAGAAGTGAAACGAATTGGAAAACAATTGATGAATCAGTTCTTAAGGGAAACGTTCGTGCTTAAGCCAATCTAAAGCTGTTTGAAATGCTCAGGGGAAGGAAATGAGTTCAGCTTTCAGTAACAATGAGACTTCCCCCGCTTGCATATCTTCCTGAGTATGTGAAAAACAGAAATCATGCCTATAAATGATTTCAAACTTCCTTTTTATAACCCTGTAATCCCTTAATTCAAGGTAGAGTCAGGGCAACTGGATGAAGCTGAGCATTTACTGGTCGGATGCCCTTCCTAATGCCTACATGGAGTTCACAGAGTATATTTTCTCTTTGTGCCCTGACAGAGAAACATCTGCTATTGCCTAGGATTGAATCTCAACTTTCTCACCACTCTTTATATATCAGAGAGAGAGAGAAAGAGAAAGAGAAAGAGAGAGAGAGAGAGAGAGAATATGAATGTGATGGGCACCAAACAAATTTTCCCCATAAGGAATAATGTATTAGTCACAAGGCTCATATCTACATAGTGTTATTTGAAGAGAACAGAGTTCTGCTTGAAATGGTGCTAATAGAGTTTCTATTACATTGTGGACTGAATAAAAAAAAAGGGAAACAATGTGATTCAAGATCTCTTGTGGTTGTTCATAGCAAGAGCTAAGGTAATAAGATCCTGTCCATCTGGCTAATCTTCTTTTGATTCATCTTAAATTTCTAGCCATGCTTCTTGCTGATATTCAGTGAAAGACTGTTCATGCTTCGCTTGGGATGTTTTAGATTGTTCTGACATGGTGGATGTGTTAGGAAAAGAGGATGTCCCATGCAATTAGTGTAAAATCAGTGTTATTTATGAGTCTGTTGCATTCTTCAGGAATTATCTTGTCTTAATTTCTTCTGGGATTGCTATTTTCAAACCCGAAAAGCTGCTGGTTGTTAAAGGATGGGATTTCTAAGTGGGTTTAGGGAGATCATAAGATAAATAATTAATTTTAGCCTCTTCATATTCATGTTCTCATTCGCATTCTTTTGCATACATTTTGGTTACATACACACATTTGTTTTTTCAAATATATGGCTTACGATACTTTTAAAAATCCATGGTGTTTCTTACAATTTAAGCAAGAAACTTCATCTCTGAAAAAGCACTCACAATATTTGCAGGGGAGGGTTTCCCCCAAATCTACATGTCTGCTTCTAAAGTTCTGCATTGAATGACACGCAGACACACATATTCCATCACAACATACCCACAAACACACAGTCTGCCTGCCTGAGGCTTAACTGGATGGCGTCCTTGCATTGTCATTGGTTCGTGTTCATTTGTTCACAAGTTGGCACTTTGGAATCATTAAATGAGAGAGTTACAAGGATTCTGTTTTTTTTTTTTTTTTCTAACAGTCTCCTACTGCTTTGTGCTCAACACATGTTTCTACACCTTGTTGCCCTAATCTTTCTGGATTGCTTCTTCAAGGTCATGTCCGTGTCTTCGTATGGTACAATAACAAAACCACCCCCTTCTCCTACTACCCTTTCACAGAGAAACTAAACCATAAAACATTTAAGACATAAAAGGTTCCTTAAAGAATGCGTAAGATAATAAAAGTGGTCTGAGGCAAGGCTCTTTCCTCTACCTTGAGATAGGAACAGAGATAGGAAACCCATCTTTAAGATACTCTTTGTATATCATTAAATCATTGTATTTCCCCCTCTGATTATCTCACCACCCAGAGCCTTTTACCACTCAGATGCCATAAAGAATCAGCTGTTTACTAGAATAATTAAATACTAGAGTATAAAAATTTGCATATGTTTATCTGGAGCTGCTGTTCCCCTCTCCCTTAAGTCACCCTGCGCTGCATTCAGTGTTGGCTAATAAATTAATTTCAGCTTCAGTGAAAGACTATCCCTATTTCCATTATCATCTCTTTTATTCATTAAACATGAAACTCAGTCAACTGAACGTTTTTAAAAAAATGTATTACAAATACCATTGACTGGCTCTGATGGTTGAGACGGGTTGCTGGCAGCATCCTAGGTATCGACCAAGTATCTTCTTAAAATGTATGTTGTTCTGAGTAGCGCAGGTTTTTTGCAGTTCCACTGAAGTTATTGCAGGAAGCTGCAATTTCTTGATGTATTTTGCAAAATTCTTGGACATGGTACCAAGTGCCCTGATGACAAAGGGTATCACTGTTACATGTTTCATCCATAATTGTGTAGTTTCAATGGCCAGGTTGCAATATTTCATGATTTTTTCCAGTTCCTTTTCTTCAACTCTGGCATCTCCTAGTACAGCAATTCCATCATCATCATCATCATCATCATCATCATCATCATCATCGTCGTCGTCGTCGTCGTCGTCGTTGTTGTTGTTGTTGTTTTTGTTGTTGTTTTTGTTGTTGTTTTAAAAACGATCAGATTTGTTCTATTCCTCCAGTGAAAGGGGCCTCACTGCTGCTCCACAGGATCAATTATTGAATAGTGTTTCACTATCTTGTGAAGGATATATATATATATATATATATATATATATATATATATATATATATATATATATATATATATATATGGTATCTATCTATCTATCTATCTATCTATCTATCTATCTATCTATCCATCCATCCATCCATCCATCCATCCATCCATCCATCTATCCATCTATCTATCTATCTATCTATCTATCTATCTATCTATCTATCTATCTATCTATATGGTATTCAGCTTTGATCGAGTATTTTTCCATGTCATTGCAGTTGTGCTTTTAAAGTTGTAGCAACGTTTCAGCAGAATCTCATCTGCCATCATCAGGCCTCCTATATATATGTGTGTGTGTGTGTGTGTGTGTGTGTGTGTGTGTGTGTGTGTGTTTGTTTGTTTGTATGTATGTATGTATGTATGTATGTACATACCTTTGTGCCTTTAGTATTATTTTTGTATCTTCAGAATCAGAACAGAGCTGGAAGGAACCTTGGAGGTCTTCTAGTCCAACCACCTGCTCAATCAGGAGGTCTTACAGCATTTCAGACAAGTGGCTGTCCAGTCACTTAATTCATTTAATTCTTAATACTTTTAATTTAACACTTAATTCTTAATTCATTTAACTCTTAATTCATTTAATTGTATTTATTTAAGACATTAATTTTTATTATGCTGTTGCAATCAAAAATACTCAGTGGCTTACGTAGGAAATGTCTTATTCTGCCTCCAATAGATGTTCAGGATATACATGATCTATCACTGTTATCTGTCTGTTTATCTGTCTGTCTGTGTATCATCTGTCTGTCTGTCCATGCGTCCATCATCTATCTATCTATCTATCTATCTATCTATCTATCTATCTATCTATCTATCTCTTTCATAGTCTCTACATCCTATCAATTCCTATTCTGCATACAAAGAGATAACCAAGCACAGAAATTAGTGTAAGGCTTCCATTATCAGCTTCCAAGTTTGGAAAGCTTGCATCCTTCAAGCATAAAATCCAATTCACTTCTTGCATGGTGAATGATAGGAACATGAGATGAGCTACCTTCTTCCAACCGTAACCCTTTATGTAAGTTTCCTGGGATGGCAAAGATGGCTTTTCAAGGGCTATTATTTGTATTATCGTTATTTGTTGTAAGTGGTGCCCTACCCAATTATTTCTTTGTGAATCAGTGTTTCTGTTTGCTGATTGCTGACCTTCATGATCAGCTATGGTAAACCTTGTGCATAATTAAAATCCATTGTGCAGAAAACACAAATGGGAACATCTATTTAGCTTAGCCAAAGGGTTGTGGATTCCATGCTTCTCAGAGGCTCCATTGCAACATCACTGTTTGTATTCAAATGATTTAATCCTTTAGGTCAAGTTGTGTCCTGGTTCATACTCTCTGCATTAACTGTGCAGACTTTAAAACTCTGCCAAATTTGGCCGTGCTCTGGTTGCCTAGGTAACCATCAAAGATGATGTAGAATCAAGACATGGTATGGCAATATGCACCCTTCTCTTATTTGCAACTAGTAAAGTGTGTCAGAAATGTGTGTGTATGTGTGTATTTAAATCCCAGTAGTTAAGCAGCCGGAATAATGTCTGGCAGACAATCAGATGTTTATATTTTTTAATATATAAATTAAAGAAAGGAACTGTAGAACATTATTATTTCCATATAATGGTAACTCTTTTTGTGAACTAGCTACAGTAAATGTGTTGTGTTTCCAGAAGTCCCTTCTGCATCAGACATATAAATATGATCTTTTCCATGTTTTCACTCCCTATTGTTACCTTTTCAATAATTATACTTCCTTCTTTCTTTTCTTTCTTTCTTTTCCCCTTTAGGAGGGAACATTATGTGGGTTTTATCACAGCACAATGTTCTTCTGGGTTGAAAACAGGTACATTATAGTCCTCATTAAAACAAATTAAATAATTAGAGAAACCCTTGCTGCTAACAGTTGAATTTGCTAATGTTTCTCAAAAGCATTCTAGTGCAAGGAAAAAAATGTTTCCTACTCTTTGGTAGGTGAAGATCAAGCAATAGGTCTCGGGCTGCTCTGACTGGAAGATGCAGGAAGAGAGAAGTAAACAAATCATTTTCCCCCAAGCTTTAGAATACTTGCTATAACAACAACAAAACAAAACAACAACAATAATAGTAAATATTTACTGTATGTTAATTTTGAGGAAGAAAAGCAATTTGACACTGGAATCAATGGATTGCTATCATGGTGGACTTCCATAATTGGAAGTGTTCAAGAAGAATCTTAGATAGCCATTGTCTATCAACTTGAATTTCTGCATGGAACAAGAACTCAAAAGATCAGACCCAGTGGCTACAATAGTTCCTCCCACTTCCCATTCCTTAATTTTACTGACTCAGTTTTACTCTCTGCAGGTGATCACAGTGACAGAAAGTTGAAGGGATGGTTTTCTCTTTGCTAGCCATGTCATGCTTTGTTTGCATGCACAGGAAATTCCATTTGCCCAGAGATTTAGATTAGTGTCTCATGAGTATTGCATATTGCCTGGTTGAACATGACGGTGCACATTCTTGAGGATTTAGATAGCCATGTTTATGTTGCCACATTAGTGCTTTCCTTGGGAATTGGGGTTTACCATTAACTCATGAAACAGTGCAGTAATGTTTGCAATCCAATACATTGATCAGGATATTCTTTAAACTTGGTTGTGCTGAAGATGAGGCAAGGGAATGAGCAGATTTTGTTCTGATGTGCTTAACCATGGTTTAATGTTGAGTCCAAATTGTAGCATTATAGTGAACATGGATACAATTTGATGGATAGTGGTAAAGCATTTTAAAGAATCTCACTCACTTACTTTAAAGTTGCAATATGTACAAATATCATTCTTGCATAATACTGTAGAAGATGACCAAGCTGTGCTGATGGAGGAGTTAAGAACATCATCAGTTTGGAATCCCTTCATGCTCACAAGAGATTTAAATCAGATCCTCCTTAAATTCCACTGAGTCTTATCTACAGCCAATTTGTCTTAAACATTAGTTCAGATTCTTGTTTAAAAGTAGAATGAAATAAAATTGTACTCATTTGAACAACTCTGGTTTCTGATTTCTTATGCCTGACAAACACTTTAGATTTCATTTATTATTGTGTGTATGACTGATTGCTTTTTTTAAAAAAAAGAAAGAAAGATGCACAGTATGAAAAAGTACAACACAATATTAGCAATTGTAGCTAGAAGTTAGTAGCTAAGTGCAATCATATAGTTTGATCCCATAATACTTTTTCCCTCTTTTCCTGAGTGCCATGTGAAAATCTACCCCGCTGTGTTCTGTTCTGCAATTACACAACATTTTCTTTTAAATGTAAATTGTCTCCTATTACATTATTTTTTGTAGCTTGCCTTCTTCTGATACAGCACATGTTTATTTATAAACAGATTACTACATATGTTAACAATTACAATAACATCATGAATAATAATGCAAAACCCCCAGATAAAATCTTTAGAAAAAAATGTCTCTAAATTAGAATGAGAAATGTTTGGATTAATGTGGTAGCAAGACATAAGAATAACTAAAGATACAATAAAGATGGTGAAAACCAAATGTTGGTTTGTGGTCACTGGAAGGATGGCTGGAAGGGAAGAATGAAATATTTCATCTGTATATTAACCAACTGGTGGTAAAAAATAAAGTATAAAATTAAAGAAAAGCAGTTTTTGGCTGCAAGGGTGAGTGAACATCCCATAAGAAGAAATACAATAATTTCTCCCATTTCAAATATTTCAGAATTTGAAGATCAGGGCGTTGGGGTCTTCAAGGACCTGAAAAATATTAATTTTCCATGGAGAAGGGAATTTTTCCCCATCTTCCCCAAACTACCTTCTTTTGTTCTAATAATTGTTGTTTTCTTACCAATACAGAAATGGTTTATTATTATTATTACTTTTTTTAAAGGACTGTCCAGTCCAACCTAACATCCTGGTCTATCCTGAAAATCACCCATCCCAGTAACTGTCATGAAGGAATTTCAGAGGGAAAATAAGAGGGAGGGAAATAAGTCATCTCATTTCTGCTACTATTTCCCTAGGGGAGTGATGCCCACCTCCCATCAATTCAATTTTTCAACACAGCAAAAATTGTGCTATAAGTCTGTTTTTGGTCATAGCACAAATACATCTCAAAACTCATCAAAACGTTCAATGTTAATGAAGATTCCTATCCATTCCTATAATTTGGCATCCATGATATCAAATTAACAAATTAAATCAAATTAATGCTGCAAGTGTGTGTGTGTGTGTGTGTGTGTGTGTGTGTGTGTTAGGGGAATCTTCTAAAATAGTCATTCTTATTTTTGAGTTGAGTTGAATTCCATGAAAGCAAAAACTTGTAAGAGTAAATATTCTTTAGACTCTCTCCTGGCAAATACGGGGATATGCCTATATATTTTTCTAGCTGCAATATGGAACTGAATTCCCATTCAAGCTGACAGCCCTGGGATTTCCTTGCAGTCATCCATCTAATCAGACCCAACACTGATTTTCTTTTCACAGTGCAGATCGTATCAGTCAAGGTCAGAAACACCTTATAACAACCTTTAATGCAAATACAGGAAAACTGCACTTGGGCAGTTTATTGGCATGCACCCATGCACACAAACAATGAGACACTTGGGGGTCATCCAAAATCTGATCAATTTAGCAGCAGAACTAGAAGGAGTGATACATGCTCTTTGCTTGAAGTCAATACTTTAATGTTACTGCAAGGTCAGCTACTATAATATCTCCAGTCACTGCATAAAAATAATCCTGAAGAAGAATCTTCTCTTTAGAGAAGTGTTTTTGACATAGAATTAGGGTCACCAGTTATATCAAAGAGGAGGAATTGTAGCTCGGGGTTGAACTATAGTTAGTTCAACTCTGAGTTACAAATATTCCCTTTTATTAGATATACCTTCTATCTCTCAGTTTGGTGGGTTTCTTTCCGACATTTCATTATCAAACTAAATAACATCATCAGTTATCAATGATGTAACCCAGTGGTGGGATTCAATTTTTTTTTACTACTGGTTTTGTGGGCATGGCTTGGTGGGCATGGCAGGGGAAGGATACTGTAAAACAGTAGAGGTGGTATTTGCCAGGGCTCCAAACTACTCAACATTTCCACTACCGATTCTCCAGAACTGGTCCGAACCTGTTGAATGCCACCTCTGATGTAACCTTCTTTGGGTAATGAAACATCTGCAAGAAAACCACCAAACTCGGAGAGTCCCAAGCACCTCACCATTTAATCCTGAAATATTATCTTCTATCTAGTTGTCTTGTCTTGTATAAGATGATCATGTACCAACCTAATGGAGATGTCAACAACCTCTTTCACCCAAGTAGTAAAAAAAAATGTAATTTTAGATATATAAAAATCCAAAGCATGAAAATAAACAAGCAAGCGTATGGCTTTTCTCTTTGGCCTGTAAGACATCAGTCCAGGAGTAATGCTAATTTCACATCCAAAGTGACTGTCAGCCCTGGAGCCATAAGAGCTGTCAAGATTCATCAGAACTTAACATTTTACTTCTTATATGCTGAGAACCTTTTACATCTCTGAGTCTATGGAGATTCTCAGTCATCCAGGTCATTGTTGTCCCAAAGGTGCTTTTTTTTTTCAAGAGGCAACTTGACTTTCTGGTTTTTCTTTGAAGAACCAAGAAGCTTCATCCAAGAAGTTTTTTTTAGATATCCCTTTCCCCACCATATAATGCTATACTTAGGGAGGTATATAATTGAGATGAAGAAATTAACAGCCGGGGATTTCTTTCTTTATATATTTAGTTCTCTATTTAAATTATGCTCTGTTCCTCAACTCTCAGATACCCATTCACCAAGGCGTTGGAAACGTGTACAACAAGAATGTTGCAGGAGAACATGAACCATGATTTAAGGCAGTCATATTTACTGACTAGAGTTTGTGTAAGTCCTTCTCCTCCCGTTCACCCATATGTGAATGGATATCTCGAACCTGCTAATGTCTGGACAGAGAAATAGTATTTAGACTGATATATCACTCTATAGTGCTTTATTGTGCTCTCTGGGCAGTTTACAATGTCAGCATATTGCCCCCAACAATCTGGGTCCTCATTTTGTTGACCTCGGAAAGATGGAAGGCTGAATCAACCTTGAGCAGGTAGGATCAAACTCCAGGCTATGGGCAGAATTAGCCTGCAATACTGCAATATAATTACTGAGCCACCATGGTTCCTTGGTTAGCATTGATGCCTTTGAGTTATCTCTTGGATGACTCACATTATGGAGAATGCCAGTATGTATGAAGTGCCCCTTTACACAAAATGAACCTGAGTTAGATTAACATCAGGAATATTTCCATGATTTCTAGAAACCGTATTCCAGTAAGGAAATAACTTCTAGGACTGAATCAGAAAACAATCTCTCAAGACAATTATTGAATTCTTGGTTTTCTTCTTTTCTGTATGCCTTCCTTTCTGCATTTTACCCATTCTCCTATCCACATCTGAGCATTATTTCAGCCTTTGCAGTAAATATAATATTTTAGAGCTATTTTGTAGAGAGAAAAGCATTAGATTTCCCCCTGCCTAAATGTCTATCATTGTGCCTCTCACTTGGATAGAAATGCTGATCACAAAAAAGTGAAAACACTGTTATAAAATAGCAATGTGGCTTATTTACTTCCATATTGGTTTCCTTGCAAATAATTATTGTTTGCATTTAATTTTGAAATTACCAAAGATCTAGTAACCGCTGTTCTTTTTTTTTTTTAATGTACATTTGAAAAAGACTGTTTAATAATTTGGCTTCCAGCTCTCTATAGTTTAAACTGTAATGTAGAATTAAATGGTACAACATTCCCAAGCTTTTTCTATCATGGTAATGGGTAGGGAATATGCACTAGGACTTTTTAATACATTAGAGCAGTGGTTCCCAACCTTTTTTTTGCCCCGCACCCCTAAAGAAATTTCACTCGAACCTCACACCCCCTGAAATTTAGACTTTAGGAACTACTGAACGCGTTAAATATATGGTAGGATCGAATCTTTTCAGCTATGTATGTGACGGCCACTAAATAACGATACTTAACTCTAAAATGAAAACAAAGTTAAAAGTTAATCCATTGCATAATAAATAAAAATGCCAACATATAGCCAATATCCTATTATTTACCTGGATTTTTCTCGCAACCTGTGGAATATCGTCTCGCACCCCCATGGGGTGCGAGCACCTCAGCTTGGGAACCCCTGCATTAGAGACTATATTTTCTCCTACATTTTTGAAAGAGATACACAAACATTTTTCCTTTGTTTATTTTTAAAAAAATATTTCTGCCAAACAACCCCATATGAATCACAGGTTTGAAAACTTGCTTTGCAAAATAAAGTTTTGTTTTTTTTAATTCATTGCCAAACAATTGTATTAACCACATTGTATACACTGCATTTGGCTTAAATGAACAATGGCTATTATTACGGAGCACAAGTAACCCCCTGATCCACATCTATGTGGTCACATTATGCACAGTTATCTTAATTCTGCATCCTACCTTTCTAAGTGTGTTTCTCTCAATCCATCTCTGTGTTCTGTGCCTTGTTATGTATTTGCACTGTTATCTACAATAATAAGCACACGTCCTGTTTTATGCTGAAAATGGAAAAAAAATCACAGTTCTTCTGACATTTATCTGACTATATTATCCTCCAAGGTAAAACATATGTGACATTTAAAAAGCTACCCATTGCACTGTCAAATTCATTTTTTCTCCATCAATGTGGGTGTTATAACTACCTAAGATATAATCTCAAATCTATGGGGTCTCATTTTTAACAATATCAATAGAAGAGTCCTAGGAAGCTATGAGTACAAAGTAAATTCTTCTTGTTTCTACAGCATTATTCACGACAGTGAGAAAAGTATTGTAGTGGTCTGTGAGAATGACTTTGGAGATTGGAGGGACAACTACAGACTGGAAACCTGGTGTGTAAAAAATAGCCTAGCCCAAAGAAGGATCAAAGTTGAAGGAATCTTTCAGAAGGACTTCTTCCTCTTCTGGAGAGTAAAAGGAAAGGAAGGAAGACACACTTTTACTTTTGCAAGATTCTATTAAGATAACCCCAATATTGCAGAACAGTATTCTTGATCACACTCATTATGGCCAACTCGCCATGACCAAATCACCATGGCCAACTCACTATGGTTAACTCAACATGACCAACTTGCTATGACCCACTTGCCATGGCCAATTCATCACAGCCAATTCACTGACAGACAACTTGAAACAGGACAATTCAACAAATTGTTTAAAGTTAACATTAGTTTCAATGGAACCATGGCCAATAATAATAAAGTAAAGTCAATCCAGAAATACAAGAGTTACAGTAATTTTGATGAAAACGGGGTCACCAATAATAAAAGTAATTGAATGAAACAATACAGCATTGAATTGTCCCACAATGAGTTGCCCCATGGCTTATTGGCCACTTGGCTACGGTGAGTTGTCCTAGACCCAAGATATGGCACATTAAGTTTCATGTTGGTTTCTAATTTATGCATCCCAGAGAATGGAACTCTTTTTTTTTATTTCCTGCACAGTGATGGAAAGACTAAAATCTTGAAGAGGGTGGGCACATGTTAAAAAAAAAATATTATACAGGACAGGGCTTAATACACAATTCCTACTATTAAAAAACATTGAGCTTCCATGAAAATGCATGAAAAAGGCTCATTTGAGGATAGAAGGTAATCATGAAGCGATGGGTTTGAGTAAAACATATTTCTGAACACCTGTTGTTAATAGATAGTGAAATTCAAGTATCGGTATCTGATTAAAATTCTAGGTAGCAACTTGAAGCCATCACCTGTTTTGCAGCATAATGAAATATTCCTTTCTCTAGCACCTTTCTTGTACTTTCTGCTGTGACAGCAGGCAGATTTAGCAGAGAAGTCTGGAGGAGGTAGAATCCAGCCACAGAAACATTGCTAAATGTTGCCTACAGGGAAAATTTTAAGATAAATGGAGGAGCTTTCACTGGAATAAAACATGGGAGCCACACCAAGAAGGAAAGAAGCCATGTGAAACTTCGTAAACAAATGTTGCACCTGTTTAGGCTGGTCTTGAGTTTGGGGCAAAGGAAAATTCAAGAATTGAAGATTTTTCTCCTATGAAGTTTCCATCATTCTGAAAAAGTGCTTGGTGCATTTCTCAGGGTTAACATTTTTTCCATTTGGCTCCATAAAGTTTTTTTTTTTCTTTTGCACATTTATATATTAACATTTGAAGAAGTCTACAAAGAAATGGTGATCACTACAAAGTGTGATCACTACAAATCACTACAAAGTGATTTGCTAGATAGAATTGATTGCTCCATGTTCTGGCTTGGAGTTAAAATCTAGATACAGAATCTCTGTGAGTAGACATCTGGTTTGGGTGCTGATTTCTGCAGTCATAATTGCATCCTATTTCATTATGAGCCATGGTGGTGCAGTGGTTAGAGTGCAGTACTGCAAGCTACTTCTTCTGACTGCCAGCTTCCTACAATTCGGCAGTTCAAATCTCACCGGGCTCAGAGTTGACTCAGCCTCCCATCCTTCAGAGATCGGTAAAATGAGGACCGAAATTGTTGGGGGCAATTTGCTGACTCTGTTAACTGCTTAAAGAGGGCTGTAAAGGACTGTAAAATGGTGTATAAGTCTAAGTGCTATTGCTATCCTATAACTTTAACCTATTGTCTATGGAGATTCTTAGTTATCCAGGTCAAGGATGTCCCAAAGGTGCTTTTTCAAGAGGCAACTGGACTTTCTGTTTTTTTCTTTGAAGACATTTCACTTCTCATACAAGAAGCTTCTTCAGCAAACAGAGAGCTTTGGGGACACTTTGTGGTATTGTTTATTCACTCAGAGAATGAGGCAATCCCTCCCCATAGAGCAGGCAACCTATGCTACATAGGCCACCTGTCAAGAGAAATTAAGAAGGTTTGTTCAGAGCACGTAGCCATTGTGTCTGTCTGAGATGTTGTTAGATAGCTTGTGTTTTGCTTTGCATTTCATTAATGAAAAGAAAAGGTAAAAGGATCTTTAAAAAATAAATAAAATAGGGCAAGGATCTTGGCAGGCTTCAAGGAATGAGCAGACACATTGTCATTCCCAGGAAGCATATTGGGGACAGATGTTAGATGTTGCTTCAAGCAGGAGAACTTTAATGACCTTGGAATGAATATAAAATTTGAACGGAATCCACTTTGAGGATTACGGATGAGAGTCTTGACATAAACTAAGAAGAGACTTACTTATAGAAGATGAGAAAGAGATGAGTAATCATGGTCTAAGTTGATGCAGTGTTAATTTCTGATGGAGTGCAGAGTGCTTAATTGCACATAGCTATGGTTTGCCTAATTTAAAGAATAGAGTTAGGTGTGATTTTTTTCAGCTAACATTCATGCCTGAATTGATCGTTTCAAACCCCAGATATTTTCTCAGGTTTTGCGCTTTTTCTGAGAGCAATATATCACGCCCATCATGATTTAGTAGGGAGAGAAATATGTATCACGAGTTCCGAATCAACACATTTTCTAAACAATCCTATTTTGTTGCCTTCAGAATTGTGTCACTGGACATTTTCAATCACCATGAATCAATTTCTGCAGAGGAGGGAGGGAGTGTAGGTGTTAGAGGAAACAATATTTTATCTAAGTAATATTATTCAGACTTTCACACCTAAAGGCATCTTATTTATTTTAATGGGAACTTGGGTGTTTAAGAGAATAATGATAGATATACCAATGTTGAAGCTGAAGGCCAATCTCGGTCCATAAAGGCAAGGAATATACCTTTTCTTTTTTTACACAGCAGCATCTAATATGGGATAATATTGTGCGGTACACAAGGAGATATTTAAAATTTTGTAGCCAGGTGAAAAACAGCTTCTTGCGGTTACCTTCTTTAATATTAACTGCAAATAAATTTGTTTGTAGTATGAGGGATCAGAAAGAAGCTGTTTAAATCTTCAATCCTAACCTTGACTGCAAGCTGAACTCTTACAGGCATTTTTCAAGGGAGTTAGAAAATACAAACATTAGAATTAAATCTTTTTATGCCATATCAACAGATCAGAATATACTACCTATTCTAGTCTACAGAAGAAGGTTTTTTGTGGGATGTATTTGTCAGGTTTCCTTACTGTCAATGTTATATTTGATATTTATCAGTTTGGATTTGTTAGATTAGATGAACACAATAGAGTTTTCTTATGGTTGGTTTGCAGTTGCTGTTTTATTCTTTCAGTTGTTTGTTTTCCTTTTTTAATGTGTATTAGTTTTTTATCTGCAAGCCACCCAAATAAACAGGCAGCCTCAAATATTTAAGAATAAATAATAAAACAGAAGAAATCCAAGAAGCCAACTGAGCATTTCTACAAATGGCTTTTGATGTATACCACAATATTTTGATTTATTCCTTAAATCCTTAATAGCTTATATTAGCATTCACTGTTGTCTGTATTTACTGCTGTTGTACCTAAATGCTAAGCTAGAGTTTATATTGAATTTTTGGGGGACCTAGTCGCATCATTACTGCAGGTAAACAAAAGAACAGTGAGTTGCTCAAACAATTATTTGTTTTATCTCTTTTTTTTTCCCGAAGAAAGGGCTAGAGCATAAAAACAAATCAGAAACAAGCCATAATCCATGGTTTAGAAAATATATCAAAGTCAAGATTAATATGAGCTGAGATCTGTATGCCAACAAAATCTATATTTGAAGTCGCATTTTAAGAAAATGTCAGCTCTCAATTGGGCAGCATGTTAAAAAAAGCCACCCAGCAATATTTTATTGGCTTTAAAAATAATGGTTTATGCTATATTGGCTATTCTTTACCCTAGGAAAAAAAAATACAAGTATTTCATCTGAAAAGTCATTGCCTATGTTTGATAATGTGTACAAAATGTTGTAGGAGCAGGAAGTCCTCAAGAACAGAAGATTTATTCCCTCAACTCTACTTTGGTCTTCCTTTAGTTCTTTTTATCAGGAAAACTGGTGTTATGGTTAAGCTTTGCATTTTCTGGGTTTGATAGGCCTTTGCGTTAAGCAGAAATAGGAAGTAGTTACTCTGAATGCCACTGAACATGCTATGGAAAGACAGCAGGTGTTCTTCTGCTTTTTCTCTTTGCTTCCTAACTCCAAGCCTACCTCTGACTTAATTTATCCCCCCCACCAAAAAAAATCCTGGTTGCTATACATAGAAGAGACATAGACAGCTCACATTATAAATTCATATTTACCTGTTAAACAATTCACTCTTTCCTAAAAGATAAGAATGCACAAGGCATCTTTTTTTAAAGAAAAAACAGAAGTGTGTTGATATGGATTTATACATAGGAAGAACCTCCCATTAAACCCTAGTCTTTTTCAAGAGAGGACTAGGGACAAAATTCAACAAACTCACTTATGATTGGTTTCCGGGGAACATGTCAACAAGATGTCCATTTTCCCACCTACTACATAATATTATTATGATTTTGGGGGGAAATATCACAAAGTTCCTAACATGTTTCTCCTTGATTAGTCAGATTACTCATTTTGTTTTTATTCATTTGTTACCTGTATTTTTTATATTTCCTGAGGTAACTATGGGGGTTTCATAGATGTTTCATAAAAACATCATATAAAATCACAAATTATAACCAGCTGAATGACAGAATTTGAAATTTGAGAGAGTTCCTTCCTTCCTTCTTTCTTTCTTTCTTTCCTTCCTTCCTTCCTTCCTTCCTTCCTTCCTTCCTTCCTTCCTTCCTTCCTTCCTTCCTTCCTTCTCCCTTCCTTTCATCCATCCATCCATCCATCCTCTCTATTCCTTCCTGCCCTCTCACCCTTTCTGTGTTGTCTGCTATTGGATTATTATTTTAGGTGTGCTTGTATAGCTGAGATTAAAAGGGAAGTTAGAAATATCTTCAGGGGATATTTTGTTTGTCATTCACAGTACCCACTAAAGCTTCTTCTATTGTGGAACGTTTTTCTGCTGTGGAATTCAAAGGATATTTCTGAGTGTTCAGTCTAGACACTTTTAAAGGCCTCCATCCCCCATCCTTCTTGTTGAGAAAATAATTTTATATTATTTTAGTTCCCTGGTGCATCTTCTATACTGTCCAAATTTGTTCTTTCTATTATTGTACATCGGTGATGTTGCTATAAATCATTTTGATGTGGTGCCATTGTATAGGCAACAGTACATAAATGTAATAAATAAATAAAATCATTCAGTGATTTTACTTCCAAGGCTTTGGAATAGGGATAAATAGAGGCTCCTGGATAGTTTTTTACAGTTAAGCAAGTATTTAAACACAATTTTTTTCTCTCTAACAAATGTTGAGTGCATCCATATCTAAATAAATCTAGACAGAATTAGTCTCTGGTGATCAATAAATATGCTCCTGTAGCTTTAAAAGTAACAAAGTAAATGACAAGTACAAATGTCTTATATTAATAGTATTAATAGAATGCATATACAATACAATTATCTCTCTAAGATCTCTTGCACATTATCAAAATCTGTTTTGGCATTATTTGTTGATAATATTGGATTTTCTATTTAGCTTCCTTAAAAATATGTTCCAATCCATTCAGAGAAGCTGTTAAAGCATCCAAATTAAACAAAGGAAGGGAAAAAAGCTTCTTCTACATATATTATTACTGATCATGTTCTTTACTTCCTGTTTTACTGCTTTGGGTGTTGAGGGAGATTGTTATTGAGGGAGATTGTTTTGTTAAATTGGCAACTTTTCTTAGGCTTTAGGACTAATAATTAGTTGACTGATACACACACACACACACCCCACTTTCCAACGTTCTTTTCTAAAGTGCTATTGCATTATTCCAAATCACCATTTAGTCAAAACTGAGACCAAATTTTTATTCTCTATTCCATACACCTACTCACCTCTGAAAATAACAGCTGAAACTAAGGATTTGCCAGGATTTGAGAGCTCCCATTTAGTTTTCTATTTCAAGTGTTCCCACAAAGGAAACATCATCATCATTCATCATTCATCATTCATCACACAGTCAGCCAGTTCAGTCTGGTTTGGCATTTTTGTCTACCTATCAAGTCCTTACCAAGGACCTGGGATAGCCAAATCTGGATGTTTGATGGTGTTACTGATTTAGTCAAAAGATGATGATGATTATAATTATAAATTATCTCTTTTATCCATTAAACATGAAATCCAGTCAATTGAACATTTAAAAATGTATCACAAATTATTATTGTTGTTGTTGTTGTTGAATATATATTAATCCCAATATATATATATTCAGAGTTGAAGAAGCTTTTTGGATGAGAAGCAAAATGTCTTTCAAGAAAGAACAGAAAGTCCAGTCATCACTATATTTCACCTAGATTAGTAAACACAATAAAATATAAATGTCAAAAAAATCCAAGTTCAAATACCAATGTCTAAGCCTCTATCCACTGAAGTGAGACATCCTGAAGTCACACTGAAGATAGGACACTACGCCCCATTTATACAAGAATTCCAGCAGACACTATATGAAGTGTGAATCCTATTCAAGATTGTCCATGGCTGATGTGGTAGTTCAAATCCTGGCTCCTTTTCTTGTGGGTTCATTTATGTTTTTCTATGTCTGGGTGTTCAGGAAACCCATTTGGCCTTCCATTGGGAGTCGATGTTAAAGTTGTCAGGCAGATGTGGTGCAAGTGCCAGTGGGGGCTTCCTGGATGTAAGTCTTTGGACTGATAAATGAGGAAGGTTGGCATGCACCGGTAGGAGTGAGCTCTGTTCATAATCTTTCTGTAGTGACATGCTTTAAAATTAGGTAAATTGAGTCTAGTTGTATCATATGAGACCTGGAGGATTAAATGAGAAATCATATGAATTCGGTCTTTCCATAGAAACATGACCAAAAGCCTGTCAATCTCTTTAAAATATTTATATGGAAGTAACCAGATGTCCCTAGACATCTGGTGTTGTCTTTCTTCATCTGATAGTATCAGGCATTTGTGGGGCACTGAGAAATATCTACTCGACTGTCACTGCAAAGTAGGGTCTAAAAATAAGATGTCTGACTGTGTCAATGAAATATTGTGGCCTTGACTGTGAATTGTAGGAGGTAATATAAGCTTGATTCCTATTACTTTCTCCAAGGTATCTTTATATTTGGGTATTAATCACATTTGCAAACTGCCAAATCCCTAAGGATTAGCGATTATGGTGAAGGGCAGTCTAAAGTCTTGGAAAGTTGCCTGTATCTGTGGCCTGTTTCAGAATAACATGTTTTCTTTTCTTTCACCAACACAAAAAAAATAGCTTTCTGGATTATCCCACTTCTTGGGATAATTCATCAGCCTCGGTCCCTTGATACTTCTGAGGATAATTTTTCTTCCCTAATAACAATTTCATTTTGTGGAGAGAGAGAGAGAGAGAGAAAAAAAAAGGAGGGCAGGGTATCAGTTTGGATGGCATCAAATTGCTGTGTAAAACAACAACAACAAATGACCACATCAAAAAGAACAATAATGCCCGGCTGAAAATGTCTGGGATGAAATCCAGGGAATGGATAGTTCCTAATGAAAAATACAAGGGGAAAAACAAATCCCATTTCGATCCCAGGGTTTAGTCACAAATGTTATCCTACAGTCCTTTCTCAAGCCGTCGTTTGTCATCCGATGGAGGTGGAGTGGTTGAATGTTCTTTTCAGTGCTCAGCAACCATGGGAAATGTTCTCTTTTTGCTGGAGAAGCAAGGCACCAGCCTCTGCTATTCTCCTCCTGCACTCTGACTCTACTTCGGCCGTTGCAATTCCCTTTCCTAATAGACAAACTGGTGACAGTGGCCCTGTTAAGCATCCTGCCTGACACAAATGTGTCACTGCTTTTAAAGAGGTCCCTTGGCTGCTCAGCTCTTCCTGAAAAGAACAGGAGATTAAACTTGTCTCTGACTTGCTTGTGCTAGAATTGCATTCAGCGGCAAAAGCTCTTAGACATTCTTCGAAATTACAAAATGTAGCCACTTGGCAATGGAATCCAGCCGTTAATTTTTTTTTTTTATAAATTATAGGACAGTTCGCCTCTTTTGCTTCATTCTATCTTCCTTTCTCACCTTTCATATTTAGGTGTATAGTTCAATCTAGTTGTATTAGACTTACTATCATGCATCATCACAAGATCTCCCGAACCATAAAACCTACAAACTTGACATTTGTCACATATGTTCCTCGGGGCTTCTAGGTACTCACTAATAGAGGGTTTTTCACAATAACCATCAGAGCATTAGTATTTTGTATATTATTATTGATGCTAAGGAGTTCTACTCCCACTCCCCACCTGAAAAGAAATATGTTCCAAATGCAAAACACAAGCAAAGGAGAGGAGTTTCCGTTTTAGTTTCACAGCAGCAAGCAGCTTTAGTACAGAACAGTTGAGCTAAGCCACACCCAGGCTCCTTGCTGTCTCCTTGCTCACACAACAAATACTGTTTTACTTTCTGAACAATTTTTCTCCTAATTTCCCTCCCCCAAAACTTGCCCGATCACAGTGTGTGTGTGTGTGTGTGTGTGTGTGTGTGTGTGTGTGTGTGTGTTTGTGTGTATGTAAAAATACTGTGCAGTAGTTAGAAGTCCAGAAATACACATTTTCTTAATAGTGCTCTTTTGCACTTCAGGCTAAAATATCATTTAGGTCAATTTTCTTGAAACAGTCATTTGATTAAAAGCTTTACTTTGCACTTCATCATCACTTTCATTTTGATCTTAAAGGGTTTTACTGCGGATGCAATTTGTACAGCCTGGGTGTTTTTTCTGAATAACCCTCCTAGTAGAAAAGAGAACATAGACAAAATAAGATTTTTTTTTTCCTCCTAATACCTGTAATTTAGTCTAATAAGGCTCAACAGCAGTCTAAGAAGATAGGTATTGTCCAGATTTTCTAAGAAATGGTAAATCTTGGTGCTGACTTTTATCCACCCCATCCCAATTCTACAATTGGCTTAGTTGCATGCAAATTATCACCATCAAGAAAAAGTACATGCAGTGGCGTGCTACAAAAATGGTTAAAAAGGGATTGCTGTGCTATGGGTGGGAAAGAGAGTTATGGTACTGGGCTCTCTGGAACATAGAATATCAAAGTTGGAAGGATCTTGGAGGTCTTCTAGTCCAACTCCCTGTTCAAACCAGAGACCCTATCTCATTTCAGACATGTGGCTGTACACTCTCTTCTTAAAAGCCTCCATTAATGGAGCAGCTGTTCCACAAGTTGATTATTCTCACTGTCAGGAAATTTCTTCTTAGTTCTAGGTTGGCTTTCTTTGTGATTAGTTTTCATCTGTTGTTTCTTGTTTTGCCTTCCGGTGCTTTGGAAAATAGGTTGACCCCTTGTTCTTTGTGGCAGCCCTTCAAATATTAGAACATTGTTGTCATCTCTCCCCTGGTCTTTCTTTTCACTAGACTAACCATACCCAATTCCTTCCAATTATCTGTAATGGGGTCAGCTATTCATGGCAAGTGGGCATCTCTGATGAGAGGAGGCTGCAAAATTAGAAAGTGGCAAGGAACCACTCTGAAAAGGACCACCAGCTGCACAATTCCAGACCCAAGTTACCTCCTGCTATCACTGCAACCCTCAAGTAAGAACAGTAATAGCAGCAGTGGTGGGATTCAAATTTTTTTACTACCAGTTCTGTAGGCATGGCTTGGTGGGTGTGGTGTGGCTTGGTGGGCGTGACAGAGGAAGGATGCTGCAAAATCCCATTCCCTCCCCACCCCACTAGGCTGCTTTTCAGCTCCATTCTCCTGTGCAGAGCAACAAAAGAAGACCCAGCTGATCACCTGGGACTCAGAGGCAGAGAATAGATGGGGGCGGGGCCAGTCAGAGGTGGTATTTGCTGATTCTCCAAACTACTCAAAGTTTCTGCTACTGGTTCTCCAGAACTGGTCAGAACCTGCTGAATATACCACCTCTGAATAGCACTGACTGTCAAACAAATGGCAACTTCAAATCTCAACAAATAAATGCTCTGGCTTACATGTTGGCAAAAAAAAAAAAACACCAGAAAATAAAATACAGGCTGAACAGTCAAGACCTTGTTGATGATGCAAACTCTGTCAAGGATCTTGGAGTACTCATCTCTAATGATCTGAGTGCTAGAGCCCACTGTAACTACCTAGCCAAAAAGGCATTAAGAGTTGTTAACCTAATCTTATTCCTATCTTTTTCTCTGGTAATATTACACTACTAACTAGAGCATACAAACATTTGCTAGACCAATACTTGAATACAGCTCATCAGTCTGGAAGCCACATTGCATATCTGATATTAAGACAGTTGAGAAAGTCCAGAAATATTTCACAAGAAGAGTTGTCCACTCCTCTACTCATTGCAGAATACCTTATGCTATAAGACTTGAAATTCTAGACCTAGAAAACCTAGAAATATACCGCTTTCAGTCTGATCTAAGTATAATATATAAAATCATACATTGCAATGTCCTACCTGTCAATAAATACTTCAGGTTTAACCATAACAACTCAAGAGCAAACAATAGATACAAACTCAAGGGAGGAGTCTAACCCATCCTGGACTCTCTTGCAGCGTATATAGAAAGGGCGTTCTCAGGTAATTATACCAACGCCCATTCTTGAAATTGGAAACTGAACACAGGCTATAAAATAGCATATTGTCTTTCATCACAGAGTTGATACATTGCTATGATCCCTCTGTGTATCTTTATCTGCTCCCTGTTTCTCTATTCTAGCGAAGGCTAGGTTATTAATATAGAGAGGTTGAATCTGGAATATGAGTGCTGAACTGGGAACTTCTGCTCCTTGGGAAAAAAAAAATCACTTGATGGATGGAACTGTCTCTTTGCATACAGAGGCCCAAAAGGATATGGCTCCCATGATTAGCAGGGAGTGTCAACCTGGCCTTCTGGAAATCTTGAAAGCTTATTTACTTGTACAATGGCCTCCATTTCCAAAATGACATGTTGTTCCTGTAGTTAGAAATGTTGTACCAATAGAAGAGAATATTTGTAGCTCAGGATTGAACTGTGTGGTTCTTGACACATTGATAAACTACATCATGAATTTGGTGGAAAGACAGTGAGGATCCTAGATCAAGCTAAAAACATTAGGCAATTCCAAAAATCACAATACTAAGACAAATATGTGACCAACAGGCACATAGACATAAACACAGAGGTGGGCTGCTACCAGTTCACAGTGGTTTGAGTGAACCAAATGTTAGTTTTACATCTGGTTTACTAAATGGGTAGTTGCAATGACTGGCCCGCGCCTCCCACCCCTCCCTTCCTAGGAGTGTCCATGTGGCCTGTTTTGGATCCCAGGTAAGTGCCAGGCCCACACGGAGGCTCGGGGAGTGCAAAAAATGGGCCTCCAGGAGGCTCTGGAAGGCTGGAAACAGGCCCATTTCTGACCTCCAGAAAGCCTCCGGAACCGGAGTTCCAGAAGGCCAGAAATGGACCTGTTTCCAGACTCCAGGGGGCCTCCAGAACCTGGGGAGGGGGGAAATGGGTCTTCTGGAGGCTTGAGGAAAGCTTCCGGAGCCTGGGGAGGGGGGAAATGGCCCACCTGCCATGGTGAAGGAGGCTGACTAAGCCATGCCCACCATGGCCACGTCCCCTCCAGGACCTGGGCAGAGAACCAGTTGCTAAATTTTTGGAAGCCCACCCCTGCATAAACATCATCAACATATGATTGAAAAAAAAAAAAGCTAAAAGCTAAAAGATCAAAACAAGCTCCTGACCAGCCATCAACAGTCAGCTAAGGAGAGATCAACATCAACTGGTAAACAGAACCCCAATCAAAGATCTACCAAATGAGTAAACAACAACCTAAACAAAGAACCACTAAGAACACTTCCACCACCCCCATCAGGACAAGGCACTTTTACATAAACATAGCAGAGCCCCCATTCTCTTCTAGCACTGCTGATGTTACTTATTTGGGTCATGGAACATTTGCAAGAAAACAACAAAGAGCAGCAAGGACCCCACAATTTTATTTTATCTTTGTCTCAATCGTGAGTCCCACTCAGTGACAGGAAGCCAGGAAACAACAGCCTGAATGGTTCTAAAAATGGGGTGCAATGATTCAGTTAGTCTAATAGGCAATGAGGAGCCTTCATTACACTTGTTTTATCCTTATAATATTCCCCAGAATTTCTCTTTATTTGTCACGGTTGACTGAATTCAGCAACAGAGACACATTTGCACACACACAAAAAGAGATGTTCCATTTTGTTGAAATATTTTGGAACAAAATACAAGGTTTTCATGACATCTGGGATGGACAGGTTATACCTTGATAAAGCTTAATTGCTTTGAAAGAAGTAACAGCAATTTTTCATTTTCCACCATCAGACAGATTGCTCAAGTTGTGAAGTATTTTATTTCTAGAGCTGAAAGGCTTCACCCTTGAAACCCATGCTCAGAGAGGGTTCCTTGTTTATTATGCTTCCATGCTCCAAAACTCTTTATGTCTGACATCGCCCCTTAAAGCAGGTAAACATCAAGGTAAGATCCCTGCTGGTTGCTTTTCTCCATGATAAAAAAGGGGAAGAGACATCACAGCATTCTTCTAAGGGCTCACTCAGCTCCTTCCACCATTAATTAACATAGATTTGAGAAGTGTTTATAGATTGTGTGAATTAGTTCAATTACAAATCAGTATGTGGAATTTTGAATCACAGTTTTTATAGGTGACAGAGAGCTTTCCCACGTAAACTATCCCTTCTTTTCCTCTTCTCTTAATTGCATGCATGAAGCAAAACTGAAATGAGAAGCAATATCTGTTTTCCTTCTCAGTAAGCATTCAGGAAGATCCTTGGAACTGTGATGTGAGAAATGTGTTTCATCCTAGCTATCATCATTAGAGGAGATGCCATTAGTTTTATATTTAATATTCTTCCCTGCATTGAAGCTTTTGATCATGTATTTTAGAGAACAACAAGCATACATTGCCTTCATTTCTTCTTACATCAACTTTTTTCTTCACTCTTAATTTCATCATTTGATGTTTTTTTAAATTGCTGGTTGGCTACTTGATCAAGTTATTTTCATTACAATGATCAGGAGCACGGTGAGTCGTGAGGTTAGGACAATTGGTAGGCTTCCATTTGAGACCCTTTCTTGCTGTAGGATGGGGGTGAGCTCCCGTCACATGTTCCAGCTCCTGCCGACCCAGCAGTTCAAAAGCAGGGACTGTGAATAGGTAAATAAGTACCACTTCAGTGGACAACTTAAGGGGGACATGAAAGGAGTCCCCTACTGGGCATCCCCCAGTCGTCATTCAATCATTTCAACCCAGAAGTACTTTGGTGTTCCCAGCACAAAGGTAGTAATAGTATTACAATGATCTAAGAAATTATTGTGGATAGGCAACCACAGAGCTTTCAATTCAATATTTATTTATTAATGAGGTCTCCAATCCCTGTCCCAGAGCCCACTACCAAGCGATGGGCTGGCACTACATGCACGCATGTGCATAGCTTGACTTATGTAAGTGGCCAGCTTGTACACATGTGCTGGGATGTGCATATGCATTCACACTGGCCCGTTGCTCACATGAATTGAGCTGCTCATTTGTGCTTGCCAATCCCAATTTACAGTTCAATTTAGGTTCAGTAATGGTCAGTTGCCTCGTGAAAAAGAACCTTTGGGATAACAGAGAACAAATTATTTCTCAGTGAAGATGGAATTGACATTATGCATTCATTTGTAATAGATCTCACCTGATCTCAGGTACTTTGTATCGGAATTTGGCGCTGGTAATTCCCACAAAGCTTCTCATATCTAGAAATTCATTAGCTTTAGCAAAGCTGACTCAGCAGACGAGGAGAACTTTTGTGAGACAGTGTTGTACATGCAAGGAATTGATGATTGCAATGGGAAGGGTTTTGTTTTGCAGATGTTCCAGAGGTTACTTGAATTAACATTTGACAGGGTTTGGGGCATATAAAAAGACTGGGGTGACACCAATTACCATTGCTGAAAGTATCTCTCAGTTTCTTTCTTTTTCTTCTTCTTCCCTTTGACATTCAGAAGCTGGAGGGTTCAATAGTAAATCAAATAGATTTAGTTTTGGGATGGGAGCCAGCACAATTCTTTTGAGATGGGATGGTTCTGTTGATTAAATCTGGTTCATTTTAAACAGTGCAGACAAAATCAAGAACCATGCAGTATAACAATTGAATTCAGTTGCAAAAACTTCCAGTTTCTCTGCAGGAAGGAAAGAAGGAAGGAAGGAAGGAAGGAAGGAAGGAAGGAAGGAAGGAAGGAAGGAAGGAAGGAAGGAAGGGCTACGTTAGTGTGTTTTTAATACTGTAAATATTTAGAGAATTGTCATTATGTTAAATGTGAAAATGTATAAATCTTTAGTTACGTGTCTATGGAAATAATTCATTATTAATCATTAACTCACAAGAAAACAAATAAATGAGCATCAGTTTCCATCTTTACTGTAATTTGCAGCAGGGATGTCAAATAAATCAACAAGGTTAGTTGTTTCTCCATTATATTTGTCCACATTTACATCATACTTATCTACCTATCTCTCATCTATCTATCTATCTATCTCTCATCATCTATCTATCTATCTATCTATCTATCTATCTATCATCTATAATCATCCATCCATCCATCTACCATATCTATCTATCTGTCTAGTCTGTCTGTCTGTCTGTCTGTCTGTCTGTCTGTCTATTCATCCATCCACCCACCCACCCATCTATCATCTATATCAAGGTTCTTCAAACTTGGCAAGTTTAAAACTTGTGGATTTCAATTCCCAGAATTCCTGAGTTAACATGACTGGAGGAGGAATTCTGGGAGTTGAAATCCACAAGTCTTAAAGCTGTCAAGTTTGAAGACCCTTAATCTATAGCTATCTGTCTGTCCATCTGTCTATATCTATCTACTCTATCTATCATCTATCCATTTATCGATCTATCGATCTATCCATCTATCTATTTATCCATCATCAATTCCTTCTCTCTGCAATGTTTTAGTAAGCTGGAACTTTCTATTATGCACCTGCCAACTTACATGGCTTTTAAAGCTCCTTAAAAGGGTATGAAATTGGTTTTGCTGAATAGCATTATAGTTTGCTGAGATCCTCCTTGAAATTGTTTCAAGTCTCTCTCTCACATGCTATGGATTAGAGAAGGACTTTGGTGGTTTGATTGAGAGGGCACAGCTGAATTAAACTCTTCTTCCATCATTATTGATTGATTGATATAGCTGCCAAACTTGCTGTTATCCACTAAGGAAAAGCATTCTACTTGCTTCCATAAGTGATAACTTATATGACTGTAATAGACTATAAAGCAATCTGCCTTATAATCAATATCAGCTGTGTAGGATGATAGGATTCCCTTCTGAGATACTGTTATATTTCAGAATTATGTCAGTGTCTAACATAATATGATCGTGTGAAGGACTGGCCTGTTTTATATTCACTATCAGTGATGTAGAAAAACTAAAGGAGCAGAGGGTTTGTGGGCATCATCCTCCAATTTTAAGTGGTTTTGTGGATGGAAACAGCTCTGACAGCAACTGTGTTGCTGAACTAAAACCAAAGATGCTGAAGCTCAAGTTGTCAAAAAATCTTAGAAGAAATTAGAAAGTTGAACAAACATTATGCAAGATGCAATATCAGGCAGACAAATCCTCAAGTTGTATTTTTCTCATGGAAGTTCACTGCATGGGGCCACTTGTGATACCTCTAATACATTACTTTCCTTATGGAAATGATATCACAGAACCAAACATAGTATAACATAAATAAAGTTTGTTGTTCAGGATTTAGATCATGAATTGTAATAAAATCAAGGATAGGTGGATGGATGAATGGGCAAATACATTGTGCCTGTTCGAAATTTCAGTCCTAAGAGGCATCATCAACAAGCCATAAAATCCCAAATGACGACAGAGTAGAGTAGAGTAGAGTAGAGTAGAGTAGTAGAGTAGAAGAGAAGAGAAGAGAAGAGAAGAGAAGAGAAGAGAAGAGAAGAGAAGAGAAGAGAAGAGAAGAGAAGAGAAGAGAAGAGAAGAAGTGTAGAGCAGAACAGAACAGGACAGAATAGAACAGAATATCTTAGAAAACTATTGGGCAAGTGTGATTAGACACAGATGGCTTTTTTCTCTGGTGCAGAACCTCTTAGTGTATGTGCAAAACAACAAAGTAATAAAAATCATAATAACAAAGGATAATAATCATAATGATACCAGAGGAGAAGATAGTGGAACAGATTAGAAGGATAAAAGTAAAATGGCAATACAACTTGGGTAATATTCTTAGATATAAGACAGAACTGTGAAAATTAACTGTTCAGCAGGGTGATGGCATGAGGAAAAAAAAAAACTCAAGAGGAAGCCAGGAATGCTTTACGAGATGACACTGTCTCTGTGTCAGGTTGTTTCAGCATGCAGTGTTCTGTAGTGGCATCCTAAGGAGAGGAATTGAAACAGTTTATATCCAGGGAAGTACAAAAAAGGACATGTGCAATGGAAGTCATAATGTAATCTCTTCCATAAGTATTTCTCTGTATACACGAAATATAATTGCATAAGGGTGACATGATAACAGTGTTCTAATATCTCAGGGGCTGCCACAAAAAAAGAGAGAGACAAGCTATTCTCCAAAGCACCTGAGGGCAGGAGAAGAAGCAATGGGTGGAAACTAATCCAGGAGAGAAACAACCTAGGACTAAGAAGAAATTTTCTGACAGACAGGACAATTAATCAGTGGAGCAACTTGCCTCCAGAAGTTGTAAATGCTCCAACACTGGAAGTTTTTAAGAAGAGATTGGATAACCCTTTGTCTGAAGTGGTATAGGGTTTCCTGCCTGAGCCGGGGGTTGGACTAGAAGACCTCTAAGGTCCTTTCCAATTCTGTTATTCTGTTCTAAGTTATGACATTCACATCATGATATATACAGTATTTTATCACTGACTCTCTTTGCCCTTTTTTTTTATAACAATGAGTAATCTCATAGAAGGCCCAACAATGAGGCCTTAAAAAGTGGTGCCAAAGTAAGAGTTAGGGTGTCTAGTTTGCTGAGATACATATATATATATATATATATATATATATTTTAGCACAAGCCTCTCTTATTTCGCAGTTATGATGCTTTTGTTTGATCAGACAACGAGACTTTCCCTTGTGCAAATCAGCCACTGAATAATACCTTAAAATAGCTGCATTGGATCAAGATATGTAAAGTTTACCCTCATGCAAGTTTTATATTTAGTATTAGTAATACAACAATTAATCCCAGTTCTTGAAGAAAAGAAAATTCAGCAGAGTCAGATGACTGCTGAAACATTACTGAAGGGAGACACCATTGAGAAATCTCAGGGTTTAGAAGAAATGTGGAAGTTGAATAAACATTATGCAAGAAGCGGTCACACACAAACCACTTGCATATTGTTGCCAAGAAAATGGCAGTACTTACCAGGAATCAAGGCAATCTATACCTCAACAGAAAAAAAACGTTTCTCTGGCTATTGGTTGGTTCATTATAATTCATGTTGCACAACAGTAGTTCTTTCTTAGCAGAGATGTTCCCCCAGAGGGAACAAAGTCTCCTGAATAGAAGTGGTGATGAATCAAAGTCCAGAGTATTCCACTCCCAAATACAGTTGGGACTTTTTTATAATTAATGTTAAGCAGAGGAGAAGTTTCCTGCACATCAAAAGCTATCTGTTGGGTAGAATCAATCTTTCTCTTCTCAACCATCTCTGCTTCCACATGGAAGGGAATTTCTTGTATGGAAAATAACCCATCACAGAAATTCACCCACCGTCTGAAGTTAATGTAGTTTAGATACAGTTTTGCCACCTTATCTGTAGCTCATGAGAAGCAGAATTATTTATAATCAAATAAGGTGAAGACCAAAACATGTTCTCATGTTTCATTGTAATTACAATTATTCATCTTATCGTCCCAACAGTTTCCATGCTGATATTGAATGATAATTGCCTTCCTGGTCCACGGTGGCTTTTTAAGTAGGCTTTTAATCTAGTTTCTGTGTTTTGCTCTTAGCCTGTTATGTATCCTCAGCTTCCTATTTTATGCAAGTATATGTTCCAGAAATTAATACTGTAGTGATATCTGGTGACACTAATTAGCTTGCATTATTTTCAGTGATAAACTGTGGTGTTCAAAATCTGGTTTAAAGGCCACCGGGGAGAAGTTAACATTGTGCTTTCAAATCTTATTAAACTTTATCATCAGGCCCCCGTTCATCCTGGGGTGGAATTGAAGTTTCTCAATGGGATCTTCATCCTCTGCCACTATGCCTTTCTACAGCCCCAGAATGGGTAATGTGAGAATTGGAGGAAAACGAAAACTGTGGACTCAGCTCTTTCTGGGTCATTTGCCTTCCCAAAACGGGATAGTAATATCCAGTGTAAACATCTGTAAATGGAAATAGAGACAAAACCACAGCCATGCAAAAATGCAGCTTTGCTAGAGGTGAGAGCTGCACTATCTTCTTCTATGTGACTATGTCTAGTGTTCACATGTATGAAGCACGAGAGAGAAAAGATTGGAAAGAGATGATGAGGCTTGCTGTTCCACCATGAATACTGCAAGGCCAAGATAAGACCAGACTTGGAATATTGCATATCTCTCTCTCTCTCTCTCTCTCTCTCTCTCTCTCTCTCTCTCTCTCTCTCTCACACACACACACACACACACACACACACACACAGGAAGGAAGGACAGGAAGGAAGGAAGGAAGGAAGGAAGGAAGGAAGGAAGGAAGGAAGGAAGGGAGGGAGGGAGGGAGGGAGGGAGGGAGGGAGGGAGGAAGGAAGGAAGGAAGGATAATTAGGAAAAGACATAGAGAGGGAGGGAGAAAGGGAGGGAGGGAGGGTAATAAGGAGGAGACATAGAGAGTGAAGGAGGAAATGAAGGGAAGGAAGTAGAAAAGGTAAGAAGGAACTGATGAGAAATGGAAGGAAGGAAGGAGAAATGATAGAAGGAAGGATGGGAAGGAATGAAAAAAGGAAAGAAGAATGGGAAAAGGAAGGAAGGATAATAAGGAGGAGATGTAGAGAGGGAGGGAGAAAAAGAAGGGAAAAGAGGAACAGATGAGAAAAGGAAAGAAGGAACAGATGAGAAAAGGAAGGAAGGAAGGAAGGAAGGAAGGAAGGAAGGAAGGAAGGAAGGAAGGAAGGAAGGAAGGAAGGAAGGAAGGAAGGAAGGAGGGAGGGAGGGAGGGAGGGAGGGAGAAAAGGAAAGAAGAAAGGAAGGACAAAAGAAGGAAGGAATGAGCAAAACTTCAAGCTTACTTGCCCACAATTTTTATTCTGCCTCAAGCCTTGTTCTTTATTATGTCTTGTTCTTCTCTGCTCCAATCATTTGGAAATAATAAATATTTGCTACAAAACCATTTTATTTCATATTTAAGTCTTTATGACCCAATCACATTCTTTTATTATCCGGTGCATCCATAGAATCAATGACCAAAGATCATTTACTTCAGGTGTATGCTCAGGTTTGGAGAGAGGATCACCTGTTCCTGTCTCCACTCCATTGCTCTGCGTGGCTCTTCAGGAAACACACCAGAGAGAAAAAAACTGAGAAGAGAAAAGCCGGGAGAAATTTTGGAGTCTGCCTGCCTGAAATCACAAAATCAGATTAACCTCTCTGACTCCTAAGCCTCAGGGGACCGGCTCACAAAAACAATTCTAACCCATTAGAATCTAATAGAAATATATAGTATATACAGCAACATTTTATGTGAATAAGTGAAAGCATAAAGAAAAACACTTCTTTGTAGACCTCTATAGTGGATAATAGGGATGCGGTGGCTCAGTGTCTAAGACGCTGAGCTTGTAGATCAGAAAGATTGGCAGTTCGAATCCCTAGCAACGTGTCATGAAGTTAGCTCCTGTTACTTGTCCCAGCCTCTGCCAACCTAGCAGTTTGAAATGTAAATGTAAAAATGCAAGTAGAAAAATAGGGTTCACTTTGGTGAGAAGGTAACTGCGTTCCGTGCGCTTTCAGCATTTAGTCATGATGGCTACATGACCACGGAGACGTCTTCAGACAGCGCTGGCTCTTCAGCTTTGTAACAGAGATGAGCACTGCTCCCTAGAGCCGGAAATGGCAAGCACATATGTGCGAGGGGAACCTTTACCTTTTTATAGTGGATAATACATATTGCCAACATAGATAACTTATTGGTGGCCTCTTCTGTATCCGATAAAAAAGTGCTAATCATCCCTGTTAGAATGGGAAGGAATCTGGATATTTTGGAATTGCCGAATCCTCATTTAATTCAACAAATTAATTCTTCATCTGCAAAACAGAATGCGGATTCCAGCTTCTACTTTCTAAATGCCATTGTCCTACATTTACCCTCAAAACATCTCACTTAAGTCATGTTAGGCACCTGCCATTTATAAAGTTCTGACTGGGTATCCCTGCAACCTGATTCCAAATGCTGTTTGGAACCAAGAGTTGAAATCTTGAAGATTACATTTATTTGGAAACATTAAGAAATGTTCTGGCATTGTGTACTTCTGGTTGTCAAAATTGTCAAAATTTCTCCATTCTATGTGGGGAATCAGACAAGCAGATTTAAACCATATACAGCTCATAACTCCCACTAGGATAACTGTACCTAGAGCAACCAAAATCAACTCTGAGAATTATAGTAAACCTTTCACAAATGTTCCTTGTTCCACAATATAAAGCATATGTAAAACGTTCTATGGTTGTATAGTAGCCATGGTAGTTAAGTGGCGCAGTGGTTAAAATGCAGTATTAGCAGGCAGTGGTGGGATTCAAATAATTTAACAATTGGTTCTCTGCCCTAATGATTTTTTCCAACAACCAATTCAACAAACTGCTCAGAAAGTTGACAGCCAAAGTGGTGCAAACTAAAGTGGTGCAAACTGGCTGAATCCCACCACTGATTGCAGGCTAACTCTGCCCACAGCCTGAGTTAGATTCTCACTGGTTCAAGGTTGACTCAGCCTTCCATCCTTCCGAGGTTGGTAAAATAAGGATCCAGATTGTTGGGGGCAATATGCTAAATCTGTAAATTACTTAGAGAGGGGTGTAAAGTACTATGAAGCGGTATACAAATCTAACTGCTATTGCTATGGTTGGGTACAGCTCATATCTCAAAAATTGTAAAACTATTTCTGAACCAACGAAAATCAACTCTGAGAAATATAATGCTTTCTCAAATGTTCCATGCTCCACAACATGAAGCATATCTAAAACATGCTATGGTTGGGTACAGATCATATCTCCAACTAGTAAAACTGTCCCTAGAACAACCAAAATCATCTCTGGGAAATATGATACTCCTTACACAAATATCCCATGCTCCAGAGCATGAAGGAAGTAGTACAACCTCTAGCATATGCTTAATAATAATTTAACTTTTTGCAGTTGAATAAGACTCCAGAAACTTTAATCCACTGGCCCAGCAATTGTAGCAGTTGGCAAAAATTAGCTGATTACCATCAGGAAAAAGCAGCTAAGGGATGGGGGGAATCCCACCCTTCCTTATTCAACACTTGTAGGTCCCAAGTGCTTTCTTGCAATCAATATCTGGTTGACTTCCTATTAGAATGATAAATCTAGAGAGAAGATTTCTTCCCTTCTTGATCAATAAGTTTGTCCCTGAGTGGTGTCTTCTTATATTTGGTGGGATTTTTTTTTTAAATAGCATTGGAGGTGAATTCCATTGTATGCTTCAGGGTCAAATCACATTGGTGCAGAGGTGGTATACAGCAGGTTCTGTCCCATTCTGGAGAACCGGTAGCAGAAATTTTTAGTAATTTGGATAACCTGTAGCAAAAAAGTTGAGTAGTTCGGAATACCTCCTCTGACTGGCCCCACCTCCATTTATTCTCTGCATCCAGAGTCCCATCTGATTAGCTGGGTCTTCTTTTGTTACCTTGCACAGGATAACAGAGCTGGAAAGCAGGTTAGTGGGGTGGGGAGGGAATGGATTTTGTAGTAACCTTCCCCAAGAGTGAGGAGAGAATGGGGATGTTATATTATCCTTCCCCTGGAGTGGGGTGGGAATGGAGATTTTGCAGGATCCTTCCCCTGCCACACCCACCAAGCCACGTCCACCAAGCCCCACCCACAGAACTGGTAGTAAAAAAATTGAACCCCACACTGCATTGGTGGGTTATGCTATAATGTTATTTTCAAATGTAGAACTTCCAGATATCTTTCCTTGAAATGGCCCCTGTTAAGGATGACATAGTGAGGCTTGTTGGTTTATGTTTTCTGACATTCCCCTACTATGATTATATTCCTGGGAGCTTTAGAAAAAATTGCAAAGATCCTTCTTGCTCCTGATCTTTGTGAAGACTATCTTCTAAGCAATGATTTTACTCATTCATCATAGGCTGCACAATATAATAGCAATAGCAATAGCACTTAGACTTATATACCACTTTATAGAGATTTACAGTCCTCTCTAAGCAGTTTACAGAGTCAGCATATTGCCCCCCCAAAATTTGGGGGGATGGAAGGATGAGTCAACCTTGAGCCTGGTGAGATTCAATCTGCCAAATTGCAGGCAGCTGGCTGCAGCAGAAGTAGCTTGCAGTACTGCATCCTAACCACTGTGCCACTGAGGCTCATAATGCAACCTTTACCTAGACTGTATGATCATGAAGACACTCAGCCATCCAGGCAAAGCTGAATCCAGCCCATGATTCAACCCACTGCTTAATCAGGAAACCCTATAGTATTTCAGACAAATGGTTGTCCAATCTCTTCTTAAAAACTTCCAGTGTTGGAGAATCCACAACTTCTGGAGAGATAGTTGTTCCACTGATTAATTGCTTGAACTGTCAGGAAATTTCTCCCTAGTTCTAGGTTGCTTCTCTCCCTGATGAGTTTCCATCCATTGCTTCTTGTCTTGCCTTCAAGTGTTTTGGAGAATAGATTGACTCCTTCTTTGTGGCAGCCCCAGAGATATTGGAACTGTCAGGTTTCTAAGAGATGAAATCCCGAATTGACAGGAACACTGCTAGCATGTCACCTCTAGTCCTTTTTTTCATTAAATTAGACATAGCCAATTCCAGCAACCATTCTTCATATGTTTTAACCTCCAGTCCCCTAATCATCGTTCTTGCTCTTCTCTGCACTCTTACTAGAGTCTCAACATCTTTTTTACATTGTGGCTACCAAAACTGAAAGCAGTATTCCAAGTGTGGCCTTACCAAGGCAATATAAAGTGGTATTAACACTTCACGTGATCTTGATTCTATCCCTCTATCTATGCAGTCCAGAACTGTGTTAGGTTTTTCTGGCAGCTGCAGCACACTCCTGACTCATATTTAAATGATATTCCACTAGGACTCTAAGATCTCTCTCACAATTATTACTATTGAGTGAGAACTCTCTGCCTAACTATGCACTCTTACTGGTGAAGCTGATTGAATGAGCAATGAAATGTCTCACGCTAACAAAGACATGTCCAGTTGCCATGAGTCAACCTTCAGACACCTTTATCTGGGCTGTTTTTTTTTTTTTTTTGAACAGCATGAATTTGGTTTGGAAGCTGCACAATGCATATTGTGTCCAATTGCCTATTTTAAAGTCTTCTTTTGAAGAAATGAAGATACGGTGGAAATTTAACAAATGTAATAAACTTGATTGTTATGAACATACCTGGATATTATGCTTTATATCTTCATAAAGATTATCTCCTTCCACAGAGCCTTCTCTGCAGATGGAATTCATTGTTCCCAGATTGTGGAATGAACTTCCTTGAATGTTAAATTTATCCCCAATCCATCTGTTTCTAGGAAGTCTGGGACTATTAATCTACCTAGACATATTTTAATGAGCTTTATTATTTGCATAATAACAAGTATTACCTCATTGAATGTTGTCCTGTTTATGTCTTATTAAAAAAATAAACCACACTGTTTGAACAGAAAAATAACACACAGTTTGGATCTCAGAGTTCTAATCTAATTTCCTTCCCAGTGCAGGAAACTATTCGTTTTTTTTTTCCCTAATCTTTTCTGAATTTTCTGATCCATCTGAGTTATCATCCATTTATAAATGTCTATGGCATGCACACATTTCCAGTGTACATTGTGCAATATATATTCTACACACAACAGCTACCACCATTCAAAAAAGTGTTCTGTATGCATGCAGTTTAGTTCATCTGTCCCTGTATGGATCATCCCTGAATTACAGTCTTATCTGAAATATTCTTTAAGCTTCTTATCTCTCCCAATCAATTGGAAATAGCAGAGAAAGGAAAGAAATAAATTAGCCGGCTGCAATGGCCAAGTCAGGAATCGGTGGTCAGTTTAAATCAATAAGCTGTTTAAGAGCTAGGCAGGGAAATTCAATGACATTAATCAGAGCACTCCAATCCTACAGATTTTAAAGCTCCATAGGTCTACCACAAACCAGTACAGTAGAATGAAAGTGTGGGGGAAGAGATTTATGCATTCTGTTTTTGTTTGTTTGTTTTATCAAATATATATTTAATTAGTGTGGGAAGAAATATCCATCTGGTTCAGTTCCAAGCTGGGAGAAAGATACTGGAAAAATGGAGGCTTATTGGAAAGAAGATTTAATGATGAACAGAACCACCAAGCACATGGTTCTGGGGCATCTGACCACATAGAGTTGAGAGTGTATGTGTAGTTATACCTTCTCTTGGGCTTTGCACTTGAAATTCCTGTTCCTATGCAAGAATATGTATTCCATTGGTTGTTGTCAGACTTCCATGAGGCCATGTGAGGTTATGTAGGAGTCATAGCTGACTCTATAGGTTGTCTGAGTTTCCAGGTTTTGTTGAAGTTTGCTGGGGGTGGTGCAACTGAAACGGTGTTGGGCAATTCCAATTGTGGCTGAGGGCTTTGCCCTGTATTGGATCTTGAGTGAAGGTATTTACTTATGAATAGAGCAATTTCTTTTTCTCTTAAGTGCTGACATCTGCTGAGGGCTATTAAGAAAGGAGGGGCTGCTTTCTCCTTCTAAAAACATGTTTCTCAATTTCTCCCTTTGGGGAATATAATATTTTGCCTTTTTAAAATATTATTCAAAAGATTTCATTCTTCTAGGAGAGTGGGTGCTGACTTTCTACACCAGTAGTAAAAGCTGATCCAATTTTTTCATCAATTTGGGGGAGAGGTTAGCAGAGGGCAAGGCCCCGTGTCGTTTTAGTCCATGTTCATTCTGACTTCCACTCCCAGGCAATATTTTCTGTGCTTTGCAAAATGGTGGATTTAGTTACCTCAGAAAGAAGAACCAAGTCTGGATACTGGATAAAAAAGCAGAAAGGGAATATTCCAGCAGATAGCCTAACCAATCCTCTGGTACTTTTGACACTGGTTCTGATTAGAATAGCAGCTTTGAAAGAAAGCCATATCCATGAATATTACATTAACTCCTTAGAACTGAGATGTCTTAGGTCTATTCAGATTGGCAATATATTTGCAGTAGATGACTACTTGGAAACAAAGTGGTAAATGAAACTTATATTTGCAATAACTTTTCTGCTTCCACAAATAGGGTTTTTTTCTTTCTTAAATAACTCAATAAATTTCACAATAGAGCCATTGTCAAGTGTTTATTTTCTCTTTGGCTAAAAGATTGGATAAGCATCTTTTATATTTACCCCAACTCAGTTTTACTGGAATGGCTTTATCCATACTATACATAAAAAAGTGATATCAATAAAAGTACTTTGGTCATAGAGGGATTTTTTTTTAAAAAAAATATATGTCCCCGTTTTAAATTGGTGACCTTTATCCTGTTTTCTTTAAACACATTGTCTGTGATATATGAACAAATTAAGGAACAATTTGGCATTGTTATATTGGAGGAGAAGAAGGAGGAAGAGGAGGTTGTTTTGTATTAATAGTTTAAACTCTCAGAAATTCATGAAAAACTACAAACCTTCATTTATCTTAACAGACTTTTATTCCCTATAAACATCTCTATTTGTGAGTATCTTTTCTGTTACTATTAATGAAGTCAGTGAATAGAGATATGTCAGCAAAGTAAACTAAGAAACCTTTCCCAGTCTGTAGAACATTGTCAGATTTGTTTTAATTACTCAACTGATGGCTGTTTTTAATACCTTTATGTATGAGTTGTGGGTGGTTGTTTTACACAGACCTGCTGACTGTTAGTAGATGGGTAGACAAATATATTAAATTCCCTATTGTTTGCTCTCAGATTTATTTATTTTTTTGGAAAACTTATTGAGTGTCATTTTGAAATCTGCAGTTATTTATTACACAAATCAATGACAATCAGAGTAGCCTTATTTGATCCCAACATTCAATTCTTAGCAGCCTGAGGCAGCAACAGAAAAGAGTTTGGACAATCACTTCCAATCAGTATAGAGAATATCAAGCTAGTGGTCAAAAGAGTGAATGAATGTCTGTTCATTACATGGTTCCTTCCTGCTTTTTTGTGTACAGTATTAATATTAAATAGTGATGTCAGGAGAGAGAAAAAAGAAACCTAATGCTGCATTTCCTCAGAAGACTAAAACCACAGGATCCATGTACATATGTCTCCAAGCATGAGCTGTGAGCTTTGCTTACTAATGAATTGAACTCCAAGAGAGTAATAATGCAATGCATTGCGCATGTCTTTTTCTAGATTTTCTCATCTTGTCAAATAAAAATAAACCTGCATTATAGATTATGCACTGTCGTTATTCAATTTCCCAATCCAAAAGAAGACAGGTGATCATGTTTTGGTGTTGTTGCATTCAGCAACCATACAATTCTAGCACTGTTTGTTTGGCTTTATTTTAGATTCCAAATAACTTGGATGAATAAATGAAATTTAGAGATCACATTATATATTAGAAAATTACATCAACTAAAAAGTGTTTTTGAAGACTTCTATGTGTCACAAAGTTGTGTTGATCCTTAGTGACCTCATAGACAGTCCTTTTCCAAAATGATCATCCCCAATCTCTTCCAACTATGCACTATTATCCTGATAATTCCACGTATACACTCTACTAATGGTCATCCTCCTCTTTTCTACTAACATCCATAGCATTCAAGACTTCTCAAGGGAGCTTGTCTTTACCTAATGTATCCAAAATATGATAATTTGAATCTGGTCATTTGTGCCTCATGTGAGGACTCTGGATGCATGTGTTTATTTTTGTTCTGACCTAGGCTTCCCAAAATCACAAAGCAGACTCCTCATCCCAACAAAACCCCTTTTATTTAGGCTAAAGTGATTTCCTCTCATTTGCATCCAGCAAAGTCCCGGTAGTCTTTCCAAAAAAAAAAAAATTACAACTACAGACCTTTATCAAGCTTGGAGAGTTGCCAGATCGATAGCTTCCAAACACCGTGCTGTAGCAGAAAATACTTGGCAAGGAGTCAGGAGCAAATCTTCACCCTCATTAAATGAACTAATTGTCTCCTGCAAACACCACTCCCCTTTCACTCCTCTTTATTTCCTATGGGAGGGGCCATTGACCATCCACCTGTGCCTTTAATCCAGAGTTCAACCTTGTTCCTTAACTGTTCCCTTCTCCTGGAAGCTCTGTGCATGCACACATCAGGAACAGGCTCCAGCTGTTCTTCTGCCATGCTGATCTCTGACTCTGAAGAGAGCTGATAACTGTTGGATGGCCCTGGTCCCATTTCTGCCTCCAATGCAGAGCACTCATCAGAGCCTTCCTCAGACTCCAGGACTGGCCTATGTTCCTCCCCAACCTTCTCACTGTCCAAGTCTGCTGCCAGCTCCACTGGCAGGCCACAATAATTTTCTTGGCTAATCATGGTTTTCTCAGGAGTTTTATCCACACCAAAATTCCACAGGATTGAAAGAATGAGCATCAATGACAAGGGCTATATGCAAGTAGAATTTTAATAGAATATAAATCTTTATGTTCATTTGCACACTTGGCAGGTCACTGTGGACTAAATCCACACCTCCTGAGGAGCTGATCAGTTGGAACTCTCCTTCTTTCCTTTAAACATGTAGGGTTTTTTATTGGAGAATTCCTACCATTTACATGCAGGCTTAAGAACTGACAATAACTCTCCAATTTCCTGTGTTATCATTTTATGCCAGTGGCACATTTTTCAAAAGGGACTGTTACTGGTTTTGATGAACCCCGTGAATCAATATGTAAGCTAATGACTTCAAACAAAATGGACAGCTTAAAAATAATGGGATTAAAAGTAGTCAGCAGTTTAGCTTCTGGGTTGGCTTACTACCCAAATCTCTATTAACTAAATAAAATAATAGAGATTAACTACCCAGATCTCTATTATGTTATTTGCGTGTGTTTTTGTTTTCTAACTTCAAAAGAAATCCTAGATTAAACAATCTTGGCTTCAGCTACCATCTTTAAAACAAAAAAACAAACTTTTGTTTCTCCTCTAGGAATGAAAAGGAAGCCAGTTGAGAGACAGCTTCTTCTTACTTCAGCACCATTTTTTGAAATACAGCATGTCTCAGTAAAATGCCTTTTATATAATTATTTCCAGCTGCTTTCTTTTCTGTGAGCATAATTTGTATTCTAAAGAGGCAGCAACAGCCACTTGAATTTGCCATTAAAATAAGGATTAAGTGCTGATTTGGCATGCTCATCATATGCCAGTTACTACTTTGCTATGGCACCAGCTGGGGTCTGTGATGAATCTCTGAATGTTCCTCAGATTTCTGTTTTTCGAAAAGGGAGAGAATGTTTGAGATGTTTACAACACAAATTTGCAAAACAGTTCCTACTGCTGTTGTTGAATTACTTTTGGCTCTTTTGATTTCTCTAATGGTGCTTGGTGCCACTTCTGAGTTGCCTTTTAGATTTAACACGAAATGAAATGAAAGAAAGTTAGCCGCTCACCCGCCAATTCATAAATTGTATTGATTTTTTTTTCCCCCAGTATGAATTGGGGAGAACAAGGAACAACTTGGAAAACCAGGAGGGGAGGGGAGATTAATATGTCACCCTCCTGGTTAATTCCGTATTGCAAAGTTTGATGTAAAGGAGGATGAATAAAAGAAAGTGGTTTCATTTAAAACTTAGGGTAAGATGAAAATCCTGCTTTAAAAATGGATCCTATGATCACCACACGGAAGGTTGATTTGTTTTATAGAAATTGTGTCTGAGCTCTCTATGATATCCTCTGACAACAAAAAACCCTTCATATTTAGAATATCCACAGAAAGGGGGAGGAGGAAGGAGACAGGAATTCTGCTTTATTGCAAGATATGTTTATTTTCATTTATTTTCTTCTTGATAGAAGCTTTCCCACTTAAAGCGGTCTTTTTGTGTACTTGTTAGCTTCAGGATGTAAAAGTTAGCCCTACAAATCATAATTAGGAGTGCAGGAGAATTCTAATGAAACCTGATGAAATCTGCTTTTCCAACCGATTACCATGGAAACCACAGTTAGCCAATTGACTTCACTTGGATCAAAATGAATTATTGTTAATCTTCCCAGGCAAGGAGTGCTTAGGGATTTGGACTCCTTTTGTTAAAGTTTTTAGCTAAGAAACCAAAAAGTTCAGGAAGGATAAATATTAATTTTTAATGTGCTAGTAAGTGAGAATGACTTAGTCTCCCTAGGAGTCAAATCGTCGTCATAAAATCAGATATTAGCAAATTTAAAGAGCAGCAATTGTGTACTCTGAATGGCAGAGAAACAGGATGTCTGGTCTTCAGACAGTACTAATTAAGTGATTCTGTCTAAATGAAGGCCATTTTGACTGAATGGCACAAAAGAGGTTATAGAGAAATACAAATATTTATGCATGATTCATCGTGGTTATAATTGTTAAATAACCAGGCTGAAATCTTGAGTACAGAGAAATCTAGGTCATAGTTTTTAGAATTTTATTCAAAAGATATGCAACAAAGTGAGAATTGATTAAAAAAAAAAAAGAACAACAGGTAAATTTCCGTATTTCAGTAGCAAGACCTGCTTTGTAAATAGAAGATCCCAACTTCATCTAGTGTTTGAATGAACAATGAACAAGCATTCTTCTCTGGAGAATTGATACTATCCGTAGTTAGGGGTCTGTCTGTCTATCTGTCTGTCTGTCTGTCTGTCTCTCTCTCTCTCTCTCTCTCACACACACACACACACACACACACTTGGTTTGATTCATTGTTCTCTTCCTTTTGTCTCTCTCTGTGTGTTCTCATGTATTCTAGTCAATAACAGAGTTTTTTTTTCCAGTTTCTGATTTACTTTCAGTTACAGCTTTACTTATCCAGATAAATAATTCATTTAGTGTAGATCTTGATTCATGATTTGGTGAATACTGGATATACATTACCAAATGGATATTTCTTCAAAGTTGATTTGTTAGTGATATTGTCCATCAATCTATCCAGGGTTGCATCTGGAAGTACTAAATTAAGAAGGGCCTGGCATGGTGGGTATTTTGAGTGAAGTCCTTAGGATGTTGCAGTGCTGAAGGCTAGATAGAGAATTCAAGATCCTAGAAGAAAAAGGATAGCAAAATCCTCACATATCATTGAATGTAATCTCCAGACACTGAATGTGACTTCGAGGAAACTTTATCTTCATCTTAAATGTTTGCTGATACCATTGTTCACCATCATTATCCTGCCATCTCATTTATGCCCCAATCTGGTTGCTGGTGTGGGATACACAACATGGGACTTTTGAAAACATATTCTTTTCTACATATAAAGAACAACAAGAAAAGAGACTGTATTATGTTTTCATTCCATGCAACCACAATTTGCAAATTCATTAGTCTGCATGAGTTTTAGAATCTCTTATTCCATTAAGTTATTTTTTTTTAATTACAACTGAGTTCACAATTCTTTGGAGTACATGCACATCACACATTTTCTATTGAGTCCCCCCTGCCCCCCTCAAACTAACAAAAGCTTTAAAAGAATCCTGTTCTTAGGTAAAGTGGTAAGACAGTTATTATTCCCTGGTTTTGGTAATACCCATACATGTTTATTGCATGCTTAATTTATTTAGTCTGAGTTATGGCATTATATATGTCTCTTGGCAGAAAATAATAGCAAAATGGACTTCTTATCCATAAAGAATTCAATAACATGCTTATTAGTCAAAAGATAGTACAAAGTGCTATACTGCAGATAGAGTTTCTTCAATAATTAGAATGTCAATGACTATCATACTGAATCTAAGGGAAATGGGAAGGAATTTATTGAAATGGTTCTTTCTATATATCCTCCAAAGTGCATTGTAGAATGTAAATCTGTTGATGCCTCGTTGTTTCTCAGTTCTCGAAAGGAAAATAAATTATACTTATCAGCTAATTCTGTAAGAATCTGGAGGGCTAATGGTCTTTTAAATGTCAAAAAAGAGAGACAATATTCATTACCTTCTCCTGAACATTTTTATGTCTTCACTTTTTAGTCTGTGCCTCGTACTTCCCCATATTTATTAAAAGTAACTATATTTCTTTTCATTCTTTTTTGTAACTAATATTAGAATATTTATCTGATCTTGCTGGAATACAATTTCTTGTTTATTTATTTATGTTTGGCTTCATAAAATAGGCAGAGCAAACTATCCTGACATTCAAGCCCATAATCAGTCATGCACAGTTAGATACATGGTTTTATTGTACAAACTCTTTCTCTGTCACACACACACATAAACACGCACACACACACACCTTTACTGTTCTTGTTATCATTTGTCCATATGTTTTCAGCAGCCCTTTGGTTCTGCAATGCATTCTTGCAACAACAAAACTATTGATGCACTAAGGGGTTTTTGTTATTAGTCTATGCTGATCCTAATTTGGGCTGAGAATATCAACTCTTCTGTTCTGACTCAGGCTTTGTCAAACTTAATAAAACACAAGCTCAGTTTAAAAGTAAAACCTTTTTTTTTATGTGGCACTGGGAATTACTTGCATTCCCAGCCAAAACTCATTATACACAATTTCTCCAAATAAGAGCATGCTTCTCAGTGCTGTCAAATGCTGCCAAGAAACAGAAGTCCAATTAAGGCTAACATAAACCAACCTAAAAACCTAGGGAAAAAAATGACCAGAGTACAGAGCTTCATGGAGGACTCGAAGATTACTGAACTGCTTTGCTTCCTGCAAAGCTCTTCGTCATTGAGGACTGACTTTTATCCCTTATGGGAGGGGCAATCACCTCCCAGCCTTACTTCTGAGTCACCCCTTTTGCTTCAGCTGCTCACTCCTTCTGGCAGCTCTGTGCACATGCGCACTGGGAACAGGCTCCCCGAGACTCCAAAAGCTCCGAAGGCAGCATCCCATTCTCAGATGTCCTGGCTCCATCCCTGCATCGGATAAGTCCTCGCCAGACTCCCTGATTGGTTCCCTTTCATCCTCACTGTCCGATACCTTTGATGTCCACACTGGCTGCTGACGAACCACAACACCTTCAAAGTAGGCCAGATCAAGGAACAGTCACCATAAGAACTACTAGAATTCTATTATTTTTGGATACAGGATGATGATGATGATGATATTAATATTAATAGCATTAATAATATTAATAGCATTAATAATATTAATCACATTAATAACATTAATAACAATAACAATGATATCTTACAAGCTCAATACATTTTCTCCCACCCTCTTTCTTGTACTTAAGGAGGCAAAGGTAAGATAGATTCCTTCCTCACTCTTTCCTGACTTTCTGGGCTAATGGTGCTTTCCTAGTGGCCAGTTCATAATTTCTTTAATGTGATCTCTGTATTCCTTCATAGACCTGGAATGACTGGCCCCAAATCACCAGCTAATTAAGGTTTTTGTGTCTAAGGGTGACCTGAAGCTAAATCTTGCTGCTTCTAGTCCAGCTTTTTAGATAGAAGTCCTTCAAATAACTCCATATATACATTTCTCTGTATCATCTATACATTAATCATATCTATAATCTACATCTTTAAGTACATTATCTATATAATATATCTCTATCTACCGTATATCTCTATCTATATAGATCTCCATTCAATGCATAATGCCTATCTATTAGGCATTATATCTCTATTGGAGAGAGAGAGACAGAGAGACAGTGATACAGAGAGACAGAGACAGACGGAGACACAGAAAAAAAACACACACACACATACACACACACATTGGGTCAATTTTTCTTCCATTTTTGAGTCTGTGGACATTTGACTGTTCTTTTCTCAATCTTGAGAATTGGGACGTTACTCAGTTTTGATATAATGGTTCTTCTCCCACCTTCCCAACAACAATTTAAGGATCTCATGCCCCCGCCCACTTTTTTTTTTCTTATGTACTATAGATCAAGTAGAGTTGTCCTTTCTTAAGTGGTTTTTTTTTATCTTCTTCTCAGAATTGTTCCAGCATACTTCAGTCATTTGCCAGGTCATATCAAATCTCTCTTGTCTCCTTGAGCCCTAAAATAATCTGTACTGATGTATTAATTTCTGATACAATGTCTTTGGACATTCGTTATTGTTTCCTATTTCTAGCCCATTGAAACGTTCCTCCCTTAAAACTATTGTGTTGTGGTTTTCTTTGATGTGGTGTCTCTATTGCCAACATGTATTTTTTATGCACAGAGGGATAGACAAAGAGGGTCCATTGGGGTTTATGAATTGGTTTATGAATTTATGAATTGGTCGAAGAATGGAAGTCCTTGGGGCATCCAAGCACCCCCCAAGTCTATCACAGAAGGGGAGGGGAGGTTTTTTAAGAGTCTGTGCTGCTTTTGAGTAATTATTAACATGGAGGAAATAATTGCCAAGGCAATCAAGCATTCCACCCAAACATTTACAGAGCTGTCACTGCCCTCTGTGATACGAATTAAATTATTCACTGCCAATTTGCATTGGCTACATTAAAAGGAATTAATTCTGATTTACTTCAGTGAAAGCAAGAAAAAAAAAAGGGATCTTGTCTAGTCTGCATTAGACATAACAGCAGAATGACCTTTGGCATGGAATAATGAGATTTCATTATTGAAATGAAATACAGCTTGTTGTTCCTTAATAATATCAAAAGAGAGACTGTGAAAGGGATACATGGTTCTTTAAATTTGAATGTGCTAGCTCATCACAAATTCAAGATAAACTGCTCAATTAATTATCATATATCAAGTGTTTTCCAGATTGCTCAGAAACCAAAATAACCTTGGGGTTAAATAAATTGTTATTTTGCATGAATGAGGCATAATTCTCTTACGTTTTATTGTATATAGTATTTCCTCAACTGGAGATGCAATCTAAAAAGTTAGAGAATTATGAAGAGAATTCTTTAAGAGAATTATCTTCCTGTTTTGTTTTGTTTTTTCCCTTTGGCAAGGGAAATCTACTTGTGGAGGCTGTTTTCCATTTTTGCATATAATGCAGTGGAAATTGGCACCCACATAAAAGTATAACTAAAATGAAATTGTGAGTAAATTTGAAGGCTCATCCTTAGACAAGTTAGAAATTCAAGGGGAAGGAAGGAAGGAAGGAAGGAAGGAAGGAAGGAAGGAAGGAAGGAAGGAAGGAAGGAAGGAAGGAAGGAAGGAAGGAAGGAAATGGAAGGGGAGGGAAAGGAATATATTTTATTTTTATTTTTTTTTATTCAAGCCATATTGAAGTAATTGGATGCAATGATCACTTATGCAGGGGTGGGTTTCTACCTGTTCTTTCCACCCCTGTAGAACCGGGAGCTCTGAAGAGCAGCAGACATAGAACTGGTTCTATGTCTGCTGTTGCTTTTGCCCACCCGCCCACCTGGGCTCTTACCTGATCTTTATTTCCTGATTTTTCAACTTCAGCTGCCAAATGAGGCACAGCTGCAGTTAGAAAAACAGGAAAAGAGGGCTGTTTCAAAGGCTGCATCTCTGCACACAGCATGCTGATGACGATTTACAGGTGACCAGCTCAAAGCCAAACCGGTAGTTAACCGGTTGTCGTATCCCACTCCTGACTTATGTGTATCTATATCAAAGCTATTGTATTTACATTCATTTTCTCTCTCTCATGCATGATAGAGATGTAACATCTCTATTCCCTCCACCCCAAAAAATATTTCAGGTGAGAAGATTACAAATATTATCATGAAAACTCTGGAGAAGGAACTCCAACTTTTTTACATTTCAGGTCACCCAATAGTTCAGACAATGAAAATAAATAACTGATTTCAGGACCACTACATAACACTGCCTTTCATGATCTCAGCTAGTTATCTGAAAATTTGTGGCCTGAGATCAAACTAATTACTCTACTGTAGGGAAAATAACATTTGCAATAGCACTTAGGCTTATATATCGCTTCACAGTGCTTTACAGCCCTCTCTGCAATAAGTAATAAGTATAACTAACTTAGTATAACTAACAATAACTAATAGGTACAGATTAGACTATACTCTTTCTTGGCTTTCTCAAGTTTGTAGAAACTTTCTGAGCTGTTATTTTTGTTTCACCGACAATCTGATTGATTCTGTTTACATCATGGTATAACTTTCATATGGCTTTTATTATTTTCCTGCAAATAAAAAGAGAAAAAGAGGCTGCAAGAAGAGGAAAAAATGAATATTTTGATTCTCATAAAGTGACAATATTGTGTCATGGCTTAACGTTTGCTGCTATCGCTATTGATTTCTGGATTGCAATTAGAATTGTGCCTAAAGTACAGCTGGAGCTCTCCTTCCATTTCACTGCTAGCAAAGAAAAATAAATACTTAGGGAAATACTTAGCTTTTCAAAATTCAGGTATGAAAGGAGGCACAAGAATGACAAAGAAGCAGGGGGATCAGCAAAGGGAGACAAGCTGTAGGAGATGACCAGACTGAGCCCAAGAGAGAGGTCAAATACGCCATTAAGTCAAGAAGCCCTGCACATCTACAAGAGATGTAAGTCCAGTCCACCTTGAATGCCTTTTTAATCCCATTCATTTTCCAGTGGTGGGATCTAAATAATTTAACAACCGGCTCTCTGCCCTAATGATTTCTTCCAACAGCCTTGTTCACTGCTCAGAAAAGTAACAACTGGTTGTCCTGAAGTGGGGTGAACTGTCTGAATCCCACCACTGCTCATTTCCCTTGATCCTTAGTTGGTCAGATTCTTGTAGAGCAGGGGGTCTTCAAACTTGACAACTTTACGATTTGTGGACTTCAACTCCCAGAATTTCTCCTTCAGTCATGTAAGCTCAGGAATTCTGGGAGTTGAAGTCCACAAGTCTTAAACTTGCCAAGTTTGAAGACCCTTGTTGTAGAGAGCTTAAGCTTGCAATAAATCTTCACACTCATTTGAACTGCCCGAAACTCCAGAGTTCCCCAGCGCTACAAGCATTTCCATCTGCTATTTCTGTTTTGCCATTGTTAGGATAATGTCCTTTGTATTTTGGTGCTATTTGGCCTGCTAATGCTGTGTTTGTGTGTGTGTGTGTGTGTGTGTGTGTGTGTGTGTTTCTTTTGATTTCTTAAATCCCCTTTTTCTCAGCATGGATGCCCTCCCTGAGAAGACCATCTCTTTGCTTCCTACCCAAGAAGGCCCCATACTATGGGAAAGACTATCCAGGGAGGTGGTGAAATTTTCTTCATTGGGGGTGGCCATGTAGAGACTAGGTACTCATCTATCTAGGATGCCTCACCTTGGGTTCGTGGACTGAACCAAGTTTAGCTTGAAAGGACAGTTCCATATGTGTAGAAACTGGGGAGAAATCTGCTTAGAAGATCCTAAGACATGGGTAGTGTGACTTAAGGATGGTACTTGGAACTCTTTTAGAAAAAAATCCCAACCCATTCAGAGGAAAAACTGCTCAATTTTTGGCCATGAGAAATGGCAGACCAAAGGCATGCCTGCCTGTTCGTGAAAAGGCAAACACTTTTTTAAAAAAATCAGTAGCAATAGAGTGTTCTTCTGACCATTGCTAAAGAATTACTTATGACAGGTCAATTGATCTTTCTTTTAAAGTTGTTTTCCCTCTCTTAAAAACTATCATTAGGTTGCTTTGGGCCACTTACTCTTCCAAGACTAAATGAAGCTCTTCATTTATATGGTTACCTTGAAGGTGTCCATAATGCACTCATCTTATCCTTGGAGTCATTGCTTTCCTAGACTCTATTACTGTATCATTTTGAATTATCTCCATATAGCTTCCTTTTCATTTCTTTCTTCTTTCAGCTAGCCTTGCTTAGCTCTCTTCCTGCCAATTTGTCTTTAGAATTGATTATCCTTACAAGCCGGTATAGCGGATGATGGGACGCATCCATCAAAAATCAGTTTAACCCCAACTGTAATCAAGGTTCACTAAGTTAGATCCAGGGGAAGAAAAAAAAAAAAAGAATATGAGTTGGATTGTGACTGTTGAGCCAGGAAAAGGCAGCTCTTCTGTCCCTGTCTCCATGTCATCGATTTTTTTTTAAAAAAAAAAAACACATTCCCCAGGCAGGAAAATATCACAAGACCAAGGTTCCATTTTAAACATTAAGTATTACTATGACTTTTGTGATGGCATCGTACAAATTATTTTTCCCCCTTACTCCACTGCCCCGAAGAGGCGACCATATGTTAAAGCTTGAAAATACACCAGGAAAAAATAAGAAAGCCTCTTTCTCCTCCTCCTCCTCCTCCTCCTCCTCCTCCTCCTCCTCCTCCTCCTCCTCCTCCTCTTCTTCTTCTTCTTCTTCTTCTTCCTCCTTCCTCCTCCTTCTTCCTCCTCCTCCTCCTCCTCCTCCTCCTCCTCCTCCTCCTCCTCCTCCTCCTCCTCCTTTTCTTTCTTTCTTTCTTTCTTTCTTTCTTTCTTTCTTTCTTTCTTTCTTTCTTCTCTTTTTTTCTTTCTCTCTTTCTTTCTCCAGTTGAGATATTTTATTTATATAACATTTCTTTTCGTCCAAGTTGAACAAACCCAAGGGAAAAATATGGGAAGGGATCAGTGGTGGGATTCAAATAATTTAACAACTGGTTCTCTGCCCTAATTATTTCTTCCAACAACCAGTTCACCAAACTGCTCAGAAATTTAACAACCAGTTCTCCCAAAGTGGTGCAAACTGACTGAATCCCACCACTGGAGGGGATGTGAATCTATGTGTGATTGGTCCAGTGGCCTAGAGGTGGAGCTATCATCTCACAATCAGGATATTGTGAGTTTGATCCTAGGTGGAGGCAGATGTTTCTCCCTCTGGGCACAAGGGCAATATATTTGCTGACCAAAACTCTGCATTGGTGACAGGAAGGGCATCTGGCCAGTAAACACTCTTCTAGCTCCATTCAGTTGCCCAGATTCCACTCCACAAGGGATTATGGGTTCACTAAAAGAAGATGATGGTATGATTCCCTGTGTCTCCTATTACCTATAGTGCAGGAGCAGAAGCATTTTTCAACCCATTGGGGTAGTCTTCCTCATTAAATCTCACTGAGCAGTGAGAAGTTTGTTTGCTTCGCTTGGAAAGAACTGAAAGCTGTTGAAGGATTATATTTCCGGACCGAATAATTTAAGGTGGATTCATCGCTTAGAAGCTATAAACAGAGACTTTATGGGATAAAATATACTTTATAAACAAACAAATAACTCTTTTCAGTGATTACATAAGCGAAAGGCCAGTCTACATAAATAGAAGCTTAAAGAGTTCTTTCAAAGGGATAGCAAGTTTCATGATGCTGTACTCCAGCTTGGAGAATATTGGGGAGATTCTGCCTAAGAATTTTGAGGCTAGGGGTCTCTTCCCCAGCCATGTCCCTGAGTAGCCAAGGCCAAGGGAGTTGTGGCTGATGATATTTCAGAAAGGCCTGATGCTCCCACTTCCTACCAAGCCAATGGATTCTCTGTGTTTCCACCACCAATAATCCAAAAGTGGATGGCAACTCTGTCCCAGCAGAAAAGGAGATGTGGCTTCCTGTGAACCTAGCCCGGCTCCATTATTTACATTAAATACAGGATTCTCTCCCAAGCTATGCTACGTTATGCCAATTAGGCTTGGGCACAGAACATTAACATTCAAGTACAGCTCATTAACTGTGAGTATTGAAGATTAACGGCTTGTGTCAAGATTGCTGAGGTTTTCTCCTTGAGAGCAAAGCCCCAGTGTTGCTTATTTTATTTCCTGTAGGCTTCTAGAACATTAGATTTGTTTTCCTCCCCCTGTTCCTTTCTAAGAAGATATTTGTTTTGGTTTGGTTTGGAAATCATAATTTTTAATCTCCTAAGGGGCTGACATTAATGGAAAGTCTCACATTGACTCCAGTAGATATTGGCTCCAAGTTGATGGAATATTTCATCTTCCCATGGTCATTGGTTACTGTTCTCCCTCTTATAATTAAAACTGAATGCCAGCAATGTGCAACACTCATAAACAGAAGAAATGTAGTGTTCTCCTCACCAAGTAGTACATCTCTCTCTCTCTCTCTCTCTCTCTCTCTCTCACTCTCTCTCTCCCCGTCTCTGTCTCTCTCTCCCTCTCTCTCCCTCCCTCCCTGTCTCTGTTTCTCTCTCTCTCTCTCTCTGAGGGCACACCTTGAAAGCACACCAATTAAAAAAGAACCTAGTCTTCTCAATTTTTTTTTAATCTGTTTTTGTCTTGTCTGCATAGAAACTCAAAACAGGATGCTGCCAGCGGTTTAGCTAGATCAGAATATGATCTTCATGCTTGATAAGGAATGCTGAAAGCAGACCCTACAAAGAAACCATACCTAGATACTCAGGATGCAGTAAGAACTGTACCTAGAAGCTTGTTGCAACGCAGACTCCATGCTGAACAGCATTACCCATCCACATGCTTTCTTGATAAGGAATTTGTAGAATATAGAATAGGAGAATTGGAAAGCACCTTAGAGGTCTTCTAGGCCAAACTCCTGCTCCAGCAGGAGACTCTATGCCATTTCAGACAAGTGGCTGTGTTCAATCTCTTCTTAAAAGCCTCCAGTCATGGGGCAGCCACAACTTCTGAATACAAGGCATTCCACTGGCAAATTGTTCTCAGCGTTATGAAATTTCTCCTTGATTCTAGGTGGATTCTCTCCTGGCTTAGTTTCTATCCATTGTTTCTTGTCTTGCCTTCTGGTGCTTTGGAAAATAGGTTGACCCCCCTCAACTTAGTGACAGCCCAATGATTGTGACCAATCGTTGTATTGCTGTTTTGCATTTCCTATATCCTGGCATATAAAAATAGAATGTCAGTCTTGCTCAGTGCTCTTCCCAGCTCCTTTGTTTGCTAATGGAGATTCTCCTTTGCTTCTCATCAAAAAAAATTTCCACTAGACTCAACCCTGCATTGTTGATTGGTCCTCGTGCCAGGTAAATGAACCACAGATTGGCTCTTGGCCATCATCTCATTCTTGGTGAATCATTACTAGACTATCAGCACAAGTGTTCTTATTTTATTCTTTATTTAATGGCAACTTGACAATATATGAATCATTTTATCTGCATGCCAGGCTATTTTATCAGGGTGCCAGGACAAACAGCAGCTCCCAAATGCCTTGCTGTTATTAACATCTCCAGCCCTAAAGACATTACTTGCAAACACAGCCCATCGCTCTAGTGATTCTTGCTTCTGCATAATGACTTTAGGATCAGCATTCCTCAGTCACCAGATGCTAGCAGAGATGTATCATTAAACTAACTTTATCCCTTCTCATTTCTTCTTCAAATCCATTTTGCAAACAAGCGAACAGCTTGAATCTAAGACTTGCTGTGCCAACCAATAAATGAGATAAGAGAAATAAATGAGAATAAGAGAAACCACCAAGAACGATCACTTTATGTTCCTATTCAAGGCTCTAGGGAGATTCTCAGTCATCCAGGTCATAGTTGTCCCAAAGGTGCTTTTTTCAAAGAGGTAACTGGACTTTCTGTTTTTTTCTTTGAAGATGTTTCGCTTCTCATCCAAGAAGCTTCTTCAGCTCTGACTGGATGGTGGAGAGTGGAAGGATCTATGTCAAAATGGAGCAGTTCTCTCTCAACAGAGGGGGGAAGGATTTGGCATCTCCATTCTACAACACAATCCTTTCAGCAGTTCCAAGAAGGCTTCATACCCATTTGCACTATTCAGGTGACCCAGAGGACACAGATAAACTTCCAAGTGGCTTCAACAACTCTCTAAAAGAATGCAAATGACCAGCTGTTTGCAAGGAGTATAAATCCTTCCATTCCCCGTTATCCAGTCAGAGCTGAAGAAGCTTCTTGGATGAGAAGCAAAATGTCTTCAAAGAACAACAAGGTCTAGTTGCCTCCTGAAAAAGCACATTTGGGATTCCTATTCGAGTGATATTACCTCAGCACCCAGGTAGGTCAATAAAACCAGAATTGGATGTTTCAAGTTGTAACACAACTATTAGAGTTGCATATCATGCTAAAATATTGGCTTCGAAAGGGATCTATCTGTTGAAACCTGGAACCTGACACCCAATCACAATTTACAGTTCAATTTACATTCAATAATGTGCAGTATTTGTGTAGCCATTTTAAAACAATTCTGAACAGGACTTGTCAAACAGCAGTGATTTCAGATACATAACCTGCTGGAAATCCAAGGCTTGGAAATTGACAAATACATTACAGAAGAATACATTTTTCACTCTTGCCTTGAAAACTCCAAGAAACCTCTAACCTGATTTCAAAGAATGAAACTTTGCTGAGGAATACAATAAGTAGCAGTACAATCATAGTACCATTACCTAGCCACCAGAAGTAACTTGGTAACCCAGACTTCTACTTCCATATTTATTCCACCATGCCACCTCTCTCTTTTTCTCTTATCACACTTTTTCCAGAAGCAGATACACACTCTCACACACACACACACACACACACACACACACACTCCAAAGGCATGCCCGACTCTCAGTGCCACAGATTCCAAGAAATAATTTAGATACGGTTCCAGACAGGATTCAGAAGTTTGGACTATCAGTGGCTGACTGACAGGAAAATGAATAGTTGTCTGTCACACCTATTCGTCTCTGCCACCTGCCTTGTATCCCCAGAGCTAGGGTGGGGCTTAGGTAGCAGTGGTGGCTTGCCATCCCAAGAACCAGCCCATTGGTCTCCTCCCATTGCTCTCCTCTCCTCTCCCTTCTACGCATCTGTGTGCAACAGGCACTGGACCTAGCTGTTCCTCCTCTTCCTCATCAGCCACCTCCGGACCTGGGAACTGTTGACTCTCCAGCTGAAGGCTGATGGACAGCATGGGCTCCAACTCTCTCTCTCTCTCTCTCTTTGACAGCTCTATTCCCTCTCCGCCCTTGGAGCTCTCAGATTGCCTTGATGCTTGACCCGACTCCTCCACCTCCTCCTCCTCCTCCTCCTCCTCCTCCTCCTCCTCCTCCCTCCTCCTCCTCCTCCCTCCTCCTCCTCCTCCTCCTCCTCCTCTGATTTGGCTGCTGGGGGGGGGCAACAGGCCACAACACCATAAGTCATCTGAACAGTCTCCTCAATCCCTCCTTCATTTGTTTTACTTTCAACCATCGCCCCAAGGTATGCAGAAATATACTTCTGCCAAACCCGCACGCACAAAAAAGCGTAGACGTCTGTGGCAAACAGTGCTGATTATAATGTGGTGTGCCACAGCAGGATGAATGATTTATGTCTCCTAAAACAATTTTGCAGTACTTTATTGACATGGCAATCAGATTTGGAAGCAGTGGTAGCAAACCACAGCATTAGTTTTTCATGCTGACAATAGATCTCTCCTGGAATTATGTGCAGCTATTAGCTGGTTTTATAAGGATGTTTGGTTCATCAGTGGCTCCGATTTGTTGAATTCCTACTGGGAAGGTAGAGCTGAGGATGTTTGCTTTTCACTTTTTGGCATGAACGAGAAAATAAGACTTGGTTGTTCAGCATCCAGTGTTTGTTTGATTTCCTCCAAAGTCCTAGAATGGACTTGACTGCAAAAATATATTTGTGATTTTGTAATCAGTGGATGATCTGAAGGTTGAGCTGCAGAAATGCATTAATATTTTCTATGTTAGGGGTGATCAGGGAGGAGCTGTGGCGGTGCAGTGGTTAGAATGCAGTATTGCAGTCAAATTCAGCCGACTGCCGGCAGTTCAATTCTCAATGGTTCACGGTTGACTCAGCCCTTCCATCCTTGCGAAGTTTATAAAATGAGGACCTGGATTGTTGGGGGCAATTTGCTGACTCTGTAAACCGCTTAGAGAAGACTGTAAGACACTGTGAAGTGGTATATAAGTCTAAGTGCTATTGCTATTACTATCTTCAGTTTGGGATAAAGGCAGAGAAATCCACACCTATCCATATCTCAGGGCTACTTTTTAAGGCCAATGGTTTGTAAAGAAAAAACAAATGGTTCAACAGAGAATTAAACATTTGACCAAATGAGCATGCAGCTAAGCAGGTCCTGGTGACTAGAAGGACATAGCCATGTTTTATTCTGGAGAGATAATGGTTTACCATTGGGAACTTCTGGGTTTTTTTTCCAACCTCCCATGCTAGCCTACCTCTCTGGGATTTCATGGTTGTGTCCAGTCAGAGGGCAATAGGATTTTGCATAACGTTTAATGGTGAACAAAGATTAATCAGTATGACTCTGAGCAATGAAATTACCAATATATTAAAAATGGGAGGGACATATTTCATCTACTCTTTTTATGGAACATTGGAACATTCCTTTTGCCTAGTCAAATAAGATCTCTCTCCCTCCCCCCCTCCCCTCTCTCCCTTTCACCCTTCCCTTTCCCTTCCCCTCTCTTCCTTTGTTTTTTTCCCTTCTTCTACCTCTGGAACTTCCCTATTGTACTAAGCTCATAAGTGTGTTTCATAAATAGCTTTGCAATCCTGCCTACCTTGTAGCATTAAGTGACATGGTTTGTTGAATTGCTGACATATTTTGGGCTAAAATCCATAGGATTGTTAACAGGACATTAAATTGCATATTGCGTGTCAAGGATGCATATGTTCTTGTTGGCTTTATCCTTAGTATTTCTAGTTCATCAAGACATCAGAAACTGTGGACATTCTGCACACGGGAAATGGATAAAAGAATTACTACACAATAATACTAGAATTATAATAGTATACCTGATCTGTGACAACAGATCTGTGGTCCATTAATATTTGTTTTGTTATTACTTTATTATAATTTTAGTGCTTTTGATACTGTTTTTCTGATACTTTTTTTTCAGATCTATTCCCCAATTTCCTTTGACTTAATTCATTTAAACTATGTATGTTTAAAATATCTGTCTGTCCATCTGTCCATTATCTATCTATCTATCTATCTATCTATCTATCTATCTATCTATCTATCTATCTATCCAGGATGATTAGGGGACTGGAGGCTAAAACATACAATGAACAGTTGCAGGGACTGGGCTTGGCTAGTCTAGTAAAGAGAAGGACCGGGGAGACATGGTAGTGGTCTTCCAATATTTGAGGGGCTGCCACAAAGAGGAGGGGGTCAAGCTATTTCCCAAAGCATCCGAAGGCCAGACCAGGAACAATGGATGGAAACTGAACAAGGAGAGATTTAACTGGAAATAAGGAGAAACTTTCTGACAGTGAGAACAATCAACCCATGGAATAGCTTGCCTTTGGAAGTTGTGGGAGTGCCATCACTTGAGACTTTCAAGAAGAAATTAGACTGCCATTGGTCAGAAATGGTGTAGGGTCTCCCGCTTGGGTGGGGGGTTGGACTAGTTGGCCTACAAGGTCCCTTTCAACTCTGATTATCTGTTATCTGTTATCCATCCATCCATCTATCCATTATCTATCTATCTATCTATCTATCTATCTATCTATCTATCTATCTGTCTATCTATCTATCTATCATCTTCCTACCCACCTGACTATCTGCTGATCATCTATCATCTACCTACCTATCTACCTACTTACTAATTTGAACAATTGTTTCCTACTGGGTAAAATATTAATTATAGCATATTTTTCAAAAACCATTACAAGACATATCAAGCCTGTTCATTTAATTCAGGACATCTATGAGCTGTGGAGTTTAATATTTTTTTCCATTTTTTTGATGATAAATACTTAATACTCAGTAATGCTGTTGGAAATGATCTGCTACATATATCTATTGTCTATCCGTAGGATCAAACCGATCTTTTTTTGTTCTTTACCTATTGGTAATATTTTAATGTCTGTTACCCTGTTAATCTATTATTTTGTGTTCCACTATAATGTATTTTGCAGCAGGAAAAAAAATGAAACTTATTACTCAACATGTTTGCAGTGATAATATCAGATAAAACTGTATTTTGGTTTCCAACGAAATCCTTAAGTGTATGTATCAGTGTTTTTGAATCTCTACATATTTGTATAATACTTGAAGCCTCTTGAGAAGATGAAAAGCAATGTTTTACAGGGTTGATTTCCATTAGAACGTGCATGGCCAAAGCACCCATCATGCATCCATTCTGCTTTTTTTAATAAGACGATCCTGTATCAACTGCTTCTGCAAAATCTAATTTTCTTCCTCTCATTAAACCACAGGAAGGATTTTAATGAGTCTGTTTTTTTTTTCCTTCCCTTTTTAGGTTTATTTGGCAATTCCCATCCATTCTCCCAGCAACATCCATGCATTTTTTTCCTGCTAAATTTGAGCAGTAACTATCCCTATAGTACTGTTCTTCACTTATCATTTCTTCCAATATATAGTTAGAATCAGTAGGAAAATTTGCATGTTCTTCTGAGATGGTATTCAGCAGGTTCTGACCAGTTCTGGAGAACCAGTAGTGGAAATTTTGAGTAGTTCAGAGAACCAGCAAATGCCACTTCCGATAGGCCCCACTCCTATCTATTCTCTTCCTCCCAAGTCCCAGCTGATCGGCTGGGTCTTCTTTTGTTGCCCTGCACAGGAGAATGGAGCTGGAAAGCAGGTTAGTGGTGTTGGGAGGGAATGGAGATTTTGCAGTATCCTTCCCCTGCCACACTCACCAAGCCACACCGTACCCACCAAGCCACGCCCACAGAACCAGTAGTAAAAATTTTTGAATCCCACCATTGATGCTCTCTCAACCAATTCTTAAAAGCCTTCGTCTATCAGATTTTTTTTTTTAAAGGATTGTCTGTGGCTTTCAGGCATTTTGTGGTGATTTAGCATAATATGTGGGTTCAAATCATATAAGTGTTTTATGGAAATGATTGAAGGGAAGGGTGAAAGGGGGAGGGAGAGAGAGAGAGAGAGAGAAGAGGGAGAGAGAGGAGAGAGAGAGTTAAGTATATGTGCCTGTGCCTCCTTCTACTGTAAACTGAACCCTTCTTTCTATTTTAGAGAGAGCATTAATAGACATTGGATAAAATGAAAACATGCATTTTAATCCAGAAGAAAAGTTAGTTACCATCAAGAAACTAAACTTAACTATGTCTGTGAGAACCATGTAAAAGTCACTCTGAAACGTCACCTCCTTCTGAAAATCTGATTGAGTTAGTTTGGTCTGATGATTCAAACTGATTTGAAAACAGAATTTGATCTGGAAAAAAAAAACTTGCAAAAGTAACCAAATCAAAAGGATTCAGAGGCATCCGGCTCAATTCACTGAACTGACTTTACCTTCAAATTAAATCTTTGGATTTCTTTTCAGACTGAATCTCAAATGAATATTTGTGCAGCCTTCATTCTTGGACTAGGCATGGAAGATAATCAAAGGTTTACTACCTTGTTTTTTTTTTTTAAACATTTCTTCTCTCTCCCCTCCACATACCCAGACAAAAGTGCCACAGGGTGGGTCCCTCCCACAAATTGTCACCTAAACACTCAGAAGATCTCTTCTTTGTTGTAAGGATGGGTGAAATACTACTTTCTCCTTCTCCACTTAGTAAGAAAAAGGCAGCGTTCTTAAAGGAAATTTCTTGAAGATAATTAATTCCTCCTCAAGAAAGAATAGTCATCGCAGCTGAAAACAGAGCTTGGGAGCCCATGTTCGCTGGCAGAGAATTTGGGCCAACACAGGCGCCCCCAACAGGAGGGATTTCGAGCTTGTCATGCCACACTCACCCTGACCTCCAAGTTCAAACGCAACCCTGATGTAGCCCTCGATGAAATTAAGTTTGACACCTTTGATATAGGGTATCCTGCTTGATCAGGGGCTTGTGCTACAAGACCTCCATGGTCCCTCCCAGCTCTGTTCTGCATGAGGATGTTTAGACTTGCACACTTGAGAATGTAGATCTCCTAAAGTTTGTTATTTGTGTGTGTATGTGTTATAGGGAAGGGGAGAGAGGGAGAAGGTGGGAGGGAGGGAGAAAGAGAGAGGGGGAGGGAGAGAGGGAGAGGGAGGGAGGGAGGGAGGGAGAGAAAGAGGGAGGGAGGGAGAAAAGAGAGGGAGAGAGGGAGAGAGGGGAAGGGAGAAAGGGAGAGAGGGAGAGGGAGGGAGAAAGGAGAGAGAGAGGGAGGGAGAGAGAGAGGGAGAGAAGGAGAGGGAGGGAGGGAGGAAGAAAGAGAGAGGGAGAGGGAGGGAGGGAGAGGGAGGGAGGGAGGGAGGGAGAGAGAGAGGGAGAGAAAGAGGGAGGGAGGGAGAAAAGAGAGGGAGAGAGGGAGAGGGGGAAGGGAGAAAGGGAGAGAGGGAGAGGGAGGGAGGGAGAGGGAGAGAAGAGGGAGGGAGGGAGAAAAGAGAGGGAGAGAGGGAGAGGGGAAGGGAGAAAGGGAGAGAGGGAGAGGGAGGGAGAAAGGGAGAGAGGGAGAGAGAGGGAGGGAGAGAGAGAGGGAGAGAAGGAGAGGGAGGGAGGGAGGGAGGAAGAAAGAGAGAGGGAGAGGGAGGGAGGGAGAGGGAGGGAGGGAGGGAGGGAGAGAGAGAGGGAGAGAAAGAGGGAGGGAGGGAGAAAAGAGAGGAGAGAAGGAGAGGGAGAGAGGAGAGGGAGAGAGAGAGAGGGAGGGAGGAAGGGAGAGAGAGAATGCTCTGAAATGTTTATCAGTGGCATGGGAGAAAGAAACAGAGAAATTACGTTTTTTTCCTGAGGCTTTGCTGTTGTAGTTTATTTTCTGAGGTCTGGGTAGAAATCTAATACTGATTTCCCAAGTGTGCAGAGTTTAACCAGCCATCTGTTGAGGGAAGAGAATGTAACACACAAAAACTGCTTCTGCATTATGTGGCTTAGTTGCCCAGAACTAGAATTTCATGCCCAGGAAGGAAAGAACCAGTTTCCTTGCAAAGAAAATATGTGGATTCATTCTTTTAAAAATCTCTCTGTCTCTTCTTTGACTGTGAATAAAATGCAGATGTTTTCCTGGATTTTCAGGCATATTGACTGACCAGTACTTATATCATGACAGTAAAATAAATAAATAAATAGAGAAACAGGAACCTATGCTATTTCATCATATTTATTTGAACCATTTGTTCATTACCTGAAAAATTGGTTGATTGACTGATTGATTTAGAGACTGATTGCACCAAGTAATTACAAACTCTGTTGATATGTTAGCTGCTCATGTGAATGAAGATGCTGTTTCTATTACTTACCAAATTTCTATTGTATTAACATCTATACTGTATTATTATACAAAACTCTGATTTAAAATTGTTTTTTTTTTTTAAATTCATTCGTGTTATCATATTACTAACCAGAACAATAAAATAGAACTTTTTAAAATGTGTCTTCTTCTTCTTGTTGTGCCATATTCATCATCGGATGTTGGCGATCATGCTGGCAATCAATAGCCGCATAAAAAAGTGCTGTTGAGTTTTGTCCAAACCAGTCCCTTAGATTTTGAAGCCATGATGTTCTTCTTAAGATGTGTAGGGGAGTGAAATGAGAATGAAAGTATTGTAAAGCAGGATGCTTGTTCCCACTGAAAAGAAGTCTCAAGCTAAGAAGATGGTAAAAGCCAGTAAGAAAATTTCCGAAGAGCAAATATTGCCAAGGAAAACTTCAAGAATAAGATAAATTAAGTGCAATAGCACTTAGACTTATATATTACTTTATAGTGTTTGCCAGTCCTCTCTAAGTGGTTTACAGAGTCAGCATATTGTCCCTCAACAATTGAGTCCTTGTTTTATTGACTTTGGAAGGACAGAAAGCTAAGTCAACCTTGACCCAGTCAGGTTCAAACTCCAGGCTGTTTACAGTCAGCATATTAATCTTGATCCTCATTTTACTGACCTTGGAAGAATGGAAGACTGAATCAACCTTGAGCCGGTCAGGATCAAACTCCTGGCTGTGGGCAGAGTTAGCCTACAATATTGCATTCTAATCACTGTGCCACCACAAGATAGAATATCTTCAAAATTATGGCAGCAGCATTAGCAATACATTCTGACCACTTATCATTCAGGAGGTGGTCTTCTTTATCTTCCTCTGTAAGAAGGAATCTCTACAGCTTTAAAAGTAAGAACCATATTAGTTTGTGCCCAGAAGCAAATAAACAGACAATGAAGTTCTTTTAGTATATTGCTCATTTTAAGGCATTTTATACCTTCACTTTCTGTCCTCTGGAATCTTTAAGGTTAGATTTGTAATTCTATTTTATTTCTGCCGTGCCTTATTAAGAATGGATTTGTTCAGAATGCTTACTGGGATCCTAGCTTTTCTGTAGAAACAGTTCTTGCCTATTTATTTTATGGATTTAGTTACAGTCCCAAACCAATAAGACACAAATAGAATACACAAATACACACAGATCTTTGTGATAAAAAGGATATAGCTATTGATTTCTACAATAGCAATAGCACTTAGACTTATATACCACTTCACAGTGCTTCACAGCCCTTGCTAAGTGGTTTACATAGTCAGCATTTTGCCTCCCAAAGTCTGGCTTCTCATTTTACCAGCCTCAGAAGGATAAAAATCTGAGTCAACCTTGAGCTGATCAGGATTGAACTGCTGGCAGTTGACAGAATTAGCCTGCAATACTACATTCTAACCACTGTGCACCGAGGCTCTGTAACTATTCAGTAGAATGGGGCAACCATTATTGTCTTGTAGAAAGATAACATGTTTGATCTTGTAGAAAGAGTTTGCTGGCCTTTTGATCAGTAATACAACTAAGATTTTTGATAATTGGGCTGGTGAATGCCACACTATAAGTTACCTTTGACACACTAAATTCAAAGCCAAGATGATGCTATCTTGAAATATAATGCAGAACAATGTGAGGTACTGAAAAAGGAAATTTGAAATAATTCTCTGGTATTAGAAAAAAAAAAAGCAATTTCCTTCCCCTACTGCACCAAATCCAGAAAAAAAAAAAATCACATCACTTTATGAGATCAGATGCTTCACTCCCCAAAGGATTCATGGCTAGACTAGTCTCAAACCCAAATTAATAGCCCCTTGAACTCTTGTTGGAGAAAAGGTGTAATGAAGTTAAACAGTACCAAATACAGGAAAGTCTAGAACAAGTCATGTAGTTGAATATAACATTGGTGGAAAAAACTCCTTTGAATCTTGTTTAACAGATCCAAATTTTAATGTGGTGGCATCTTATACTTTTATACCACATATGAGCTATTTGTCAGAGTTTGTAGCAATCCAGTCAGCATACAAGCAAAAAATTCAGCAGGATGCATTTTATAGAAGAAACTTCTGGATACCAGTTGGATGCCAGTGCTTCACTACGAAACCATGTAATCGGGCTTAGTTTTGGGGAATGGAAATAAAGAAAAAAAAGTGTGACTCTGCCTACCAGCTTCCATTGGTATTCCTCTGGCTAGTGTCCTGTCGGTGTGTGAGAGAGTTGAGGGCTATTTAGAAACTGAAACAGTATTTGCTATGTGAGAAAGAAGGAGACAGCAGGGAGCCTGGGCGTGGCTTAGGTCAATTGTTCTCTACTAAAGCTGCTTGGTGCTGTGAAACTAAAACTGAAACTGCAACTCCTCTCCTCTGCTTGTGTTTTGCATTTGGAACATATTTCTTTTCAGGTGGGTAGGGCAAGTAGCATCAAAGCATATTAATAATAATATACAAAACACTAGTGCTGTGATAGTCATTTCAAAAAATCTTTTCTTAGTGAGCACCTAGAAGCCAGGAAGAACATACGTGGCAAAGTTCAAGTTTTTAGGCTTTATGATTCTGGAGATTTTGTGATGATGCGTAAGTGGTATTTCACTTTTATATATATAGATAATATAAAACATAATGCATGTATACAACACCCATGCAGCTCTTGCAATATGGTAGAGAGAAGAAGAAAATAGCAAGTACTCTCAAGCAAAGACAAACAAACTCTCTTATATACATAACAGTTAAGCTAAGCCACGCCCAGGTTTCAAGCCGTCTCATATGGCTCATACAACAATTTTTGTGTCACCAAACAGTCCCCACTGGCTGACTTATTGCCGTGGCTATTCCAGTTCATGTGTTCTTATACACTGATACTATTTTATTATTTTACTTTATTAAGTTTTATTTTATTCATAATGAGCAGCCTTTTTTTTTTTTTTTTTTGCTTCATCCAAGCATTTTCATTGCTTTAGGGAATCACACATAAAATGTGGAAAGCTATATCATAATTCCTCCTTTTTATAAACTTATTTTTATTTAACTTTACCTGTTTGGGGAGTTTTGTTGTGTTTTGACTTGGGTTTATGTGTTGCTTTTCAGGATATGGTAGAGCAGTTGTGTACAAAGCAAGATTATAATTAATTGGAGGAGGAGTGCATCCAGCTGAATCAGCTTATTAAGTTAAACACAGATTTAATAAATGACAACAAACCAGGAATTCCTAAACATTGGGTTGTGTTTTTTTTTTCCTTTTCTGAGATCAGTGTCAGCTTCTGTAATAATATCCAGCACAATGAATGACTGGAAAATACTGAAGCCATTTGGTCCTAGAAATCAGTAATAATCACAGAACGTTTACTATTTGGGAACTCAAAATATTAAAATGAAGGGGAGAGGACTTTTGCCATTCTTTTTATGAATGCTTTTAGGTTTCATAAATAAATGATTTGGGTTGTGATGTGTGGCAAAACCTTGAATTGTGTTTCTTCCAGACTGTTTCTTCCAGACTATGATCATTTGCAAGAAGACAATAGGAGCCCTTGGATTTTTGGAGGGCTGCTTGTATTACATAATCATCTGAAAGGACTGTCTTGTTGTTGTTGTTGTTTATAAAGTTCTACAAGCAATCTGGAATGAAGCGGCACAGTTTGTGATTGTTGAATAGAGACTTAATGTCCTTTGGCGTTGAACCTTCTGGTTAATATGCAAGCAAAGAGAAAAGGGAAATTTTGAAAAAGGGCTGAGCAAACATTTGCTAATAGTTCTGCTCTGAAGTTTCAGCGGAAAAGTTTTGATGGCAGGTTCATTGTTCACTGTCCACCATTTAGTTACTTTTTGATTGCTTTGCATCTGTTTTCATGCTGACATTGTCTCCCTAATCTACTGTTGCTGGAACTAGTTGTCAAGTTAGATTCACTATCATTCCATTAAGTGGGGGGGAGGAAGAGTGATGAAACCTTCTATATTCTCAAAGTCCTTCTGGAGAAATGATAGAAGAGTTAGCTTTCATTCTATTCCATGGAGTCTGGTACTTACACGAGACCCTTAGTGCAATTGAAAAAGAGCAGGGGTTGTATTTGTGGAATCTCCCAGGGATGGGATCCCACCGGCATAACAACCGGTTTGGGGAGTGACTGCTTCACTGACTCTATCCAGCCACCTCATTCTCTGTTGTCCCCTTCTCCTATTGCCCTCGATCTTTCCCAGCATTGGGCTCTTCTCTGGTGAGTCCTGCCTTCTCACTGAGTGGAAAAAAGTATTTGAGTTTCATCTTCAAGATCTGGCCTTCTAAAGAGCAGTCAGGGATGATCTCCTCAAGGACTGACCGGTTTGATCGCCTTGCAGTCCAAGGGACTTGCAGGACTCTTCTCCAGTTCCATAGTTCAAAGGCCTTCATTCTTTGGTGCTCAGCCTTTCTTATGGTCTAACTTTCACAGCCCTACATTGCAACTGGGAAAACCCTGATATTAGCTACAATCAAATTACATGCAACAGAGTCTTAATGTGCAAAGCTACCGTAAGTGCAAAGATTCAGTAAGTGCAAAGATTCCCCACTACAGGTAATCAGGCTGGGCTTCAGGCAACTGATTCTTCACTGATACCACAACATGACTTGTAGGGCTGGTGCACACTCCTGCTCATATGGTGAATTCTTCATTGGTTCATATCACCTGAATAGGCCATATGTGTGTCCATATTCTAGTCATATATTACATTTCAGAGTGGTCCAAGATATTATGTTACCTGGAAGTTCAGGAGTAACAAACAGGGGTGGTATTCAGCAAGTTCTGACCAGTTCTGGAAAATTGGGAGCAGAAATTTTGAGTAGTTTGAAGAACTGGCAAATATCACTTCTGATTGGCCCCACTCCCATCTATTCTCTGCCTCCTGAGTCCCAGCTGATTGGCTGGGTCTTTTTTTGTTGCCCTGCATAGGAAAATGGAGCTGGAAATCAGGTTAATGGGATGGGGTGGGAATGGAGATTTTACACTATCCATCCCTTGCCATGCCCACCAAACCACACCCACCAAACCAAGCCATGCCCACAGAACTGGTGGGAAAAATTTTTTTGAATTCCACCTTAACAAAATAAATAATTTGTAATTGAGGTCTCTTTCATATCATCTCAAAATCTTCTTGAGGAAGGCCTCTTTACTCTGCCCCAAGTCAATAACTTCTGGCTATTCTTGTTTATTTGCTCAATGAGAAAAATAAAATAAATTTCTTCCCTGTGGCTCACACACCTGGATTTCCATTCAGCTCACCTATTTCATTGCCTCAGAGCACAAGATACTCTTTTTTTTTTTTTTAGCTAGCCTGGGATTATAGATTATTGGGTTTCTTAGGGGAAAAAGAAAAGAAATGCGATGAAAATATCATGCCTGTAAGAATTCTACCTGATTGTCAATTATATTTGCTTCAATCTTTCCCAAAAAATATCAGTGGAATTATTCTTTGCAAGTATCCGTCTCATAAATTAAGACATTTCACAAAATCAGTAAAGAAAGAGCCAATTTATAGAGGGATCAAATGTTATCTAAATACTCCATCATCTCCATGTTGGGTGAATGTTGTGTCCCACTTTTCTTATTTAAATATTATCTTTCTTTTATCCACCAGGCCTTCTCACCCATATTTCTGAATGATTAAAAACCAGAAGGTTTCTTTGTTTATCTGTGGGTTAGCTTCATTTGATCTATTTTTAGGATGTTTCCTTGCTTAATGGACACTTAAAGTACTTAACTGCATTAAACAGCAACCACGTTACAGTAAAACAGAGAAAATGGATTAGTGCTGCTGGTCTCAGCTTTTCTGCCCATTGAAAATATCCCATAAAAACTACAAATCTACTTCTTGCGCTTTTTGTGGGCTGATCAGAAGTAATTAAGACGATTAAACCTACAAGTCAGAATATAAATCAAGGAATAAATACCTAAATCTTGAGTATTCCTGATAAACATAAACATAAACAACAATATTATTAATAACAACAATAATAATAATAATAATAATAATAAGAAGAAGAAGAAGAAGAAGAAGAAGAAGAAGAAGAAGAAGAAGAAGAAGAAGAAGAAGAAGAAGAAGAAGAAGAAGAAGAAGAAGAAGAAGAAGAAGAAGAAGAAGAAGAAGAAGAAGAACAACAACAATCCTATTTGCAAGCATGAGGTAGCCTACAGAAAATGCTCTCACTTCACAATCAAGAGGCTATGAGTTTGATCCTAAGTAGTGACAGATATTTCTCTCCCTGGGTCCAATCATTTATGGTCTGCTGTGAACTTTATGTAGGTGTCAGGAAGAATGTCGTGCTAGCAAATGCTCCAGCTCCATTCAGTCATCCTGACTTCACCCCAATGCAGAGGATTACAGGGTCGTTAATAGGGAAAAAAATGTGTTATATGTGTCCCTCCACTGTTTTTTTTTTTTTTACAGACAGCAAAGATTTTTATGACCAGTTCACTCCTCACACTTTGGATGAGTGGAAATGAGATCTGAAGAGTTTATATGGCATTGTTCTTGACACTTTTTTTCAAAAGCCAGAGCTGTTGATGCATGTTGACACATTTTTCAACAGCCAAACTAAGACAGGAGTAGATGAGATAATGTGAGCAGTGACCAGAGATCCTTAGCAGCTATGCTGACTGATAATGATGTCTGCAGGGAGAGATCAGCTGGATAAGGCTATACCTTTGTCACACCTGGGCAATTCTGTGCAGGAAGTACAGCTGGTTCACTGCCACACACTGTTACCATCTGCTGCACTCTTTCAAAGTGCAATATTAACTTCCTGGACACTTCTGTTTCCTATAGACAAAATATAGATCTCTTTCTCATGGCAGCTCTAAGCACTGTCTCCTAACTGATGGGAAGTTTGTCTACAGAATTAGAGTTGCTTAATGCATCGGTGCATTAGAATATATTTAACTGCAGCAGCTAATCAGGATGAACACAAGGCTCTGTCAGGAATGCCAAGATTATTGGGAGCAAGGGAATCCAATCAGAAAGTTACATCTGGAGTTCTCACACTGCTACCTTGTCACTGGGAATTTACCTTTAAATTGACTGATAAATGGGAAGGATGGCAACCAAAGGCTTCCTTCTTCTCTCTTATTCTTGTGCCATTAGTTTCATTTCCTCTTTTCATTTCCTGCAACAGAGTTTGGGGCATTTGACATGGCAATGCTTGAGAATGTTAGCTTGCCATTCTTGGAAGGTTTTTTTTTTTACTTGTAGACATGTCATTGACCTCTTTAGTGCTTCAAACTTGGTTACTATATGATTCCTTATCAGGTTGTATGTGATTAGGTGGGCTGTTCTGTTGGATATTGTTGTCTTCCATAGGATTGACATTATCTGGTTCTTCTTATGGTTCAGGCAACAGAATAAGAGTTGGAAGGGACCTTGGAGGTCTTCTACTCCAACCCCCCTGCGCAAGAAGGAAACCCTATACCATTCCAGACAAGTGGGTGTTCAGTCTCTTCTTAAAAGCCTCCAGTGATGGAGCACCCACAACTTTTGAAGGCAAACCATTCCACTGATTAATTGTTTTTGCTGTTAGAAATTTTCTCCTTAATTCTAGGCTGCTCCTCTCCTTTATTTGTTTCTATCCGTTGTTTCTTGTCCTGCCTTCTGGTGCTTTAGAAAATAGGTTTGACTTTGGAGCAGCCCCTCAAATATTGGAACATTGCTGTCGTGTCACTTCTTGGTCCTTCTTTTCACTAGACTAGACAAACCCAAATCCCTGCAACTGTTCTTCATGTATTGTTCTTATGATCCTTATTTATTTGTTCTCTTCTTACTCTTACTATCTAGTCTACCTACATTTTCCCATGAACTTACAATGTCTTACTCTTATAATCCAACCTATCAACATTTCTGTTCTTTACCGACAGAAGGTGTCTCTTTCCTTACCTACAGAAAGAGAGGGGAAAAAAATCCACAGTGCTAACATTGCAACCCCTTTTTTTAGATGAATATTGAGAAAAGTTATTCCTCTATCTGTGGAGGATAATATGTTTTCCAATGAGAAAAACATGAAAGATTGCTAAAATAGTTGGGTTCTAGCCACACCATCATTCAGTAGCAAAGACTAAGAATGCTGTTACATGAATAGCTCCATCCAATGAAAGGTTGGGAAATAACTTTTCTTAATGTGTATGATTTGTAATCCAGCTAGGAGTTCAGAAAGCTCAGTTCAAAATAACTGGGGTCTAAAGCTAGACCGCGACAAAATTATGTGAGTATATTAGCATTTTAAAATAATTACCTTGGTATTACAGATTGCAGTTTAAAATGTGGCAGTGGGATGGAAATGACCACAGCTGAAGTTCACATTGCTTTGTGTTCAGAATTAAGGCCCTAATTTATAATAGTATTAATAGTGACAACTGTGTTGCATCTATTAGCTAGGTTTAATAAATCAAAAATTCAGGTCAATCAGCAATTTTGCAAATGATTTTAACTCTCAAATGGCTAAGTTGCCATAATGAATGTTAGCAATAATTTAAAATTGTATTGGCAGGCCTATTGCTTCTGTCCAAGATCTATCAGCATTCAGTTTCGGTCCTTGAATGTGAGAAAGATTTATAACCACATTTTACTTACAAATGTGCTTATGAAAGAATCAGACATGGTTGAAAATTGCAAAAGGACCCACCAGTCTCCTAGGATCTGTGTGGTTTAAGTAATCATGCATGGTGAACCCCTTTGTGGTACTTGTACAGAAGTGATTTACCAGTGTAAATAGTACATAAATTATTTACTACGAGCAATGATGTTGTTAGTTGAGTGGCCTAGAGGTGAAGCTCTCGCCTCACAATCAGGAGACTGTGAGTTCGATCCTAGGTAGAAGCGGATATTTCTTTCTCTGGGCACAATGAGAATATATCTGCTGATCAATATATCTGCATTGGCAACATGAAGGGCATCTGGCCAATAAGCATTCAGCTCCATTCAGTTGCTCAGACTCCATCCCGCAAGGGATTATGGAGTCATTAAAATAAGATGATGACTGATTATGTTACTTAATTTGGATAATGAAATATCTGCAAAAAAAACCAAGATGAGCACCGATGACATTACCTAGTTTGGGTAATGAAACAACCAAGTTCACATAGCACCCTAAACCTCTCATTTCAACCCTAAGCTTCAAATATTTTTCTTTATTGAATTACCACTGCTTTGATTTGCAAAGTTCCTTGATTTTCTAGCCTGGTAACCTGTGATTCCTTGGGAATCGCCTACAGAAGTACATTTCAAACCTGAATGTACTACATAGCCTCCATTCATAAATAGGGTTAGCAGCATTTGCCAACTGGTGAGGTTATTGGGGAATACCCATACCAAATTTTAGAAATGTAAATTTTTAGTGAACATGGAAGAGACTGTCAAGGATCCTGCAGAAATACAAATGATTCACTCATCTTAAATTATTGTGTCAAGTCATTTAGAAAAAACTTTTCAGAAAAAGTTTGATTGGACTCATCAGGGTTTGCCTTATCTCAAGACAGATGTGTCAGTAAATGAAATCACCTTTTCTTCCCCGGCCTAGTTTTTCATATAACAGTGAAAAGATCGTTGATCTTATGCTTTTTAGATGGAAAATGGATGGAGTTCTGAAGAAAAAAATAATAGATGGTGACCAGAGTTGAAGAAGGAAAGGGCCAGAATACCATGGAGTTGAATTTGTGCGATTGAATTCAAAGAAATGAATTCTGGTTTAAAATTAAATTTTCAGTTGGATGACAGGCCTAGGTTTTGAGTAGGTTTGTAGGGATTTTTATCTTCTGAAATGCACCTACTGTATTTAACTTGGTGATTTTCATAGTGATAAATTCATCTTTCTCCCCATATCAAAATACCAGTAAAATCTACCATTGGGAATGGGGAAAGGGGTGATAAAGAACACAGCAAGAGGTGTCAAGAACAGCACATGGTTCTACAGCTGCTAGAGCTGTTAGAATTCTATGCTAAATGCTGAAGGAATGTAACTAAAACTGATAATTTGTTCAGTGGTAGTTCACATTTTTTAACTACCAGTTCTGTGGGTGTGGCTTGGTGGGTGTGGTGTGGCTTGGTGGGCATGGCAGGAAAAAGATACTGTAAAATCTCCATTTGCACCCCTCTCCAGGGGAAGGATCTTGTAAAATCTCAATTTCCACTCCACTCAAGGGGAAGGTTACTGCAAAATCCCATTCCTTCCCCACTCCACTAACCTCCTTTCCAGCTCTGTTCTCCTGTGCAGGGCAACCAAAGAAGACCCAGCCAATCAGCTGGGACTCTGGAGGCAGAGAATAGATGGGGGTGGGACCAGTCAGAGGTGATATTTGCCGGTTCTCCAAACTACTCAAAATTTCCTCTACCGGTTCTCCAGAACCTGTCGGAACCGACTGAATACCACCTCTGATTTTGTTCCTGGGAAAAGTTATCATAGGAATGAATTGTATGGCTGAAATTCCCTGTGAGGATATATTTGTTTCATATAAATTTTATTGAATTTACAATTAAAAAAATAACATAACAACATTACATAAGAAACAGAGAGAGAAAAAGAAGAAAGAAAGAAGAGAAAAGAGAGGAAAAAAAAAACCGCTCGGTCTTGCGACCGAAAAAGGAGAAGAAGAAGTATAAAAGAGAGAGAAAAAAAAAAAACAAAGAGACGAAAGAAAAAGAAAATACGTTAAAACCAGACAAATATTCTTTTTGACAGTCTACAAGATCCAATTCTCCTACCTTACTTTAAATATACACATCTTATCGCTATTTATGGATATTTATGCTTATTTATGCTCATTAAACAGTTTATCTCTGATAAAACCAATTATACCATGCATTCCAATTATTATCAAATGCTGAAGACTCTTTATTTTTAAGAGCTATGGTTAAATTGTCCATTTCTGCGCAGTCACATATTTTCTGAATGACCAATTGATCTGTAGGTAAACGGGATGATTTCCAGCATTGGGCAAATGCTAATCTGGCCGCAGTTAGAATATGAATTATTATGTATTTCGTCTTTTTAGGAAAATGTTTATCAGAGATCCCTAGTAGGAAGAACTCTGGTTTGTATTCAATTTGATCTTTGGTTATCTCCTCCAGCCATTTTCTAATTTTTTGCCAGTATTTCTGGGCTTCTTTACAGGTCCACCACATATGAAAGTAGGTTCCCTCTATGTTTTTACATTTCCAACATTTTGGACTAGAGTTTGGGTTCATTTTCGCTAACCTCGAAGGGGTAAGTGCCATCTATATAACATTTTATACATATTTTCTTTGTACGCCGCAGATTTCGTAATCTTAATGATTCTATTCCAGATCTTTTCCCATTCTGTTAATGTAATGCTTCTTCCAATATTCCTACTCCACTTTATCATGTTCCTTTCACTATCTCTTGCTCTAATTCTACCTCCAATAAATATTTATAAAATTTAGAAATATTCTTTTATTTGATCCTAATAAGATTTTATCTAAGTGTTGTAATTTGCTATAAATTCCAAACTCTTTGATATCTTGTTTGTATCTACTATGGATTTGTATATATAACCACTGATCAATTTTAAATCCCTGTTCCTGTAAGTCCTGTCGAGTTCTTAGCTTCCCTAAAGGATCTAATAAATCTTTATATTTAGTCATTTTTGTTATATCCAAATTGTTGGGATGAACCATTGCCTCCATTGTTGAAAGCCAAATCGGAATTTTTAAATAATGTTTTTACATATTTTTTTCCAATTAGTTAATAGTGAATCTCTAATAAGATGTCTATGAAAGTACGCCTGTTTAGTTTTCCCCACATCCCATAGAAATGCGTGCCATCCTCTCTGAAGGTCGTGCCCTTCCAAGGCTAGAGTTCTTTTATTCCGTAAATTGACCCAGTCTTTTAACCATAGTAAATTGGCTGCCCAATAATATAATTCCCAGTTTGGAAGCGCTAGCCCACCTCTACTTTTGCATCTTGTAAGGCCTTAATACTGATTCTAGCTTTTTCCCTTGCCAAATAAATTTAAGAGTTACCTTATTTATATCATCAAAAAAATTTTGGTAATTTTATTGGGATTGTCTGGAATAAGTAAAGGAGTTTTGGTAAAATGTTCATTTTGATTGTGGCAATCCTGCCCAGTAAAGAAAGCTGCAACTTATTCCAGGATTCTAGATCTTTCTTAATTTGCTGTAACAGTTTATCATAATTATTCTCTTTGAGTGATTTACTATGTGGTGTTAACCATATGCCTAAATATTTGACCTTTTTGTTGCCTGTATCCCCATGGTTTTTCTAATTCTTTCCTCTGGTTCTCTGTTAGATTTTTAGTCAGTAATTTCGTCTTATTTCTGTTGATCTTTAGTCCTGCTACTGAACCATATTGTTCTAGTTCTTTTATTAGATTATGTCCTTTCTCCATGGGATCCTCTAGGAAGAAAACCATATCGTCTCTGCAAACGCCTGTAATTTATATTCCTCTGCCTTGACCCTAACCCTTGAATTTCAGGATTTTGTCTTATCCGCGTTAACAATGATTCTAAAGCAAATATAAATAAGAGGGTGAGAGAGGGCAACCCTGTCTAACGCCCTTTTCAATGCTTAGTGGGCCTGTTTGTTCACCATTAATTAGTATATTGGCTTGTTGGGTATTGTAAATTGTTGTGATAATATTCTCGAATTTAGTGCCCAGATTCATGTTATAGATTTTTTGTATTAAGAAGTGCCAATGTAAGTTATCGAATGCTTTCTCCGCATCTAGAAACAAGAGTGTAAATTGTTTCTCTGGATGAGCTTCATAATATTCTAAGACGTCAATAACGGTTCTTAAATTGTTTTTAATTTGGCGGAATGGAAGGAAACCATTTTGGTCTTCATGAATGTATAAATTTAAAACTTGTTTTACTCTATTCGCAATAATTGAGGTAAATAATTTATAATCGGCATTTAAAAGTGAGATTGGTCTATAATTGTTAATATATCTGGCATCCACATCCTCCCTTCGGAATTAACGCAATCAACGCTCCCTCCATGAGTCTGGCATTTTGGCAGCCGAAAGTACTTCGTTAAACACTTCCAGCATCAGAGGCCCTACTAAATCTAATGTGGCTTTATATAATTCTACTGGAATCCCATCTGGACCAGGGGATTTATTATTACATTGATTTTCCATTGCAGATTTTAACTCAGACCATGTAATATCCTTATTTAGTAATTCTTTGTCTCCTTCCCTATTGTTTTATCATTCGTATTCTCCAGATAAGTTCTTATTTTATCCTCATTGATTTCTTCTTTTTATATAATCTTTGGAAATAGTTTAATATAATATCCTTTTTCTTCTCAATCTCATGTTGTGGGATGCCTTTCTCATCTATTAATTGGTGTATCAATCTCTTTTCTTTTTCTTTTTAAGTTTATAAGATAGCCATCTTCCTGGTTTATTGGCGTGTTCAAAATAATTTTGTTTGGACCTTCTCAAGCTAACTTCTAATTTATCTTGTTCAATTAAATTCAGCTTATGTTTGGCTAGTATTAACTGATTTTGTAGTCCTTGGGTCTTAGGGGTTTTTGTAATTGTGTTTCTAAGTCTTGGATTTGTTGTTGTAACGCGCTTTGTTGGGCATAAATTCTCTTGTTTCTCATAGCATTATAGGAAATTGTTGTGCTCTTATAATTGCTTTCATAGTATCCCAAATGTTCTGTTTTGAAGTTGTTTCATTATTATTATCTTTTAGAAAATAATTTAGCTCCTTTTTCAGTTTATTAATATACTCTTCTTCGTTTACAATTTGGTTATTTAGTGTCCATCTTTTTTATTCGTCTCCTATCCCTCCAAATTAGCTGTATTGGGTTATGATCAGCCCATTCATTCGGTAGAATTTTGATTTCTTTTATTTCATTAGCCAAGTCCAAATCCATCCAAGCCATATCTATTCTGGTCCAAGTCTTATGTGGGTTAGAATAATATGTAAATTGTTTTCCTTCAAGATTCCGTTCCCTCCATAGATCTTTTAAATTTAACTCTCTCAACATTTCCTTACATGCTGCAGAGAGTTCCCTTTCCCTTCTTGTTTTTCCCATATTACTATGGTCTTTCTGGTAGTCTGCAATGGAGTTAAAATCGCCAATCAAGCAAATATTTCTTTTTCAAAGCCTACTATTTTTTGGTGAAGGTGTTTAAAAAATTTCCCTGGTCATCATTTGGGGCATAGATTGCTACAAGTAAAAATGTGATGTGGTTTATCCGAACTTGTATAACCAGAGTTCTTCCTTCGGGATCCGACCAGATTAGTTCTGCCTTTACATCTTGTTTTACATAAATTGCAATTCCTTTTTTCTTGTGTTGGTCGGCCAGTGCTGTAAAAAGTTTACCTAATTTTGGACAAATTAGATATCTTTCGTCATTCTTGAAATATGTGTCTCTTGAAGACATATTATATCTGCGTTATGTTGAATAAGTTTTGAGAATATCCTTTTTCTTTTAATAATGAATTTAATCCGTTTATATTGATGGAGAGCAACTTCTTCCCCTCCACCATTTATCTACTTCTGCTTAGATTTTTGCCTAGTAATGATTCGGTTCTCTTGTTGTTGTTGTTGTGGGATTTGCTCTTCTCTCCCATGTTGTGGATTATCACTTCTTGAAATTGGAGAAAGTCGTTCCTTTTGGGTTCTGTGATAATATCGGACCTCCTGTGGTCTTGTTTTAGGTTCTTCTTTGGTGGGTTGACTATTCTTATCTGTGAGCTGTTGATGAAAAACTTGGGCCTGTTCTATCGATTCTATTTTGATTTTCCTCTCTTTCCATGTAATTAACATCCCTTCCGGGATTAACCATTTAAAATGGATTCCTTCTTTATTTAAATCATTAGCTAAAAATTTATAATCTTGTCTTATCATCCTCACTCTCTTTGGAATTTGTTTTAAAATCCTAATTTCTCTGCCCTTATATGATATTGTTTCCTCCTAGACATTTTCAAAATTAAATCCCTCAGACATCTCCTAGAGAAGCGGATATGAATTTCTCTTGGACAGTTGTTACGCCTGGCGTAGCTTGTGCTAACCCTATATACCTCATCAAACTCTTTAATTAGATCATCTTTTTCCTTTCCTAGCCATTCAGCCAATATTTCTGCCATCAAATGTTCCAATTCTTCATTTTTGGCTTCCGCCACATTCTGGAATCTTAAATACGCCATTGCTTTGTCCATCTCGAGGTGGATCAGAGAGTCTTCCGTTTCTCTAAGTACATTTTTAAATTCCTCATCCATCCTTTCAAAGTTAGACTCCATACGTGTTGTTCTACTCTCTATATCTTTTATTTTCACTTCGTTTCTCTCCATGGCCTGCTGTAGAGACCCTATCTTACCCTCCACCTTCGCTATATCCGCTTTCATTTCAGCCTTCATTTTCCCCAACAAATACTTAGAGAGATGACATCCACAACAACTATGGCCTTAAAAACAGGAAAGAAGGCTATCCCGACCCTATCGACTACGTTGACAGCCACCCCACCAACATCTCAAAAAACTATCGAGGAGTCTTTAATAGGGGAAAAGCAGCCCAATGTCCCCAATATTAATATACAAACTTCCATATTAGCCTTGCAGGAAGCTATATCTAAAATGCAAGAAATGATGATTAATAATCACAAGGAAACTAGAGCAGATATAAGTGAATTGAAAGATGAGATGGGGAAAATGAAGGCTGAAATGAAAGAGGATATATTTGTAAAGCTTAGCTAACAGTTTTCCTCTTAGATTTGGAAGTGGACATATAGGAGACTCCAAATAGAATCTCCAAAGTCTTGATCAAATCCAGGAGGCCAAATTAACGTATTCCTGACAATGGTTGTCCAATTCCGGCCTGAATACAGGCAGTGAAGTGGATCTCACCATCTCCTTCAGTAATTGTATCTGCTGTCAATAGCTCTTACAGCTAGAAAGAGGGTTTTTTTTAATTTTTTTTATTTAACATTAATCTTTCCTTGGGGCTTAAATCCCTTTTTTTTTTTTCCTGTACATTTGGGAAAAAGAGAAGAGGGCTTCATTTTCTTTTGCTGCTGTAAGTACAGAAGAGAGTACAGAATAATAGAATTGGAAGGGACCTTGAAGATCTTCTAGCCCAACCCCGCCTACTAGTTTGCTAGTTGATGGCGTTCTGGAAAAAAATACATATAGACGGTGACCAAGGTTGAGGAAGGGCCAGAATACTGTGGGGTTGAATGGTGCAATTGAATTCAAAGAGATGAATCCTTTTTTAAAATTAAATTTTAAATTCAATTAAAATTATTCCTAGCTGTTTTGGCAAAAGTGGAAATCCCACCCTGTATTTTTCTAATTTGAAAGTATGAACAGAAACCTGAGATGGAGATTACAAAATCTCCTTAAGGCTAGTTACAGTGATGATCTAGAAGGAGGAAGAGGAGGAAGAGGATCTCAGGAATTCATAACGCACAGTGAAGCTTAAGAAAAATAAGAAGGTGCATATTTAAAAAAAAGAGACATGTTATGTAAAGATGTTATGTAAAGTTATCTAAAGGTAGTCTAGGCTTAATGGTTGACTCTTTAAAAAAAGACAAAAGAAATATTCTTTTTTTGTGTGTATATATTTTTATGGTTTACAACTTTAAAATAAAACACAGTGCAGCCGTTTTGACATTACTTTGCCATACATACCAAAGGTATAACCAAACCTATTAACATTTCTATTATTGGTACAATATTTTCCTTTTGGTTCCAGTCCTCTTAGCTGTTTTTATTTCTGATGTATGGTGAAGATTGCAGTGTTGGAAAACAAGCTGATTTACCCTGTTCCTAAATCATGTTTTTTTTTCAATGTCCCCAAAAGTTATTATCCTATTTTTGAGAAAGTGGAACTGATAAGGCAATTTTAAATAAGGAAAATAAAGTGTATGTGTGATAGTGGGGAATCACATCACATCTACATGCATACAGATAGAATGAGCTATTTTGACCTTATTAATAAGTCCTAATTATTCTTGTAGGTCTTTCCATTATTGTTGCTAAACTGAGTGCTTTTTGTTTAATGGCTGATTTTTATGCTGCAATTGTCCATCAGTGTGATGATGGTGTTTTCATTAAAAAAAACAATTAACTTTTTTCACTATAATTATGAATTAATTAATTCCTAATGACTTTCTCTGCGACAACATAAAAAAGAAATGGAGCTCTATCTGTATGCAAAATGGTGTGTGTGTGTGTGTGTGTGTGTGTGTGTGTGTGTGTAAAGATGCTTCTATTATGCCTTTTTGTCAGTTGCTGAAGTATTTATATTAAAGATACAGGCATTAAAATGTTATCTATCTATCTACCTTACTCTCTATCTACCTCTCTCTCTCTTTCTCTCTCTCTCCATCCATATCTATCCATTCATCCATCAATCCACCCACCCACCCACCCAGCAGCCTTGTGTTCCTGCTCAGCCTGGATTAACTGCTTTGTGGGGTGCTCTGGGGGTGAGATTTCTCTGCGGCCCACCAAAAAATTTTCGCGGCCCACCGATTGGCTACTGCTGCTCTAGATAATTGCATTCAAACATGTCATTGTATTCATGATATAGTTGCCCAATCTCTTTTTCACATTGCTGAAGCTCCCCTCAAAGGAGGCCCTTTGTCAAACAGGAGATCTGTACCGTAAACACCAAAGCTATTTTCCTTCCATCAGGAGTGTTAAGTGATAAAGAAACATTGGTTAAAGTGCTAGTATCACAATGTGTCTCTAGGGTTGAGTAGGAAGGCAAGTATGGTTGCTTGAAGAGCATGCTGCAAGTTTAATCGGTAGCCTTAGATAAGATGCTCTTTCTCAGATAGTGCTGGCTGAGTCAACAAGTTACTTTGTCACTTGAAATAGAGCAATAAGTTTGTTTGCCTCTCTCTTTCTTACACAGATATATAGACCTCAATGTACACAGAGATACCTCCTCCTGTGCCATTTAGCCTTCTTCCACTACCTCTCCCCATCCCCCCCCCAGTTTTTTTAACATATATGTGTGTGTGTGTACACACACACACACACATAGTGCTTAATAAACATCATGATGTCTGGGTATTTAATTTGCTTAACAATACATATTAGATTCTTAATCTCCACCCCTTTTTTCCAGCCATTGATAAAATAGATTCCATGTTTGATAATATTCTGTATCTTCTTTCTGTTGCATTTCTAATGCCAGTCTGTCCATTTCTGCACACTCTAATATCTTTCTTTCTTTCTTCATCTCATGGTGTTCATTTTTCCAGCATTGCGCAAATGCGATCCTCACTGCTGTCAAGACATGCAATATTAAATACATACTTTTTCATATCAAGTTTTCCTGATGTTATACCTAATAAAAATAGCTCAGGTTTAAAATCTACATGCTTTCCAATAATCTTTTTAGCCATTTATGTAGTTTTGCCCATTTTTTTTTTTTTTGCTTTACCACAAGTCCACCACATATGATAGTATGTGCCCATTTTTTTGATTACAGTTCCAACATTTGCTAGACATATTACTATTTTAGCTAACCTAGTTCGTGGTAAGTACCATCTATACAAGAAAGATTATATTGACAGGAATGGTCATCACTTAAAAAGGAGAGGCATTCCTCCAAATTTAACAAAAGCTCTATACAGATTTGTTTACGTGATCTATACATTGGGAGTAGAAGTAAATTGAAAAGCTTTCTCATCATTGTCCATTATGCAGTCCGTAGTCTAATGCTGAAGGATCCCACCAAGGTTCCTCTTTCTATTCTTATAATTTTTTTTTTACTTATGATGTTTGTCCATCATGTTCAAAAAGGAACTTGACATCTAACAGGTTGTGGACTGTCCATGGTGTGTCCACAGGTGGCTGGTAAGGCTTATACAGGCATGGAATGTTCTGCGTATGTCAGGCAGAATATGTGTGGGCACCATCGTTGCAGCATTTGCAGCTCTGGCTTTGAGTAGTGCTCGAGTCTCTTGTGCTATGGTTGTTCTTCGGTCCTCAGATGTCTGGCAGCCTTGATGGATCAATGTGTGCCATGTCGATCGATCTTGTGCCAGAGTTTCCCAAGAGGTGGTGTCGATACCAAGGGACTTGAAGAAAGAAGTTTTCAATGTGTCGTTGTATAACTTCCTTTGTCTTCCATGTGATCACTTTCCTTGAGGCAGTTCACTATAGAGGAGCTGTTTACGGATGCAGCGGTCAGGCATCCTTGGAACATGGCCTACCCAGCTCTTCCTATTCTTATAATTCATTATTTATAACTTGGATTTGAATGCTTCAAAGCCCTTGAAATGGAGAAGCAACATACCATGTGTTTCATACTAGCAGACTTGTAGGCTTGCATTCCTATTGGTCTGGAAAAGCCGGGCCATGATTGGACAAAACTAAGCGTTCTGATTGGTTCTTATTTGGCTGCCACGATTGGGTAAAACCAAGCGCGGCAAGCTCAAATGCATGTCATAGGCTGCCTAGCCGCAGCCAGCTCTATAAAAGGAGCTGCCTCGGCTGGGAGTCTTGTCTCAGTATCTGGTTTCCTAATAAAGAGCTGTTGTCACTATTTCGAGTCTCGTGTCTCCTTGGGACCCACCGCCCAGACTTAACACCATGTATCGGCACCCCTTTTCAACATGCAACTTGTTATATGGTTTACAATTTCTGTACAAATGCTTTGATTGCCCTGAAAATCCCAAGTACGTTTAAAGCCTTTTGTAAAGCTTTGATCTCTCAAAGATGGAATGCAAATAATTTAAATAAAATAAATCCATGACTGAATATTTAAATATTTTGCTCTGTGATGAGGCAATTTCCTTGGCAAATGCAGCGAAGAAAGGTCTAAAGGAAGGTACAATAATTCTTTTTTTAAAAAACGTGCAAAGTCACAGGGTCATCCATGTGATGCTCTTGGAAAAGCTAGAAACTAATGAAAATCCAGTTTTCTTGGTTTTCCAATGAAAGGTCAAAGATTAAAGCATATGTGGTTATATAACTTATGAGCAAATCTTGTGTGTGTGTGTGTGTGTGTGTGTGTGTGAAAGAGAGGGAGGGAGGGAGGGACCTTTGATGATATTTTAAATGGCAATTTTCGAACACAGGCTTTTGCTTAAATAACTCCTTTCTCATGCACTAATATTTTCAGATAATTTTCTTCCATCATCTTCTTTTAATGACCCCATAATCCCTGGCAGGGTGGAATCTGGGCAACTGAATGGAGCTAGCAGAGTTTTTTAATGGCCAGATGCCCTTCCTGTCACCAGTGTAGAGTTTTATTCAGCAGACATATTCTCAGTCTGCCCAGAGAGAGAAATATCTGCCTCTACCAAGGATCAAACTCACTGCCTCGTGATTGTGAGGCGAGAGCTCCACTTCTAGGCCACCGCACCACTCCATGTACTAATATTTTTGGATGTAGACAGAATATTTGTATTTCGACATACACTTTTGTTTGCTGCTGATTTCTTTAGGAATGTGGGATGTCACGAGACAAATGGACAGATTCAGTCAATCGTCACAAAAGAACACTCGGTGGATGGTCATTTGTCCATTTGATGCTTGGTGTCATTTTTTTCTGAATTTTCTTAACAGAAGAAACAACTCCATTAGAAGCCAGCGGCAGTTCCAATTAAGACTTTGTGCACATTTAAATGCCTGTCCACTGACGGCTTAGCTTCATGCAATTCCTTAACCAAAAGCTGACATCTTATTCCCCAGCGTACTGAAAACTGATGTTGATTCTTATTAAAGACTGCTGGATGGACAGGATAATATTGAAACAAGTCTGTTTGAACCAATGTGTAATTCGTCTCATTTGCAGACTTATTACTATGAAATCTGACTTGCTCCCTCTAAACAGAGTCAGAGGCAGCTCTCGGAAACGCCTAACCTTTTGCTACCCTCTGCAAATTTAAATTCTCCTCCAAGTAACCGTAATGAAAGAAGAAAGTTCTGATGTGGCCAGAGATCATATCAGAGGAAGCCAGTTTAATTATTTTCATGAGATCAATCAACACCTTATTTAGATAACTAGAGGCAGTCTGCTAGTTAATTTAGTAGAAAAGAATGCAAAAGGGCGAGCATTTATCTGGCCAGTCAATAGACAAATTAGTACTGGGAAGTCAAATAGCGGTTTGAAAATTCTTGGTGAAAATGTATCCTAAAAGAGAGGCTGTACAACGAACTGATGAAATTAAATTATCAACTAGTCAGCACTTGGTATAATGTGCCCATCGTTCCTTTGCAAAGGAAAGGACAAGTCATCAGTCTATACAATTGTTGGTGTCCTTGGTGCTCTCTGGGTTAGGTTGTTGGTTTGCAGTCATTCCATTAACTAACATCACATTGGAAGAGTTGTAGATTTTTGTCCTTAATATTTCCTTGATCGGGATATTGTTTTCTGTTTGGTTGTTTGTCTGGTGTTAATCCCTGCTTATCTAAAAATTGGTTGCTTAGATGAGTTTTCTGGTCTTTCTTTGTTTACTTCCCTCTTAATTTATTTCATTGTCTCTTTTGAATGATGCAAAAGTGAGATTTGGTACAGAAGAAAAAAAATGAGAAACTGAAGCTATAAAAAATTTGGAGAAATAAAGAAAGTCATAAATAAAAGGAATAACATACATTATTTTTCCCATATACTATATACCTTTACTATGTGTTTTCAACCCTTGATTATTTGTACTGCATTATTAATTTAAATAAGCTTTGCTTCGTTTTAGGAGTACTATTTTGAAATTTAGATGTTATTAAATATTTTTAAAGATTGGTTAAAAGTTAAGGTCTTGTTGATTCATAATTTAATATTTTGGAGGAGGCTGAAGATATGGCCTACTTCCCATACATAGATAAAACTAGATTATTTATAAGAATCCTTATAGTCTATTTTTACCTGCTATGGTAGGCCTAGGTTTTGAGTGGGTTTGTAGGGATTTTTATCTTCTGAAATGCACCTGCTATATTTAATTTGATTTACAGTGATAAATTCATCTTCCTCCCTGTATCAAAATACTAGTAAAATCTATCATTGGGAATAGGGGCAGGAGTGATAAAGAACTCAACAAGAGGTAAAAAGAAAAAGGAAGGTCAAAGAATTTGAAAGAATATAATAAATTTTGTAAATAAAAATGGTGACAGTTCACAAAAATTACTAGGTGCAAATAGAAAGACACATTATTTCCATAGCAAGGACGATAAAGCAGGAATGGTTAAATTGATTATTTTATTCAAAGAGGAAAATATGTTCTTATTTGCATAGCACTTCTGGAATTTGTGCTTATGAAGAAAAAATGAAACTGTGACATTGGTTTTGTTGATTAAAAAGATTTGGTGTTATAGGAATGTCTAGCTATATATTAATGTGTAAAAACAAAAAGTTGAGGTTGGACTGTGTTTATCTTGTGCTAAGAAGAGTTGGAAGTTAGCCCCCTTTTCTTTCTTTTTCTCTTTCCCCTTGTATCTCACATCCCCTTTTCCCTGCTCCCTTTCCCTCCCTTAATTTCCTATTTTCTTTTCTCCTTTTTATTGTATATAATAAAATAAAATGATAAATTACACCCCCTCAAAAAAAAAAAAACACAACACGGTGTCAAGAAGCACTTGGTTCTATCCCCATCCCTTCTCACTTGTGACTGTATGACTGTAACTTTGTTGCTTGTATCCTTACAATTTATATTGACTGTTTCCTAGTATGATTTGATCGCTTATTGTACCCTATGACTATCATTACGTGTTGTACCTGATGATTCTTGATGAATGTATCTTTTCTCTTATGTACACTGACAGCATTTGCATCATGACAAATTCCTTGTGTGTCCAATCACACTTGGCCAATAAAGAATTCTATTCTATTCTATTCTATTCTATTCTATTCTATTCTATTCTATTCTATTCTATTCTATTCTATCTAGAGCTGTCAATTAGTCATCCAAGCAGTCTAGATCTCAGTAGAGTTACTGTGAAGCTGTGAAAGAAAACTCCAAGCAGAGTTAGAGTTTTATGCCAAATGTTGAAGGAGTGCAAATAAAACTGATAATTTGTTCCTGAGAGGATCTATTTTGGGCTGGATTGTATGGCTCAAACTCCATGTGAGGATATCTTAGTTAACAGTTTTCCTCTTAGACTTGCAACTCCAAAGAGAGTCTCCAAAGTCCTGATTAAGTCCAGGAAGCCAAATTAAGGGATTCCTGAATACAGGCAGTGAAGTGGATCTCACCATCTCCTTCAATAATTGTGTCTGCTGTCAATGGCTCTTACTGCTAGAAAGAATTATTATTATTTTTTTAATATTCATCTTTCCTTGTGGCTTAGTTCCCTTATTCTACCCTGTACATTAGGGTGAAAGAGAAGAGGGTTTCATTTTCTTTTGCTGCTGTAAATACAGAAAACAGTACAGAATAGCAGAATTGGAAGCAGAGGTGGTATTAGGTTCTGACCAGTTCTGGAGAACCGGTAGCGAAACTTTTGAGTAGTTCGGAGAACCGGCAAATACCACCTCTGACTGGCCCTCTCCCCATCTATTCTCTGCCTCCTGAGTCACAGTTGATTGGCTGGGTCTTCTTTTATTGCCCTACACAGGAGAATGGAGCTGGAAAGCAGGTTAGTGGGGCGGGGAGGGAATGGAGATTTTTACAGTATCCTTCCCCTGCAATGCTCACCAAGCCACGCCCACCAAGCCTACAGAACTGGTAGTAAATTTTTTTGAATCCCACTACTGATTGGAAGGTACCTTGGAGATTTTCTATGCCCAGCCCCATCTACTCAGGTAGAAGGCCCTATACTATTCCACAGAAATGGCTGTCCAATCTCTTCTTGAAAACCTCTAGAGACAGACAACCCACAACTTCTGAAGGCAAGCTGTTCTACTGATTAATTGTTCTCACTGTCAGGAAATTTATCCTTAGTTCTAGGTTGGATCTCTAATGATCTTCCACCCATTTCTTCTTGCTCTGCCCTCAAAACTTTAAAGAATGAATCAACCCCTTCTTTTTTGTGACAGCCCCTTGAATATTGGAAGGTTGTTATCATGTTATTCCCAGTCCTTCTTGCTGTTAAACTAAAACATACCCAGTTCCTGCTACTGATCATCCCCGAACAATGGTATCTTTGCTTTACTTTCTCAATACTGAATATTCCAATTCCTCCTTCTTCTCTCTGTTTTAGTAGAATTTAATTTCCATTCCCCTGTTTTTTTCCAAAGTCTTCTAAGGTATAGAGTCCACAATTAGACCCATTACAGAGTAAACTGGAAATGCTGTTTTTCATGCTTTAAAAAATGATTTGGTTAAGGCAATCCTTCTGTATTTGCATTTTTTTTCAGCCTCATCACACTGCTGACACATCATTTTGCAATGCTTTGAAAACATTCACCATTTGAAAATGATAGGTTAAAATTATCTCACAAAACTTTTATCATGTCAGAACCAAGCAGTGGAAAATAATTCTAATCCTCTTTTTTAAAAAAAAAATGTGGGATGAAATATTTATAGGATTTCATTGCAAATACCAGGAATAATTGTAAGGATGAGAGACCAGGACAGAAAATGACAATATATTTATTTGGTAATCTTGTGAATTGAACTGCATGTGATTAACTTTTACTATGATTGATTGTTTCAAGAAGTAATATAAATATGTATCTGATACATTTTCCATGTTCTGTTTGAACTGATTTTATTCAGCTGTAGGAGGGAGAGAGAGAGGGAGAGATGGAGGGAAGGCGGGAGAGAGAGAGAGAGAGAGAGAGAGAGCACACTCAATGTGTAGACCTTAATAGAAATACATCTATATGGAGGGAAGTAAGTAGTAGGGTACCCCAAGGTTCTTTTTTGGCGCAGTACTCTTCAATATCTTCATAAATGACCAAGATGAAAGAATAGAAAGGGAACTTGTCAAATTTGAAGATGACACTAAACTGGCAGGAATAGCCAATGCCCCAGAAGATAGGCTCAAGAATCAGAGTGGATATTGACGGATTCAAATACTGCACCCTATCCAACAAAATGAAATTCAATATACAGAAAAGTAAGACAAGCCAAGTGTACAGGTATGAATTAGGTGAAATTTGGCTCAACAGCGGTAACTGTGACAGGGATCTTGGAGTTCTAAAGGACAATCACTTAAACATGAGTTAGCAGTGTGTGGCAGCAGCCAGAAAACCCAATACAATCTTAGGCTGCATTAACAGACGGGTAAAATCAAGATTGTGTGAAGTGTTATTACCATATTATAAAGTCTTAATGAGATCATGCTTGGAATGTTGCATCCAGTTTTGGTCACCACAATATAAAAAAATATGTTGAGATTCTGGAAAGAGTGCCTATTTTGCATTAAGATAAAATAAAATCAGACAATTAGATGGGAACAAAATAATATATCCGTTGTGTTATTTTAGTATTTATTTAAGATTCACAAATTATCAGTTGATTCATTTATTTCATGTCTTCCATAAAGCAATACTTTTTGTACCTTGGACAGTCCTGAAATATACAGGTTTTAAATAAAAAATGGCAGGAACATGACATGTCTTTAATAATTGTGTCTTCAATGTGGCCACGCATAGAGCAATAACTGTATTTCCCACTGTTATATTACTGTGGCAGATAGACGTGAAATGCTGAACATAATTTACCAGTAAATTTGAGTTTAGATATATTGAGTTTAAGTATACTTCAGTTTCATCTGATTTGCATTTCCACCAAAATTATTTCTTTCAAATATGTGACTTCTATTTTAACTTGACCACTGGAGCCAACCCAATTAATAAATCATGGTTAACCTTAAATAGCATTTTTTGAAACAACACAAATTCGATCCACACTCCCAAAGGTGCTTTTAGAAGAGGCAATTTGATTTTCTTTGTTATTCCTTGAAGACATTTCACTTCTCATCCAAGAAGATGTTTTGCTTGTCATCCAAGGAGCTTCTTCAGTTCAGAACTGAAGAAGCTTCTTGGAAGAGAAGCAAAATGCCTTCAAGGAAAAACAGAGAAAGTCTGGTTGCCCCTTTTAAAAAGCACCTTTGGGACAACCATGACCTGGATGACCGAGAATCTCCATAGACATTTGACCCTCCGTGTTAAAAGTTGCTCATTTCATTAAACCATGGTTTAGATTAACCACAGTTTAAATTGCTGATGTAATGGGAACTCAAAGTTTTAGGCTGGAGAATGCAAGAGAAAAAACTCACACTTATAATAATAACGGTATGAATTCTACCTGCTTATGTTTTTCCTTTTCAATTTGAAAATGTTAGCATGAATTATCTTGCTGTAACATGAGTACTCTGTTCTCCCTGTGAAATTTTCAGATTAATGCGCTTTTTAATTGCATTTAATTACAAGGGAAAAATGGAAGGCATACATACTAATGCCACACCCTACTTCTTTTATATACTGCCAAAAATATAATGGCACTGATCTTTCTTGTCAGATTATTTATATTTTAATATTTTAAAGTTAGAATGAAATGGTTTCAGAGAAAATTAACATATATATTTTAAGCCAAAATTTCCACATCCACAATACACATAGTCCTCGACATATAGCAGTTCATTTAGTGATTGTTCGAAGTTAAAATAGCAGTGAAAAAGGTGACTTATGACCATTTTTCACACTTATGGCCATTGCAGCATCCCCATGGTGACGTGATTTACATTCAGATCAGTGGTGGGATTCAATTTTTTTTTACTATTGGTTGGGCGTGGCTTGGTAGGCGTGGCAGGGGAAGGATACTGTAAAATCTCCAGTCAGAGGCGGTACTTGGCGGTTCTCTGGACTACTCAAAATTTCCGCTACCGATTCTCCAGAACTGGTCAGAACTTGCTGAATATCACCTCTGATTCAGATGCCTGGCAACTGGCATGTACTTATGAAGGTTGCAGTGTCCCAGAGTCATGTGATCCCCTTTTGTGATCTTCTGACAAGGAAATTCAATGGGAAAACAAGATTCACTTAACAACTATGTTTACTATTTTAAGAACTGCAGTGATTCACTTAACAAATGTGGGGAGAAAAGTCGTAAAATGGGGCAAAATTCACATAACAAATTTCTCACTTAGAAACATAAATTTTGAACTCAATTGTGGCCGTTGGTTGAGGATTACCTGTACATTCTAAATTAACTTGAAATACAGTATTTGAAAAGGTGAAATGTGATCTCAATTCTTGGTAATATTGGCAGATTTCAATTATGAAATTTATTCTTCTCCCTCCCAAATCTAAACATTGCAACATATTTAGATATCAAATATTAAAATGGAGCATCTGGAATAATATTTCAAATGTGTGTATCAATATGCCAACTATAAATATATTGATGGGTAGCATAAATATTGCTGACTATCAAAGAAAGGTACCAAATATATAAAACAAAAGCTGCAAGAATAAAAATATAATGTATTTCATTTTACTTATTTTTAAAATTACACTCTTTTCAAAGCACATTTTTCCCAAGGCGATAGCACTCTGAATTTGCAGTTCATTATTTACAGGATGTAATTTTGAGGCGGAAACTGGATGAAAAATCCTTTTCAGCTTATGAAAATTATAAGATATGTATATTTTCCCTAAAGACAGACAACGGAATAAATTTTGAATATCCTTCTCAGGTTATAAGATAATTAAATCTGAAGCTCAGCCCTCCTCTTTTTTAATGTGTGTTACTACACTCTCAGAGATTTTGTGTAAGACAGTATGGCAAGGAAAAGGTACAGGTTCCCCTCACACATATGTACTAGTCCTTTATGGCTCTAGGGGGCGGTGCTCATCTCCGTTTCTAAGCTGAAGAGCCAGCATTGTCCGAAGACATCTCTGTGGTCGTGGCTGGCTTGACTAAATGCCGAAGGTGCATGGAATGCTGTTACCTTCCCACCAAAGTGGCCCCTATTTTTCTACTTGCATTTTTTACATGCTTTTGAACTGCTAGGTTGGCAGAAGCTGGGGCAAGTAACGGGAGCTCACTCTGTTATGCGGCACTAGGGATTCGAACCACCGAACTGCCAACCTTTCTAATGGACAAGCTCAGCATCTTAGCCACTGAGCCACCTTGTCCCTACTATACAGCAAGGAAGTCTACTAAATAAGTGTATCTCACATTATACCTCCAAATGTTGTATTTGTTGAGTATCTCACTCCAACAGATCTGTGAAAATACACTGCTGTTGTTATTGTTATTTTTATTGTGATGGGTCTTACAGTCAGCCAGATTTTTATCCACCTACTGAGTTATTGCTAAGGACCTGGAATAAGCAGATGTTGTTGTTTAATTGTGCTAATGGTATCATTGCAGGATATATGCTCTTCCAAGCCTTTGTTTTCAGTCTTCATATATTTGCAATGCGTAATCAACTTTTCTTGCAGTAGTCCTAAATCTGCTGGCTATAATTGCTCTGGCAACAGTTCTGACTAGTATAACTCTTTTTCACCACATGTCTATAGAGATTCTAAGTCATCCTGTCATGCCCCTGTTGGAGTCTGAAACCCATGAGGAAGCTGAACAGCTGACAGGGAGTGCGAGTATGGCTCCATTGGCTATGGAGGAAACTGGGGAAGGACAAAGTCCATCTGGGCAGAGCAGGAGAGAGGTAAAATAAGGGAGAGGGAATACAGAGGAAGACCTAGGTCCACTCCTTCTTCATCCTAGGGCACACAGGGAGGAATGGACAAGAGAGCAATGTGGGTTCTGGGGGTAATTGGGGAGGAAAGGGCCCTGATTCCCTTCATTAGCCGCAGCTGGGAACACAGTTTATAAAAAAAGGCAAACTGTGTGTGGCAGGCTGTTGGGAGCAAACATGACTTTATTTTATGTTGTCATGGCTGATCTGTGTTCCTAGTGTCTTCCCAACCATGTGAGTTTTTCCGTGCTTTCAAGTCTGGATTTCTTGCTCCTGCCTTGCCAAACTAATTACTTCAGTTTGGCTTGTTTGGACGTTAAGCTACAGTTTGTGTTTGCCCTGTTTTGGACTTAATTTTCTGCAATCAAAGGCTGTTCCTGGGAGAGTTTTTTTTTTTTTCCAGCCAGAAGGTAACCTGGACATTGGGGGCAAAGTTGGAGATAATAAAGGAACTTTTATTGATTATCTGATTGTGTTGCCTTTGTGCCATGCACCGAGTAATCACACATCCAGGTCAAGGATGCTTTTTCAAGAGGCAATTGGACTTTCTGGTTTTTCTTGGAAGAAGTTTTGCTTCTTATCCAAGAAGCTTCTTCAGCTCTGACTGGATAACTTTGTCACCAGATGTTCAGGAATTCTAACACCAACCATGGTCCTTATAGAGTAGACTATAGAAACCCAGTATGGGTTTCTGTCAATTATGTCTCACTTTTTTTTTTTTTTTAAGTCTGGCTCCTCTGATGTGGCCTGTCAGTATGATTGAATCTTTGATATAGTTGTTATCTTCTTTGAAGCATATAAGCCTTACAACCATGTTAAGGCAGTGCCTTATTTGGGGACATTATTATTATTGTTTACTTTATTCATATTCACTGTGGAAGGGAGGGAGGGAGGGAGGGAGGGAGGAAGGCTCTATCAATGACTTGAAGTTCAGTGATTTGTCTATCTAAAAAGTATGTTGTAATTCTGCTGGAGTTGGAAATCACAAAAAATCTTTAAACCTCCCTAAGATAGAAATATAGGTTGACAGGATATCAGTTAAAGCATCTTTACAAAACCTTTGACAAGTGTCTGAGGGAAGAGAATGCCAACTGTTTCAAAGAGATGGAGAAAACTAAAGAACTTTTTTCTTCCCAGGGTGGCACATCAATTGGCTAAACTATTGATGACATGGAATATTTCTACAAAGGGAGCCCACAGTGCTTCCATCTTTGACACAAGAACCTGCCACTCATTGTGTAACTGATGAGTCTGAAATGCAATACATGTGCCCTTTAAAGATAATAGGAGTTGATACCCCATTATTGTCTCTAGAAAGGTAATGAAAATTAGACACACTACATTCTTTCCTCAAGTAATTAAGAAGAAAATTCATAGTGATCTAATGATAAATATTTTTGGTTTTTTTTTCCTTTAAAAATAATGCCATAATACATGGTCATAACAGCCATCTGCAACTGGAATTAACCTAAGGTAGTAAATATTTTATGCATTGGTGTGATAATGCCTTCCTATTGCCTCTCTATTTCTGGGTCTGTCTATATGGCTTTGTTTAGAAAGTCTCTTGAGTTGTTATGCAAATACTCAATGTTTTTAATGTATTTGATATTTAAAAGAAAGTGCAAGTTTGGCATTTTTCATGAATAAAATGTGCTTGCTGATACATTGGCACATTCTCTCTTTATTTTGTTTCCAATGATATCACCACATCACATAATAAAAGCCATATCATTGCTTTGATGAAGAACAAATTCGATGACGTTACTATGGGATTCTTGATTGGGTGGATATATATATATATATTTTAGGAAAGGGGAAGGAACAGCAGCAGCTAGAGAGACAGGTAGCTTCAAAACAGCCTAAATTGGGAAACCTAGTGAGTAAGGATACTGATAAAGTAAATTTTTGTTCAAGAAATATTTGTAGTTTTTTAATAGAAGACACTTCCTCTCTCCTGTCTGAAGAGTCTCAATCATCCAGGGTTGTCCCGGATATCTTTTTCAAGAGACAATTGGACTTTCTTTGTTTTTCCTTGAAGACATTTTGCTTGTCGTCCAAGAATAGCAATAGCACTTATATGCCACTTCATAGTGCTTTACAGAACTTTTAAGTGTTTTACAGAGTCAGCATATTGCCCCCAACAATCTGACTCCTCATTTTACTGACCTCAGAAGGATGGAAGGCTGAGTTAACCTTGAGTCAGTGAGACTCGAACTCCTGGAGTACTGCATTTTAACCACTGCACCACCATGACTCTTCTTGTGAAAAAGTTTTTCAGTTCACTTCTTCATTTCTGGATCCCACCCTGCTGAAAATCCATACTATATGCCATTATAAGTCTAACAAAATAGTCACTTTACATCTACTTTAGTGTTACAATCTTATGTGATTCATGAATGTTGACTGTGTGTTTAAAATATTCAGCAGTGGTATTTATTGTACACAACACTTTTTAGTATAAACATAAATCCTCCCCCCTTTTCTTTCTTCTTTTATTTTTAATATCTGCAAACAGAAACAATACAGACTTTATTACTAAGCTGAACAATTCATTACCCCCCCTTTTTATATAGTTAATGCAACTCAATGTACTTTATTGGAATCTTTCATTAATCTTTTATTGTCCATCAATGGTAAAATTGTAGTAACTATCTGTCCAGCTACAGATACTTTTAAAAAGAAGGAAGGAAGGAAGGAAGGAAGGAAGGAAGGAAGGAAGGAAGGAAGGAAGGAAGGATTTTCTTCAGGTATTTTCTTCAGGATGTAACCAGAAGGTTATCCAAACTCCCCATTAACAAACAGTTTAGGAAAGATTTTCCCTTCCTTTAAGACTTTCTGTTTACCATCCTTACTTCTGCTTCTCCAGGGTTATACCACGCCTGCCTCGAACATTCTTCTATCTAGACTTGGATATATATGCAATGAATTTCTGATATGAAGTTATAGGTAATATTTTGGCAGCCACCAATTGGTTTTAAAATTGCAGAAATAAAGTTGAAGTTTGTCCTGAGTCCTCAACTCCTTTTGTAAGATATATTCTCCAGATATTAACAGATGGAGAGAATCTTAAGAAGAAAGAGAGCTCATCTTCCCCTGATTTCCACGAACCTGTGGCTAGAGGAACCCAAAATTTCGATAAAGAAAACGGTGAAATTACTTGATCAGCAAAAATTGATCCAAGCCTTTCCAAGATCAATAATCACCCAGATGATTATTGATGGACTCAATAGTGGACAACATTTACACATATTGGATTTTGCTTGGAACCTTAAGAGAAAATATAGGAAACCCCCATTTGTTGAACATGTCTGTCCATATACAGCGGACAAGTTTGAGAATGGTGAAACATATTCTTTTGTCATGCTTTTGTTATAAAGAATAATGATATTCATTCTTATTACCATTTGTGGATAGCCATGGAAGCAATGATGACCGCCATATATTTCCCTTTTTATGCCATAGGCAGAAATGTGTTTGGCACCTTAAAGCATCACCTCCAAAATTTGTCATTTATATATTTGTATTTGGGAAGAACCTCCATGGGTTGCAGTAGAAAATATTCAAACAAGATATTTGAAAGAGAAGTAGAGAATGATTCCATAGGGGAACAGCATTTGATCATAGCGGAAAATACTAAAAATAGCTCCACCCGTTCCTGGGATGTCACGATCTTTCTACTTCATGTGTGGTTTAGATGATTTGGGAAACCACAGACTAGCCAAATTACGAATCCCTGTCTTACCTGATTCATTAATCGGCAAATAGTGTGCAAGCTTTTGCATAACCTGTCACCCGTTTCTTCCCAGACATTTGGAGCACCCAGTACCTGCTAAACTTTTGAGGGACAACCAAGATATGACCTTTCTGAGATAGTGTTTTAGAGATATTGAAGGTGGGCCTGTATTGGAATGATGGTGCATGAATTGTAATGCAACATTAGATGGGCTGGCATTGGTCACTTTGAAACTTATGATTTAAAGTATCTTCTCAAGTATCACAGCTTTTGTTGTGTCAAGATACAAGTAATGTGAATAGGTATTATATCACTTGAATAGACTAGACTAGACTAGACTAGACTAGACTAGAATAGGAATAGGAATAGGAATAGGAATAGGAATAATAGAAATACAATAGGATAGAATTCTTTATTGACCAAGTGTGATTGGACACACAAGGAATTTGTCTTGGTGCATATGCTCTCAGTGTACATAAAGAAAAAATAAAACATATTCAACAAGAACCATAAGATACAAACTTAGTGATAATCATTGGATACCAATAAGCAATCAAATCATACTAGAAAACAATAAAAACAATATAAGTTGTAAAGATAAAGATAATGCGGGCTTGTGATACTATGAAGATGCTAGAACACACTTATGTGGAAATGACTTACTGTATTTTTGTGTCTTTAATCCTCCAATTTTTTTTGTGGATGTAAGCTCCTTGGATCCTTCAGAAATTGACTGACATGGAAGCCATCACAAGTAAACAAGCAAAAAGTACACAAACTGCTGATCAAAGCAATCCAAGTACAGCTTTTTGTTTCGTTCTTGGGTGGGCACCCCAGAATATTCTGAAAAGTGAGAGAAGAGGCTGTATACATAACACAGCGTTTCTGTGTTGTTTTTAAACTGGAATAATGCCTTAACAGATAGTATTAATACTCACAAATGAATGACCCAGAGTGGATCTCAGAACTATTAATACTATTGCTGTTAACTAGTAGTGGATCCTTGTACTGAGATGTAATTAATTCCAAATGGGTATCAAAGTATAAAAGATTATTATTATTTTTTGACATGAGGCGAATGACTGCTGTTGTTTGAATTAAGACAGGGTGTCGAACTCGCATCGTCACATTGTCATCACATGATGTATTGTGACTTTTCCCCCTTCACTAAAATGGGGGTGGGGGGGGCAGCACATGATGCATCCAACCCATGGGCCACAAGTTTGACACTCCTGAATTATGATATAGTAAAAAGAGAAATATAAAATTTTGGTTGCCTTGCCTGTTTCCGCAAGTCCTGCTTTACAGTGTGGCTGTTTCTTCAGTTCTTTACATATCTGAGAAATGAAAGACCTTCTATACCAGGGCTGTCAAACTCCCGGCCTGCAGGCCAGATGCATCACTCACTGGCCATGTCCACACTCAGTTTAGCGAAGGGGAAAAATGTCCCAATGCGTTACGTGATGCTGCTGTGATGATGTGAGTTTGACACCCCTGTTTGAAACAATAGATGTGAATGTAGATAAAGTGTTTTCGGTATTCTTTTTTGATATTTGAAACTCTATCCCCAAAGATGAAATAGGTTTTCCTCAGGAAGTAAATACTTTGTCCAGATGAAGAAAAGACAAGGGAACACAAAGTTGTACAGGCAACATACATACATACATACATACATACATACATCAGAAATGTGTCCCTTAATTCTGAATGAAATAAAAAAAAATAACAAAATAAGGATATACAAGAATTGATAAATAACTATTGATTCAATGATTAATGGATTACAGGAGGAAAACAATAGAAGGATCAAATTTATGAATCCAATCTCACCATTAATGAAAGTCGTATAAAAATAACACAAACTTTGGGGGGGGGAGATAAACACCTCCAGATGTTTGTTTTTCCCTTTATACTTAAACCATTTCATTCAGCAAATTTTGTTCCCATGTAGATAATATGCAGCTATTTGAATCTCTGATCATTATAAATATTTTACAACATAGTGTTTTTGAAATTGGTAGTAACATTGATTTTATTCAATTTACTGGCCACCCAACTCGCACACGGTTATTGCAGCAGGTTTGCAACATTAATACAATAGTACTAGTTTCAAGACTTAATTGAAATGGCTAAGAATGGAGTTCAAATGTGAATTATAAGTCCATGTTCAGTCACAGGAGGCTATTGGGTAATTTTGGCAAGTTGACAACTAACAGGTTGTTGTAGCTAGGAAAAAATGAAAAACAGAATAATATCCACAAAATCTGGAGCTCTTGGAGAACGTATACAATATAAATCTAACCTTAAGAACTAAACAACTTTTGAGCATATGACTAATAAGCCATTTAACATTTGTTGAATACATCGAAGAGATACTTGAACTATAAGCTCAAAAGAGAGTTAAATTATTTTTACAAGGGTTAAGTACTTTAGAGAAATGGAATAATTGTTTTCAGACTGAAGGGGAGAGAAGACAAAGGGCTGGAGCAAGGTAATACATAAAAGCAATACACATGTAAATAAAAGTAGGAAATTGTAAAGGCAACTACAATTCTGTGAACCCTCCGTATATTTTCTGCACTTCCGTTTTAAGTGAAAGTCTATTCTCAAACTGTTCTTACTTATTTATATAATTTATATAGTTGCCTATCTTCTGACATGGTGGTTCAGTGGCTAAGACACTGAGCTTGTCGAACAGAAAGGTCGGCAGTTCGGTGGTTCAAATCCCTAGCGCCGCATAACATAGTGAGCTCCTGTTACTTGTCCCAGCTTCTGCCAACCTAGCAGTTCGAAAGCATGTAATAATGCAGGTAGAAAAATAGGGACCCCTTTGGTGGGAAGGTAACAGCGTTCTGTGAGCCTTCGGCATTTAGTCATGCCGGCCACATGACCACGGAGACATCTTTGGACAGTGCTGGCTCTTCAGTTTTGTAACGGAGATGAGCACCACCCCCTAGAGCCAGAAACAACTAGCATGTATGTGTGAGAGGAACTTTTACCTTTACCTTTATCTTCTCTACTGAATATTATCAGAGCTTGACTGGGACCTTCCTGGTGGATGAAGTTAATTTAAGGGGATACAAGTCCAGGGTTCAGTATTCATTTCACTGTGTGGTGAATGAAATGTGATGATTGAAAAGTCATTTTTTTAAAATCATCAAATCATCAGATGTGTCATCAGAATCTGTCAGCCCAGTATTTCGATCAACTAGACTAGGAAGCTGAAAGTTCATTTTCTTTTGTTCTAGATTCCATATTCATTGCCATACTGGGTGTTTATCCAACTATTTCATGTACACGTAGTCCTTGACTTATGGCCACAATTGAGCCTAAAGTTTCTGTTGCTAAGTGAGATGTTGGTTAAGTGAGTTTTGCCCCGTTTTATCACCTTTCCTGCCACAGCTGTTAAGCAATCACAGAAGTTGTTAAGTTAGCGACACAGTTGATATGTGAATTTGGCTTCCCCGTTGACTTTGCTTTTCAGAAGGACACAAAAGGGGACCACATGATCCCAGGACGCTGCAACCAGCATAAATATGAGTCAGTGGCCAAGTGTCTGAATTTTGATCTCCTGACCACGGGGAGGCTGCAACGGTAGTAACTGTGAAAAATGATCATAGCTCACTTTTTTTTCAGTGCCATTGTAACTTTGAATGGTCACTAAATGAACTGTTGTAAGTCAAGGATAACCTGTATGGGATACAGGATATAAATCAGAAATATTCTGTAAATATTCTATATATACTATGTAAACACACACACACACACACACACACACACACACACACACACATACACACATTAAGGGTTCATAAATCTACCAGATTCTACTTCACATTGATGATTTGGTACTTGAAATTGATTCTGTCCCCACTTTCTGACTTAGGCTTCCCAAGTTCATGAAGCAGACTCCTCGTCCCAACAAAACGCCTTTTATTTAGATTAAAGTGAATTTATCTCCAGCAAAGTCCTGGCAAACAGCCTTTCATGAGATTTCACAACTGCAGACTTTTATCTGGCTTGGAGTTTTGCCAGGTCGATAGCTTCCAAACGCCATGCTGTAGCAGCAATTACTTGGCAAGAAGTCAGGAACAGATCTTCTTCACCCTTAATGAATTGAACTAATTGTCTCCTGCAAACACCACTCCCCTTTTACTCCTCTTTATTCCCTCTGGGAGGGGCCATTCATCATCCACTTGTGCCTTTACTCCCAAGTCAACCCTTGTTCCTTAATTGTTCCCTTCTCCTGGCAGCTCTGCACATGTGCACACTGGGAATAGGCTCCAGCTGTTCTTCTGCACCACTGATCTCCGACTCTGAAGGCAGCCGATAACTATCATACGGCCCTGGCTCCATCTTTGCTTCCGATGCAGAGCACTTATCAGAGCCTTCCCCAAACTCCAGATCTGGCCCATATTCCTCCCCAATGTCCTCACTGTCCGAGTCTGCCACTAGCTCCACTGGCCCACTGGTGGACCACAACACCCCATAACTTTCTTTATATGTGGAATGGATAGAAAGCTTCAGTAGAAAATCTACCCAATCTCTGAATTGTTTTTTTTTCTTCTGATTTAACATCTGGGATGAATCTGTAGATCCGGTGAAAGAATTGTGGTTTTCTATTCATATATATGGTTTTGAGTTGTCTACTCAGAGGCATTTGTAGGAGGAGAGACAGCTAAAATTGGCAAGAAAGCAGATGTAGCATCACCTTGGGCCTGTTCCCTTTGAACTAGTGTGTGACATTGTATAAAGAGGAGGTGGCTTGCATCACAATGATCCATCCAATATCTTGCTAACGTGTGTGTGTGTGTGTGTGTGTGTGTGTGTGTGTGTGTGTGTTTGTAAGAGAGAGATAGATGGAGGGAGAGAGGGGGAGAGAGAGAGAGAGTTAAAGAGAGAGAGATCTAGTGCTTGGCACATTAATTTAAGGATGCCACTTGAAAAACATTCTTTATACTTAAGTCTAAAATGTTTACTTATATCTTTTGCCACCTTTGGAAAATATACATTGGTTTTTTCTTGAAGTCTTGTCTCTTAGTGGCTGTATTGTCTGGTGTTCAACTTTATTGACTAATGTCAATTTCATTTGGAAACCTTGTAGAGCATGTATAAGTGTTTCATGCAAATATCTGTCCAAAACAGCTACTGTGCATTTGGCAAGTTCTTACTGTTGTGTAGTCATTGTTTTCAATCTTATCTACAACTGAAACCAAGTAATTACATTGTGATGCAAAATGTATCTTTCTAAGACAGAAGAAAGGGTGCTTAAGACAAGGCATACTTTACTCCTAATCGGCAAAATTCGGGTTGAATGGAACAGCCTAGCTGTGTCATTATGAGATTATTGTGAGTTTTGTACTGGAGATGAAAGCCATTGAATGCAATCTGGTTCAGTTTTCAACTTCGCCAGTTATTCCACTGCCTTAGTGGTAACACACAGTTGGAGTCTGTTATTTAGTAGATTGTTTCTTCAAAGAGATGTAGGAGATCTCAGTGAGGAAATGGGATAGAAACTCCCTATGAAGCAGTACTTTCCAGTTCTTTAGCATCTAAAAAGATTGCTGGTAGGGATATGTGGATCACCTTTGATCTCATCAGATTGGATAGCAAACCAAATTCAGAATCACTGAATTCTCACAAACGCACAGACTTTGATTTGACAGTGTGACTTTTCAGTTTGGTCCCTGACTTCTGGATTCAGCAGTCACCTTTGAACCAAAGCTTCAGATGTGCCCTTGATATATGTTGCTAGGATGCCATTAACTTAAAACCTTTATAACACTTTATGGAAAGTGCTTGACTAGAAGCCAGGCCACCCAGATGAAATCTACTCTCAATCCTGGGAGACTTTGGCTAGTTGCTGATTTAGTCTCTAAGTCAGGGCTGTCAAACTCTGTCATGGGGATCCAGCCCATGAGGTGCATAAGATCTGTCCCACAGGGCCACCCTGGAAACAGAAAATGAACTGGCCCGTGGTGCATCTGCCAGTGAAAACAGCTTGGGAGGGCCACATGCTGCCATCACAAGTTCTGTTTTCATTGGCAGAGAATTGCAGGAGGCCATAGTAGCTGAAAATGGAGTTTGCAAAGGCCGCAGGCAGCCCTCCCAAGCTCTTTTTTCATGGGCAGAGGATTGCAGGAGGCCATCTCAGCCAAAAATGGAGCTCGGAAGACTCTTTTCCTTGGCAGAATGCTCAGGCCACCGTAGGTGCATAAAGGGCGTGCATAAGTGCACCATCATGCCTCCCGTCCCTGTCCTATTGTCCCCATTTAATCGTACCTATTTTCTGTATTCTTACTCATGTTTATACCTATTATTTTGCAAGCGATTGACAAATCAAGTAAATCAAATAAAATAAATAGGTACCCCTGACATGAGTTATGTCAAGGTGGCCACACCCACCCCAGCCATGACTACCCCCCCAGGCCCCCTCAAGGTCAAACACAACCCTGATGCAATCAAGTTTGACACCCCAGCTCTAAGTAGTATTTGTAGGGAAAAATGAAATCCTATGGGTTCCTTGGGAAAGCCATGATATAAACTTAACAAATCCATGCCTTCTTTCTGAGCATGGAATTCAGTGGTGGGTTTCCAAAAAATCTCCTACTAGTTTGGGGAGCGTGCTTCGCATACACAGGGCTCAGAGACTGCCTTCTATATCGATGCTGGTGAGCTGTGCTGTTTTTTAGCTCAGATGAGGAGCGGCAATCCGCTCTGCCACCTGAATCAGCTGAGCTAAAAAACAAGGGAATAGAGGAGAGTGGAGGCAGATGGGCGGTGCCAGCCGGAGGTGGTATTTGTCAGTTCTCTAAACCAGTCATAATTTCTGCTACCAGTATACTAGAACTAGTCCAAACCAACTGAATACCACCTGTAATGGAATTACAAAAAAATTACTCTGAATGCTCGGAATTGGAAAAATATTTAAGGATCTTCAGCAGGTCATGTTGAAAGGCTATCTGGCCTCATTCAAAGGTTGTTCGGCTCCCTGTAACTCGGGGACAATTATTGAACTAAAACTGAATTCCTGCGTTGCTTTACATTGGACACCGAAGGTTATCCTTTGACATCTGCCATAGTCAGCTAGCATGTGATTGTGCCAGAAAAATATCTAGCAGCAGAAGCCAAGGGGAGACAGCATATGCTGATGCTGCGTTGCCCACAGGCTATTCTTTCTATAATCCTAAGTGGGGGAAAAAAAGATCTGTGCTGAATTTCCATGGAGACTTCATTGGCAATGTGTGGCAAGGCCAAACAAAGAGCACTAATAAAATAACTGCAATTTGCTGATTTCTTGTATGAATGGATAGATCAGATTTTGATGACTAAATACATTAAATGTATAATCAACCACTTCTCTTAGGGAAAAAAAAGGGGGGGAGGAAGAGTTTAAACAGAGGGGGGTGAGGAAAAGAAAGGATTGATAGATTTCCAAAATTACAAATGTGCAAGAGGACATATTTCATACATTTGTTCCATGAGGCATCGGCAGAAGAAGAATTAATGGGCTTTATGGGAAGGTCATCTTCAGATTGATCTATGAATAACAGAGTTCAATGGAGGTCTTTTAGTTCAACCCACTACTCAAACAGGAGACCCTATACTATTCTAGACAAGTGGCTGTCCACTGTCTTCTTAAAAGCCTCCAGTGATGGAGCGCCCACAACTTCTAAAGGCAAGTTGTTCCTCTGGTTGATTGTCCTTACTGTTAGGAATTTTCTTCTTGGTTCTAAGTTACTTCTGCCCTTGATTGGTTCTTGTCTTGCCTTCTAGTGCTCGAACACCTCTTCTTTGAGGCAGCCCTCCAATATTAAAAGGCTACTATCATCGCAATATCACTTAGACTTATATACCTCTTCACAGTGATTTACAGCCCTCTCTAAGTAGTTTGTAAACATAGTCAGCATATTGCCCCCAACAATCTGAGTTCTCATTTTACTGATCTCGAAAGGATGGAAGGCCGAGTCAACCTTGAGCCAGTGAGAATTGAACTGCTGAACTGCAGTCAGCCAGCAGTCAGCAGAAGTAGCCTGCAGTACTGCATTCTAACCACTGCGTCACCATGGCTTATGCTGCCCCTAGTCCTTCTTTTCACTACAGTAGACATACCCAACTCATGCGAGAAAGAGGTGATAAAAATCAACGACAATTATTAGTATTAGGAGAAGGGTAATGATAAATAATAAAGTAATTGAAAGTAACTGTATATTCCTCCTGTATATTTTCCTCTTTTTTTAAACCCCGATTCCAAATGTATTGTTTTGAATTTTGAATGTATTTGTTCTGAATTCTGTTCATTTCTTGCCTGAGCATACATTCCATTTTTGACTTCTTGATGGAAAATTCCATTCAAATATACTGTTTTGCCAAGTTTGTCCTTTTCAAACAACTCTAATTTCTCTTTTTATGGTCCCGTGATTGGGAATAAGTTTCTTGGAGCACAAAAGGAATACTAACTAGCATGATCACTTTAATAAACAGCCGAATAACCTTAATAACCTTCCATCACTTTTACTTTATTTTATTTAGAATTTGAACCTAAAATTCCAGGGTCCATGCAATATGCACTATGCAAATGAAATATTGAAACAGACAGCACAGAGGTAATAATCTTTTGAGAATCAGCATTTCTGATGCAATAAACACCTTCTTGGAGCCAGCATCTGGAGTGAGAGACCCATTTTATATATGACCTTGGTTGATTCAGCACACTGGAAGTATTTTTTTTTTAATTAACAGCATGCCATTATAAACCCCTTTTCCACAAAACACCTTTTTCTGGTTTCCAAGTCTCTTTGTTCCTGTATCAATATTACTTTGTTGCTTCTACACCTGAAGCAAGGACATATGTAAAACAGCACTTGGAGTTCAGCTCAGCATTGTGTGTTCCCAGTTGGCAAATGATGGAGCATGAAGATCCTTCCAGGTGATTTTCTCCCCCTCTTTTAATTTTTCCAGAAGGCAATGCGTTTCACATATAGAGAAAGCATTTTTTGATTGCTGATATCAGCTAGCAGTCAACTTGGGAAACACATATTACCTGCAAGTTTAAGGTGCCCTCTGAGACCTCTTTACTAGTTTGCTAAATGGTGCTGTTTGAAGGGAGGCATGTCAGAAAACAATGAAATGCATGGCTAGAAAATAACCTTGTAAACTATATTTGGGTGTAATTAAATGCCAGTATAGGTAGGGAGGGAGGGAAGGAGGGAGGAAGCAGGCAGGCAGGCAGGCAGGGAGGGAGGGAGAGAGGAAGGAAGGAAGGAAGGAAGGAAGGAAGGAAGGAAGGAAGGAAGGAAGGAAGGAAGGAAGGAAGACAAATAAATAGACAGGAAGGCAGGCAGGCAAAAAGGAAAGAGGGAAGGGAGGGAGGGAGGAAGGGAGGAAGTAAGTTTAATGCAATGATTGTGATTGATGTAGGTTCCCTTCATTCACCCACTACTTTTGTGGCAAAGACAATGGCATGCTGCTTAAAATGTGAATGTGGTTCCTGCTTAAAAATTGTGCTGTAAGGATAGAGAATAAACTTCTCCGGAAATCAATACATTGGGTTACAAGTAGTGCATATATGCAGTCTATCTTACACAGTTACTTGTTTATCAGTCTTGTTCATAAGTTGTGGGCTTAGAATTTGTGTTGTTTCATGGGTTCCATTACACTGAATCAAGGTACATTCTTCCCAACCTACAGATGTTTGTCAGAAAATGTTTCTGACTGCAGCTACATAATCACCTATTTTTCAATTAATATTGTAATTCATTGCTTAACTGGTAGCTAAGTGCCAATCCTTATCATTTTGCTTGAATAAAATCAACTCATCCCACCAAATTTGAGCTTACTTGTTATCTTAAGATCCTAGGCCTGAATTTGGGAGAATGATTAAATATGTGAATTTATAGGAGATGGAATGCCTGTGATTTTTCCTACATTTTTGTTGCTGGTTATTGTCAGTTGCAAAGAAAAACACAGAATGACTCATATGAGCAATCTTGTTGAGATCCTATTAAAGGACATAGTCACAGCCTTATTTCTACTTTTCAGTAAGATTCATAATTAAATTTGGAATGATAGTTCTGGAGCAAGTAGCCATTTCTTCCTTCTCATCTAGAGAAGAAAAACCATTGTCCAACTCTACTTAATTTCTTCAGTGCTGAATAATAATGTATGACCAAAGAATAAAAAATCTCAATTTCTTTGCTGCTCACTAGTCCATCTATATTTTTTGCACAGCTCTAATTTCCTTGTACTCTATATATTTGTTGTCATAAAACAACTAATTCTATGGACCAGGTGTAATTTAAGAAAGGCCATAGATATATCCCATACAGACAGGTGGGTTTTTTTTTTCCCTTCTTTTTTTCTTCTGTAAAAAACACTAACCAGGACTGCAGAAAATAAAGCACTTCTATTTTATTGCTAGCTTGGGTCTTGTAACTTAAACATGAGATTGACACCAGCAGTATTTATTTTATTGAAAGAGATATATATACTATTTTGCCTTGCCAACAATGCCAAAGCTGTAGAGACAAGCTTATAAAGAGAACAAACATAACATATTTACCCAAGAAAATGAGTTTTTTGCTTTTCATCAGGAAGAAATGGGATCCTTAAATATCCAGCTAATAGGTTAAGTATTCTGCCTTGCCATTTGTCACATGTGACAGAATTTCAGAACTTTTTAAGTCACCGCAGGACAATTTTTTCTTGCAGAAAATCAAAGTGATTCTGATTAGTTTGACAGGTTGAATGCTGCACAGTAATATTATTAGGAGGCAATGCTAGAGAGACACTCCTGCTAATTTTGCAGGCTTTACTTCCTTCAGAGGTTGCTGAAAACCTTGTAAGATTAGTTGATAGAAGAAAAATGTCTACTTCTAAGAACCCCCATCAGTGTGCCACTTCTATAGGTCCACTAGATATAACTCTCTGAATGCAATTCATCTTCATTGCATCTGAGTTGACAGGATTCTTCTTTTTACAAATATTACAGCAAGCAATATTTTTATTGTTGTGCAGGAAAGACACCTAAGGGGGTTTCTATTTTATTTTTAGGGACATTTCTGGATATTTTCACTATTATGAATGATGACCTCTCTATCTCTGGGACAAAAAAAAGTGTAACTGTCATATGTTTTTATGGATTGCTCAAATAGTTTGATTTATTATAGCACCATCCAGCCGTACAATATTGAAACTGCTTCTCATAAAGAATTAAATGTTACCTCAGTCTTTGCATTCTTCCCTATCTCAGGAACTAGATCTCATTCCAAATTCATAGTTTCACTAAAGGGAAAATAGCAAGACCTAACCAGAGAGTTTAAGAGAAAGCAAATAAAAATTCTAAATTGAATATAGAACAGGTGATAACAATTCTATAGTCAGTGCATCAGTAAAGATTCTAGAATATTGTGTATAGTATTCTAAAAATGAACTCCCTGCAAGGAACAAACCTCTTTTTATGGGTATTCTTATTCTAAGGCAATTTTGTCTCTACTACAAACATTTTATGCCAAGACTGATAGCCTTACAAATACAGATTTTGGCCTCAGAAGGTAAACAGAATCAGGTATGGTCAAGGAGACAATTAGGGCTTAAGGCTAGTGTGAGATATTGGAAGTAGATGGGAGAATAAAAGTAAACATAAGTATGATTAAGAAATCTTCATGGTATCTCAAATGTTAGCAATTGTAAGTTGGATTCCATGTTTTGTTTGCCTACAATTTCTCCCACCCTAAGAGAAAACTTTCCTATCTTAAGTGACTCAGTGTTTTAGTAGCAGTTCTAACAGTCCCTCTAAAATGGGTGGGAGTCTGAGTTATATTTGGTAGTCAATGGCTATAGTTGCCTAAAATAGTTGACACTTCCTCCTGCCATTTTGACATAGGAACCAATGCAGTGGTGGGATTCAGCCAGTTTGCATCATTTTGGAAGAACCGGTCGTTAACTTTCTGAGCAGTTTGGTGAACTGGTTGTTGGAAGAAATCATTAGGGCAGAGAACTGGTTGTTAAATGATTTGAATCCCACCACTGAACCAATGATAATACTTTCTTATAATACTTACTTACTTAAGCCTTGAATAGGTTTAACTCCCACCCTTCCACTCATGAAAATAGATCAGAATGTTCTGGTTCTTTTTTTTTTTCTTTTTTGCATTAAGACTTCAACCATTTTTCAATTACCCTGAATTATTAAGTGTTACTTTTAGACAGTTTCTCAACTCCATTCTAAAAGCCCCCCCGCCCCCCATGACTGTTGAGGTGCATCTTATTCCATGTCTCATTTTTAAATTGAAAGGTATTGGGAAAGGTATGTTAGAATTCCAAGTAACAACCTCCAGAGAAAAAGATTCCAAGAATATCATCTTCCCAAAGATCCATTTTATTAGAGAAGTCATATTGGCACATCTGGAGAAAACCTGAATCTGAGAGTTCCAGGTTTTTCCTAGCCCAAAGAGAATCCAAAATCCAGCTGCTGCACTCAGTAGTTCATCACATGGTCCAATCATTACTTCATTCCAACTGGAGACTATCCCCAGGCACTTCCATCCAGGTGCAGGGTAACATGTCCTTGACTTTCTGAGAAAGGAATGTTATTGTGGCTAATCTACCACCACTCCTAGAAATCCCCCTCCCAAATTCCCAGGCATTGAATGAGGCAGCCCAAAAGCCTCAAAGAGAAATGGCTTCCAAGCTGACAAGGTGGAAAGAAAGTAAAGAAAGGATGACCTGCAACAAGATTGAGAGACTCAATTACATGATGATGTGGGCATTGTTGGAAAACCTGAAAAACAAGGTTTGGAAAGGTTATCATCGACAAAAAATATACTATTTAAGTGGTTATTAAGAGTCCAAGGTGACTTGATGGCATGTAGTAATCAACAATCAATCAATCAATAATTTTATTATTATCTTAAAATTAAGAGCTGTGGGGGACACAGTGGTTAAAATACAGCATTGCAGGCTAACTCTGCCCACAGCCAAGAATTCAATCCTGGTCGACTCAGCCTTCCATCCTTCCAAGGTCGATAACACGAGGATCCAGTTTATTGGGAGCTATAAACTGATTCTGTAGACCGCTTAGAGACGGGCTGTAAAAGCACTGTGAAGTGGTATATAAATGGAAGTGCTAAGTGCTATTGCTAATAAGTTTCAATGCTACAGCTTGAATGCAAAATCTCAAAACCCAGCTGTCTAAGATTGTCAAGCAAAAGAGTCTACCTGGGGTCAACTAATGCTGTTTGATAAATTCCAGGCTCTAAGTCCTCTCTTTTATTGAGAATTCAAGATAAGAAAAACAAGAGAATGCCTTTGAAAAGAATACCACAAATCAAACATTATTTACAAATTGGTTGCTATTTTTAAAAAAAATGATTACTACTTTACTTGAGGTTTATTTTTATAAAGTATATTTTCATACTAATTTTAGGTCTTGCTCCTAGCTTAGTGCAACTGAATCATATAAAGTAAATGTTGATGGAATATATCTGATGCCATTTGCTTTAAAATATTTGTATTAAGACTAAATAATCCCAGTTTTTAATTTATGGTTCATCATTCAAATTGATGGTTTCTTTCAGCCATATGTATTTTTCTGCCCTCCCAACATGACTTTTTTTCCAAAGCTACAACTGAATGAATATATATATACATATATATATGTATGTATGTATGTATGTATGTATGTATGTATGTATGTATGTATGTATATATTATATATATATTATATATGTATGTATGTATGTATGTATGTATGTGTGTATATATATATATATATATATATATATGTATATATGTATATATATATATATATATATATATATATATATATATATATATATATATATATATATTAGTTACACATTGAAAAACACAAGATTTTCCAACATTATTCTCTCATTTTTCCAGCTTCTTCTTCTTCTTCTGCATCCCTTATGGATAGGACATTTTTGTACCTTATCAGAACTTCACCAAGATGTGCCATCAATATATTCTTCAGTATTGGCAAGCTGCATATTCATGTAGCCATCAACTGATACAAGATAGCCCTTGTATTCCATTCCCCAATTCAATTTCACTATTACTGGCTTCCCAGTTAGCCCATTTAGAAATGGCTTTGGATTGAGAGGCAAATTCATAGCAACCCGGCCAGACAAAGGGCAGCTGTGACTGCAAAAATTATTTGGGACAACACGTGCACTTGCCAAACTTGGGGAAAAACACAAACTGGTTGCTATTTTTGATACATTGCCACCAAAATACATTTAGAGTGTTACAGAAGAAAGCATACTATTTTCTTAATGATCAGTGAAGCCAACTGAGAGAATGACTGAAAACAAGAGTTTTCTCCAGATAAGAGAGGTGGAGATAAAGCTGACACATTTTTTTAGAGTTCTGGGTGGATGAGTAAAGGGGTCAACATCATCAAAAGATGATAGAAATCCTGTCAAAAAGAACGCAGGTACCAGCACCATCTCCAGTGCCCGAGCAGAACAAAGTGTCACCCGTAACATCATTGTTCATGATAGATGATTGACAGGGTGGTTTGTGCCATGTCTCCTTCTCACCCTTCTGCTTTTACAACCCCCTGTTTTTCCCGTCTTCTCCATCCTAAGAAGCAAGACACAGTTAGAGTGCCAATGTCTGCAATAAGTTATGTCTCAGAAGAAAATTCTTTGTTCTTTCTCAGCTTGAAGTTTGTTTTTAATCCCAGTTCAACTGTTGAAATTAATCTTGTCTTCTTGTTAACGGTTTGGAACAATAATATGCAAAAGTATGTTTTATTTTCCTGAGAGTAACCTCAGATCAGAGGGCACTACTCTGGATGTCCCTGCATGCTAATGTGAAATGGAAAGTTCTCCATGGTCTACTCTTTCAGGAAGAACCCCTTTCCATTCCCTGGCATGCACACATTAATACTTTTGGAACCAAGAATTTTAATAAACATTTTGATCTCTGTTGGGAAAGGTTTTCTATTCAGGCCGCTGACCTAACGGCTATTGTTTCAATATCCTTTATTTCACTTATTGTGTATTGTATGAATGGTTTTAGAATGTTGCATAGTTTGTGTTGATCTTAGAAAAATTAGAATTTGAATTGTGACAGATGGAAGGGAAGGAGGGAGGGAAGGAAAGGAAGGAAAAGGAGGGAGGGGGGAGGGGAGAGGAAGGAAGGAAGGAAGGAAGGAACATAAACAACCCAGAATTGTGGAAGAGGTAATAACAATTATGTAACAGTTACTTATGTATTTTCCTATTTGCATAATTCAAAGGGATTTTGAAGAATTCAATATCATTTGATGCTAATCCTTTTTCTGGCTGTATCCTTTTATTGTTTAAGTTCCATCTTTACAATGCTGATTGTAACACATTTTGAAAACCATTAAGATGCAATTTTGATTTAATGTTTGGGCTTGCTGGCATTGGAGAAATGAAAAGAGTAACATTGATATTTAAAAAAAATAAAACTTATAATATGAAACTGAACTATTTTTATGGCATCTTTGATGCAAAGTGCACTAAGAAATTTACATGAATTCTGGCCAAGGACAGTCTTCCATTGACTCATTTTTATTTTAAGCATGGTTAAAACAAGCAAACTTGTTTCAGGTTTGTCCATCCAATTCTTTCTACATTTAATATCGTAAAAGGGTACACTGATTATTACACGAAGCATATTTCAACGCTCGAATAAACATCAGGGTAGATGTGCTGGTTATAATTCACGTCTTCCTTTGCATCAGTGAAGTAAGAAATAACTGTTGAATTCAATTAAAGGAGAACAGAATTTGACTGTGAGCTGACATGTATTGAAATACACATTTTCAGTTTCAGTTACTTTCAGTTTTGTTTTAAAATACGCAACTGTGTAGGTGAGATATAAACCAGCAATATTGAAACATGCTAACAACAATGGAATTTACAGATATTTATTGCATGTTGGCACACTCACTGGTAATATTAAAATGCTTGCTTCCTGACTGCATATTCTGAATTAACATTGGGGTGGTGATTATAACTTTTTTCCCCTATTAATTTAAACACTAGTTTTCCTTTAATCAGCACTCTCCCTGCATAAATGCTCTTAATATTACCCCAACCCTATATAGTGGCTTGCTGAAAATTAACACGCTCTATTGTCACTCTTTAATGCTAAAATTAAACATTTAATTTTTGTTAGCAGTTTAATTATGTAGCCTATATTAGGTTGCATTTTAATTTTAATTAGAATTACAATTAATTATGTACTGGTCTCAGTGCATCACTGATTAATGGGGGATTATTTTTTCTCCGATTTGTTATGCAACCAATAGGCTTCCTTTCACTTCTTCATATAATATACATGAACCTGTTGAGGTTCCCAACTGAAATATCACAACAAAATATAACTGGTGAAAAGAGGTGTATTGTACTTCCACTCAGGGGTAGTAAATTGAGAACTAGAATAACAGAATGACAAAATTGGAAGGGATGTTGGAGGTCTTCTAGTCCATCCCTCCTGCTCAAACAGAAGACCTTATACCATTCTCAATAAGTGGCTGTCCATCTCTTCTTAAAATCTTCTAGTGATGGAACACTACAACTTCTGGAAACAAGCTATTCCATTAGTTAATTGTTCTCACTGTTTGAGAACAATTCTTCTCAATTGTTCTCCTTAATTTCAGATTGCTTCTCTCCTTGATTAGTTTCCATTCATTGCAGAAGTGGTATTCAGTAAGTTCTGACCAGTTCTGGAGAACCGGTAGCCAAAATTTTGAATCATTCAGAGAACCGGCAAATACCACTCTGACTAGCCCTGCCCCCATCTATTCTCTGCCTTCTAAGTCCCAGCTGATTGGCTGGGTCTTTGCTTGTTGCCCTGCACAGGAGAATGGAGCTGGAAAGCAGGTTAGTGGGTTGGGGAGGGAATGAGATTTTGCAGTAAACTTCCCCTGGAGTAGAGTAGAGTGGAGTAGAGTGGAGTGGAGTGGAGTGGAATGGAATGGAATGGAATGGAATGGAATGGAATGGAATGGAATGGAATGGAATGGCATGGCATGGCATGGCATGGCATGGCATGGCATGGCATGGCATGGAATGGAATTCTATTGTTTGGACACACAAGGAATTTGTCTTGATGCAAATGCTCTCAGTGTACATAAAAGAAAAGATACATTTGTCAAGAGTCAAAAATCATAAGGTACAACACTTAATAATAGTCATAGGGTGCATCAGCAATCAAATCATACTAGGAAATGGTCAATATAATCATAAGAATACAAGCGACAAAGTTACAGTCATACAGCCACAAGTGGAAGGGGATGGGCAATAAGGAGAGATGAGAAGATTAACGGTAATAGTAGTGCTGACTTTGTAAATAATTGGACATTGTTGAGGGAATTATTTGTTTAGCAGAATGATGGCATTTGGGGGGAAAACTGTCCCTGTGTGTAGCTGTTCTGGTGTGCAGTACTCCATAGCATCGTTTTGAGGGTAGGAGTTGAAACAGTTTATGTCCGGGATGTGAGGGGTCTTTAAAAAATTTCACAGCCCTCTTGTTGACTTGTGCAGGATACCGGTCTTTGATTGAAGGCAGGTTGGTAATAATTGTTTTTTTTCTGCAGTCCTAATTACTCTCCGGCTCCGTGTCTGTCCTGTTAGGTTGCAGAACCAAACCAGACAGTTATAGTGGTGCAGATGACAGACTCAATCATTCCTCTGTAGAACTGTATTAGCAGCTTCTTGGGCAGTTTGAGCTTTCTGAGTTGGCACAGAAAGAACATTCTTTGTTGAGTAGAGTAGAGTCCAACATTCTTTGCTTTTTAGATGATGTTTTTGATGTTAGGTGTCAATTTTAGGTCTTGTGATATGATCAAACGTAGAAATTTGAAGGTCTCTACTGTTGACACTGTGTTGTCTAGTATTGTAAGAGGTGGTTATATGAGAGGGTTTCTCCTAAAGTCTACCACCATTTCTATGGTTTTGAGTGTGTTCAGTTCCAGATTGTTTCGGTTACACCATGAGGCAATTTGTAGAACCTCCCATCTGTATGTGGATTTGTCATTGTCTCAAATGAGACCAATCACTGTGGGGTGGGAATGGAGTGGGGTGGGAATGGAGATTTTACAGATATCTGCCCCTGCCACGCCCACAGAACTGGTAGTAAAAATATTTGAATCACACCACTGATCTATTGGTTCTGGTCTTGCACTCAGATGCTTTAGAATTTAGTTTCTTCTATAGTTTCCACTGAGTTTCCTCTATTGATCAGCTAGATGTTTCCATATAATAATGGATTTTCCAAATAAAGGAATTTGAGTAGTATGCTTATTTCAATATTAAATGCTGTTTTGCTGCGTTGTCAAGGCTGAATCACAGGAAATTGGTCAGCCATTCTTTAAGTCTAGAAAGGTTTCCAAATACTCTAGATCAGAGGACATTTGATCTAGTGGTGGCATAGTAGTTAGAATGCAATATTGTAGGCTAATTCTGCTGACTGCCAACAGTTCAATTCTGAGCTGCTCAAGGTTGACTCAGCCTTCTATCCTTCCGACATAAGTAAAATGAGGACCCAGATGGTTGGGGGCAATAGGCTGACTCTGTAAACTGCCTAGAGATGGCTGTAAATCACTATCAAGCAGTATATAAGTCTAAGTGCTAGAGCTAGTGCTTGATGATTAGGGAAAAAATGGGTAGTAGCAATCAGTATTTGTAAATAAAATTTGAAGATATAGTGTCAAATAATGATAAGATACTCCATTTAGGATGCACAACACATTCATGTCCTGGTTATGGTTGTTCCTCAGTTTGGACATGTGTTTTCTTTCTTGCTATGCACCTTCAAGTATCTTTTAGTCTAATACACATTTGATGCTCCTACTAGCAAGTTTTCGTTGCCTTTATTTTCCTGCAACATTCAGAGTAGGCTGAAACATGAAGGATAACTGTGTTTAGACCTGCTTGTGAACAAAATCCTCACCCATCCCTTCCTGCATTAGTATTTGGATTTGCTTTACTGAAAATAGTTGCCCAATTAATTTCTATCTCAGAATTGCAGATGGAAAACATAACCCAGGGACCTGTTTGCTCACCTCTAAAGCCATAGTGATCGGTTTGGACATCTGTTGCAATAGTCTGAAAGGAATTCAATTCAGCAGTTTACCTGCTGTGAAGCTATGGATCTCCAGATGCTGATGGACTCCAGTTTGTTTCCATCATTCCTGGGCATTGGAATTGCTGAGAGGTGCTTAAAGAACTAGGAAATCAATGACATTTGAAGGATTTCAATTCTTTATCCCTAAAACATGATAGCGATAATTAAAATATTTCTAACCGCAGACTCTATTAGAGACAAAACAAAAGAGAAGAGTGGAAACAGGTCCTAGTGGAAACACTTGCTCCTTTCAAAGAGTAACATGGGGATTCAGACCGCAAACAGGCATGTACCTAGCATCTGTTGGCAGCTGTGCCTTTTCCTGGATCCCAGATGTGGTGCAATCCTGCAATAAGAAACATTAAGTTGAAAGTGATACAGACTTCAAAGCTTTACAGCTTTAATTGTTCTGCAAGGTCTTTTCCTTCTGAAGCAGAAATGTTGCTCATTCCTCCAAGAGAGATAGCGGACAGATGATCTTTGGAGGGACTGTTGTTGAGTTTTGACTAGTGTGACTGTTATCATATTTATTTGTTCAGTGTGTATAATTGCTGATCTCAAACCAGTGATTTTCACCCATTTTTCAAATGGAAAAGGCTCCAGTCCCAAGACCTCAATAAATGAATTGACTCATATTCTACAAGCCAGCTGGAAAGTCACCTATTTTATGTTATATTTCGATTACCAGATGTCCTTCCAAACTTATACTGTCCTTTCAAACACATGAAAAAGTAATGAAGGATGCTCAGCTAAGCTTGCTATTGTTCACATTTATCACATCAATTAAACCCTACAGAATAATACAAAGTTGGAAGAGATCTTGGAGGATTTTTAGTCCAACCCTCTGCTCAAGCAGAAGACCTTATATCAATCCAGACATAGGCTGTTCACTCTCTTCTTAAAAGCCTCCCGTGATGGAGCACCCATAACTTCTGAAGGCAAGTTGTTCCACAGGTTGATTGTTCTTACTGTCAGGAAATTTCTCTTTAACTCCATTTTGTTTCTCTCTTTGTTAAGTTTCCATCCGTTGCTTTTCTTGCCCTGCCCTCTGGTGCTTTGGAAAATAGGTAGACCTCATCTCTTCTTTGTGGCAGCCCCTCAAATGTTGGAACAATGTCTCTCCCAGGTTTTTCTTCTGACTAAAGTAGACATACCCAGTTCCTGCCGTTGTTTTTCATGTGTTTTAGCCTTCAGCTTCTTCTGAAAATTGTGTCATCCCTGTTGCTGTTGCTAGAAAAGGTTTATGAAATTCTGAACAGTGCAGCTCGAGACGAGGATGAAATATAGCATGCGTGCTGCTCACTTTAGTGGCAAGGATGGTATTGTAACTATAACCATGCATAGCAATATGATGCCTAGTCTTTCTTCCTTAATAATAAGGGAATTAGATTTTGGAAAAGTGAGTCATTAGCTTGAGAACAAAGAGCCATGGAGGTGCAGTGGTTAGAGTGCAGTACTGCAGGCTACTTCTGTTCTCTGCAAGCTGCCTGCAATTTGGCAGTTCGAATCTCACCAGGCTCAAGGTTGACTCAGCCTTCCATCCTTCTTTGAGGTGGGTAAAATGAGGACCCAGATTACTGTGGGCAATAGGCTAACTCTGTCAACTGTTTAGAGAGGGCCGTAAAAAACTGTGAAGTGATATATAAGTCTAAGTGCTATTGCTGTTGCTATGCAGTCCAAGCTAGCTAGCAACCAAAGTAGTTAGGCAGACAAGGAGAATGTGAAAGATAGTTTTAATTCTTTTTAGAATACACAAACTCTTCCAGAAGTAAAGGCAGATGCAGGTGGGCAGAAAATGGTTTTAACACAAGTCCCATACATTTATGCTATTCTGTGCTAGAGTGAGAGGGGGAAAAAAATGGCAAGCAGCCTTAAAGTTATTAACCAAGATAAATATTTAGTTTCAGTTTCTAATGTGACAGTCAGATGCGCTATTGGATGCGAAAAAGCAGATTTTTCTGCATTTGCCAGATTTTTTCCTCCTTCCTGTTCACAGCACTGAGTCACCTAGCTTATTAAAATTGCGCCAAGTGGCATTTTTCCAAAAAAAATGTGGTATTTCCATTTTGCAAGCTTACATCATTTCTGGAGACAGGGATAGATAGATACAAGGAAAAGAGGAATTGAGGGAAGGAAGGGGGATCGTATACCTACAGAAAGAAGGGATGTGTGGGAAATTGAGCTTAATATTGTTAGTTTTCAGAAATGTGACAGAGAATAAAGAAGTGACGGAGCAATTAAAGAAAGTGCTTAGCAAAAACTAAAAAATCAGCTGGAGAAGAAGGCTGATCCTTTTTTAATAATGATTTTATTAAGTGTTACAATTAAGCGGATAAAAACTAATATGAAAAATAAAACATGGCAAGTGCAGAAAAAAGAAATAAAAAATAGAAAAAAAAACATTTAAAGAAATGATTTCCCTATTCATCACAAGTAGAAACAATCTAGCAATTTATCACCTTGCTTATAGTACAACGGATATTTTATTCCTATAGTTCATATCTTAACTATAAACAAATTTGTAAAGTCTCATCAGAAGTATCTAGATACCTATTTTGAAAAAAAATTAACCTTGATCAAATAAAACAACTTTATATTCTTTCTTTTTACTTTCAACAATCTTGAACTTTAATCCCCTTCAAATAATATCCACCCCCCCCTCATTTTTCCTTTTTCTATTCTTACAAAATTCTTGGAAACTTTAACAAATCTCTTTGATGAATCAAATATAGGAAAATTATCCAGGTCACTCTACTTGGTTTGTTGTTTGTATATCTCTTTTATTTTTTTAGGACATCAGCCAGTTTCATTTATATGGACAGTTTAACATCTTTTTCCATTTCTATCTTGTCATTTTTAAATTGACTTTCAGATCAGTGCCAGTCTTGTCTGGTAAAATCTGTTCCTCTTCCTTAAGAACTTTTAAACACAGTCTAGCTAAAATGGCAGAGATTTTTAAAAATAACTTTGGGGTCAATTGTTAACAAATATCCTTCAATATATGTCCACTATGATGTTAAAATATCTTGCTCCATTCTGTATTGGTCAAATTTCAGTATTCTTATCCCTTAATTGTAATTTTTAGTTGCTTCTGGTTCCCTCTAGTGTCCAAACTTCAAAGTCCCATTCTATCAGGTTTTTTTTTTTTTTTTTGAAAGAGTTCAAAACAATAGCCTTTTCCCACATAAAAGGATTGTTATAATTAATCTCAATCTCTTATTTCAAATGTATATGGACCCCTAGTCAGTTTGTATCTTTGTAAAATTAACTTTCTAATAACCATTTTGTTGTTTATTTAACAAAAATATTTTTAAGTCCTTAAACTTATCTTTACCACTGAGGCTAAGATGCTGAGCTTGTCAATCAGATGTAGGTCGGCAGTTCAGTGATTCGAATCCCTAGCGCCACGTAATGGAGTGAGCTCCCGTTACTTGTCCCAGCTTCTGTCAACCTGGCAGTTCGAAAGTATGTAAAAATGCAAGTAGAAAAATAGGGACCACTTTGATGGGAAGGTAACCACGTTCCGTGCATCTTTGGTGTTTTTTCATGCTGGCCACATGACCATGGAGATGTCTTAGGACAGCGCTGGCTCTTCAGCTTTGTAATGGAGATGAGCACCAACCCCTAGAGCTGGAAATGACTATCACGTATGTGTGAGGGAAACCTTTACCTTTACCTTAAACTTATCTTTAAAACTTTTGTTGAGAGTTAAAGGGAACTCATCCAGTTTGTTAAGACTTGTCAATCAAAAGGTTATTAATAGGTGTAAAGCAGTTAGGAGGCCATTTCTAAAAGTGATCAACAAAAAAAAAGTTCTACATCCATAAAAACTACCTTATCGTTGTGAGCTTCATTGAAATTCTTCTACTCCCAGTTCCTGCACTCGCAAATTGACTACAAAAACCTTACTTCCTGTGGTCCACTTATGAAAAACAACTGTCTGGAGTGCAAATGAGTGATCTCATGATCTCTCCTTTCTCCAGAAAGACTTCATGGGCTAGAAAATATTATCTGACTTCTTATCTCTGCCACAATTCCATCCCTACTCCTTCAGAGATTTTTAGTTCAACATGTATCTTCAACTGCAGGAAACATCTAAATATTGTGCATACTGTTCTCATAAAGCAATCTTTGACAAAGTACAAAAAAAGTGATGTACATGTCAAACACTGGGGAAATCAGGAGATTCAGGCAATTCAAATGAATGTAAAGATTTATTGCAAGCTTAAGCTCTCTAAAAAGATCTGACCAACAGTTAAAGGAAATGAATGGGAGATAAGAGAGGTGAAAATGGGAGTGTCTGGACGTGTGGGCACACAGGGACTCAGGACTTCTGATGAGTTTGACCCCTTCATTAGGCTCAGCCTGGTCATCCCATACAATATGTCCACTTATATACTTCATTAACACTGTTCAACTATTTACAACAAATAGCAGTTGCTAAAAGTAATGGCACTAATGTGGCATTAAACTGGTGGTATTTTTGTACTGCTGGTGTTTTTTAATTCTTAAACTCACAGATTCTGTATGGAACTGTTCCATGATTATTTTGCTTCAACTAAAGAATGAAAATCACTGCTTGTCTCAAAGTGCTTTAGCTTCTGCCACCATAGCAATGTCCTCATTCCAAAGCTCACAACTGGGAAAGAATGATGATGGAATAGAAATTAGAGGGTAGAAGTTGAAACAATTTATCTCCAGGATATGAGGGGTCTGTAGTGAAATTATCATGTATCTGTATATTTGTATGTTTAATCCTTAAATTGTGATGCAACTTGAGTGCTTTCAAGTAAGCAGTACCCAGCTATTTGTATAAATAAATATTAGTTTACTGAACATGTCTCTTTTTGCCATGCATGAAGCTAAACTTTCCTCTCTCTCTCTCTCTCTCTTTGCTATGTTGCCGTAAGCATTAGTAAATGCATTCTATGAGCTCGAAACCCTTTTTAAAAATATAGCAGCCATTTAATCTTCCATGATTTTATTCTTCCCCCGCCCACTACATTTTGGCTCCAAGGTTTTATGGTTGTATTGATCTTTATGTCAATGAGTCATTATGTTGTTGCAAGACCACTCATACTCTATTGCTGTAGAAGTACAGCCTCTGGAAATAAAATAATGTAAAAAAGAGTGTTTTAAGGAAATCATACTCCAATTACAAGAAGGTCTTGAGGGGGAAAAGGAAAAACAACACAAGAGATTTCATTGTGGCTACAATCAATAAAACCAGACCTTACCCACTATTTAATTGGTTAGTTCTTTCAGACATTAAAATGGTAGCTAATCTTTGCTGGTCGGGGAAACTATTTTACAACAGTTATGCACGTTTGCATTGATTTCGCCTAGCCGGTGGGTCATAATTATTATTTAATGTATAGTCTTATGACTTAAGTGTTCCAGGCTAGTTCAACCCAATGATAAAAGTAACAGTGCCTGAAAGCAATGGTATAAAACAACATTTTTTTAAAAAAATGGAAGTGTGAAGCTTCCTATTCCTGGTCCTTAATTTTGGTGGTGATATCCACCAGCCACAGCTGATCTTAAAAGGTAGTCAGTTGGATTGAGAAACCTTTAAAAATATCAGGCAATGGAAAGAACAGAAAAATATTGGGGAAAAAGATGAATGGAAGGAGTTGTGAGTGACATTTTGCAAATCTTTGGGCCTTTGTAAATAACAGAGCCTATATTGCATTCCTGTTTAAATCTACAAATATATATTCTGGCATTAATTTGATCTGCCCAAGGGAATGAGTGACCATGTAATCTACAGACTTCTGAGGTTGTCCTTCCAAAGTGATAAACTGAGAAGGGAAAACAGTTATAACCCAAGTTACAGCAAAAAAAAAAAAAGGTTACTTAACTCTGCCTTATTCAAGGGTTGGAGATGAGATAAAGGTAATTTCATGGGAATAAGTGAAAAAAACAATATTTCTAGGGCACATTTCAATTGTATAAGATATGTATGGGAAAATGATATTAAACTGGGATGCTTACTTGCTTAAAAGATGCTCATAGAGTAAATGTCCTTTAAGCAAACAAAGAGAACAAGAGATTTCAGTGCAGCTACTATAAACCATCTGGGATTTTTTGTACCTCCCTATATATTATAGCTATCCATACATAATTATTTCCACAGAAAATCAGCACTATTCTCTTTATTCCACTTTTTACAAGGCACTCACACTTACAAAAAGCTTAATCTGTTAGAAATGTTTTTTGCATATTTTCTGCTTTATATATTCTTTTCTTTTCCCTCCCTGATAAACACTTGGGAAATGACATCAATTACATCCTGTAACTTAGAGCTGATTTTCCAACCACTCTCCTGTCCCGTTATTGTTATTTTCACTATCCTTACATTTTCATTATCATTAAAGCTTAGGGAATGTTTGACTTTTCATCATCTCTGACGCAGAAAACAGAGGGGTTTTTTTTAACTCACTGGAATGCACAGTTTCTTCATGAAGTCTTGTGAGAAACAATTCTCTCCCATTATATTCAGCAGATAATTACTCCAGTCTGACCTTGGTAGCAGGTGGTAGGCAACACTCTCAAACCAGAACTCTGAGCCATCACGCCTTTCTAATGGCATTGTGAGTTAGAAAGATACATGAGCTTTGTACTGGATCAAATCCAGCTGTAAGACTCAAGTCAAGGTATTAGAAACAAAAATAGATTGAGACCAATTTATTTGTCATCTAAAGTAAAATATGCATTTGATCACTAACCCCAAAACATTTGTGAAGTCCTGCAAGCTTGGTATTTTTACCTTTGCTGTTATCCTATTAAAATGACATTGTTTACACACACACGCGCGCACACACACACACACACACAGAGAGAGAGAGAGAGAGAGAGAATATAGACTTCATGGTCCATGGACATCATTTTTAAAAAACACTACCTTATTTTTTTAATTACCTTATGCCACTTCACAGGTGCTCCTGTCAGAGTATTTTATGACTTTTTGTAAAACTATCCAGGAAAAAGAGAGAGGAAAGAAACCAGTTGTTATCAAGGCATAGGTATAATAATCATCCAAACAAATTGATGGAGAATGCCACCAGGAGTTGTAGGTTTTGTACACCTGTGACAACCCATATTTTTAGATTAAGAGGAAGAAATCAACTCCATTTTTCAAAGATCCTTCCATTGTGGAGAACACTATTACTTGAGAAGCTGTAGCAGCAGCTGTTGTGATATTCTATCTTTAACAACATGATTTATGGAAAAAGATAGCTTGCTAAACAAAAAGAAACAGAGAAAAGAAGAGAAAGGAAAGGAAGGGAAGAGAACAGAACAAAAGGGAAGGAGGTTCAGAAAGAAACAGGAAGGGAAGGGAAAGGAAGGGAAGGGAAGGGAAGGGAAGGGAAGGAGCTTCTTTTGAAATTTGAGTCCTCAAAATATATTTTTATATTCTACATGGTCTTCATTTATATACAATGAAATGAGTAAAAAAAATAGTGTTGTCCCCATGTTGATCTCTACACATGTAAGAAACAAGGAGGAGGATGTTTCTATGGATCATATTTATTGCAGGAAATTAAATCTAAGGAATTGCTATCTGCTGTAGTGAATTCAGAGGCAAATTTACAAGGTCAAATCCAGTTCATTGTGGCAGCTCAATTTCAGGTTACATTTTTTTATTTCCTGATCAATATCAGACACTTTCTGGCATCCGTGTCAGATTTTCTATGATAATTCTGCTTGCTTGATAATGAAATAATGTTAGTGGCACTATCATGTGATTTAATTTTAAACCTTTATTATGTTTTGTTTTGGCTGGCTGCAGACCATGATATTAATGTTTTTATGTTGTTAATACTTATTAACATACTGTAAGACTTTCCTTTTGAAAAAAAGAAACTCCTTAAAAGTAATCCCTTAAGCTTTCTCCCCAGATTTTATCTGAATTCTAAAGCTCAGAGATTTACTTTATAGCAAAAATAAGCAATGATACAGAATAATAGATTTGGGATTCACTAGTACTAGAGATTTTACATTTGAGCTGCAAACTTCTTGATGACCACTAGATGGCACCAGAAGTCAGAGGTTGCTGCCCTATAGTGTTAGCTATATAGGGTTCTGCCCTATAGCGTTTGCAACCTGTGTAGGAATGACAATCCAATCTAATGCAAATAAGAACAAACCAAAATCTACAATTTTGTTTACTCCAAGCAGCGTGAAATGGCAAGGAACATTTCTTTGAAGACAAGAGTTATAGAGATAGAAAAGAAAGACAGAAATACTGTTCTTTCAATATGAGGTGGACCAGTGAGGACAGCCTAAGAATATTTATCTTCCAACGAGAAAAAAAACACACAACAGAAATAAATATGAGTCCCAAGAGAGAGCCCTTTCCCAATGTGTCAGTCTCTGGTATTCCTAATACAATACAATGCACAAAAAGTACATGCTTCCAAAATTACATCTCCAGTAATGTTGGCACATACATGTTGGTTATCTAGTGGTGATTGCTCTACCCCAAACAGTGCTATAAAATCTTACAAAATTTGACCACTTATACCTGGTAGTTCTCCAGCCAACCTTGATGTTTATCAAAGACAGATGTACTAATATCCATAGAATAGGTAGCAAAATGAGATATTGGTGTTAATAGTTTAGCGGTGTCATTATTCTTTTGCTGTTTCTCATTTTCATTGTGTGAAAAGGAAAACAAACACCTAATATGAAAGGTATCGTGGTACTTCTAGTCAATAGGGTATGTCAAGTTTGGATGTCTCACCTTTGCAGGTAAACACGCCAAGCTCTTTCAACTAGAGTGGAGCCTTGAGGGGCAAAATAGCTTTGTCCATTTGAAACACAAAGAACATCTGAAGGTACTTAAGCCAAACAAGATGACTTCTCAATTGTAATTCAGCATTTGCAGGCTTACCAAGTTTGGGTCTAGGAAATGCTCGACGTTTAGATATTTAATTGATTCTGGCCCAAACACATTTGATATGTTTTTCACCTACGATCATGTTGACATCACTGTTGGGAACATTGCGCAAGAAAGAACAAAGAAACTCAAAGGCTCCAACTGTAATTTAGGGTTGCTTTGGTCAGCATCAATGCAGCGAAGCAAACGGGCAGTCTAGTTAACAGCCCAGCCTAATTAATTCCTCGGGGAATCATGAAGGTCTGATTGTTGCTGGATAGCCAAGCTTCATTCTAGAAATTGGGTGAACAAATTGGGCTCCCTTGGTCATTTTAAGACCTTCTCCCAGGAATCTACCCATTGGAACACTTGCAGAAATTTAACGATAAGATCGAGCTGGCAGCTGCTTTTTAGCCTTTCAAGGTTGGGTCAAATTGAGAACTTTTTAATGGGGCAATTTATTAGTCTATGGGACATATGCCCCCATTTGTTCGGCCATGTCTGGTAATAAAAGTAGGTAGCAGTGGTCAGAATTGCTGTCAAAAAAAATTGGCAACTTCGTTTGTTAGATTTATGAGTCAATAGGAGTAATACACACACACACACACACACACACACACACACACACACACACAAACACAGAGAGAGACCCATGGATTCAAAGTTAGCCTGATTCTGAAGAATCCCAGAAACATCAGGATGTCATTTGACAGGATAAATAGTTGTAGAATAAAAAGATTACTAAGGTTGAAGTCACCCATTAAATTATTTGTTTTTCCTTTCATTTCCTTTAGTCATGTTCATTATTTTTTTCCTTTAATGATTTCAACTACGTAGTGTTTGAAGATAGTCTTTATAGGAGATTATCTTAATGTTCCCAAAACATACATTTTTAAAAAAGACAGGGTCAAGTTGGATAGATAGATAGGGAGAGAGAGAAAGAGAGACAGAGATAGAGATAGAGAGAGAGAGAGAGAGAGAGAGAGAGAGAGAGAGAGAGAGAGAAAGATAGATAGATAGATAGATAGATAGATAGATAGATAGATAGATAGATAGATAGATAGATAGATAGATTCATATTAATACAGGTAGTCCTTGACTAGCAACAATTTATTTAGTGACCATTCAAAGTTACAACAGCACTATTTATGACTATTTTTCACACAACCATTCCAGTGTCCCCGTAGCTGTGTGATCAAAATGTGCATGCTTGACAACTGATTCATATTTATGATGGTCACAGCGTCCTAGGGTCATGTGATCCCCTTTCGTGACCATCTGACAAGCAAAGTCCATGGGGAAGCCAGATTCGTGTCACTGACTTACAAACTCCAAGCAATGCCCTTAGCAACTCAGGCACAAAAAGTCGTAAAAATGGGGTGAAATTCAAGCAAGAAATGTTTCACTTAGCAACAAAAGATTGGGGGCCCCCACTTGTGGTCGTAGGTCGAGGACTACCTGTACACACACACACACACACACACACACACACACACACATAATGCACACTTGTTGTCCATAATTTCCTTTGGCATCTCTTTGTTGATCATCTTTTACATAGCAAGCTGGCCAGATGTTTTTAGAATGAAATATACCTTTCAGTAAATTATTGAGAAACATCTACCCACTTTGAGATTGGTGAAGACGTACCTCAATATGAGCCCGGCATACTGGAAATGGAAAAAAAAAGGACGGTACATTCACATGTGGTGGTTTTGCCCAGAAGCCCAAAAATATTGGTTGAGAATTAAAAAATGGCTGGAAGAAATCACGAAGGAACAAATTGAATTAAAACCAGAATTGTTTTTATTAGGATTATTTAAGGAAAAATACTCTAGAAACGTAAAATATATAATATTACACATCTTGACTGTGGCCAGATTGGCATACGCCCAATGCTGGAAACAACAGTATACTCCCCCAGATGAAATGGTAATTCAAAAGATAATGAGTTGTGCGGAAATAGATAAATTAATTTTCACCTTAAAAGATAAAGATCTATCAGAGTATTACAGGATTTGGGAATATTGGTATGCATGGATTGAGCAAAAATAGAGTGCATAGTAAATAATAAAGAAGATGAGCACGAATAGTAGCAAACACATTTACGTATAATATAGTAGTTAAAATTATAGCACAAAATAATGTTACAAATGAGGAATCACAATTTGTCGCTGTTGAAGATTTTTAATCTGTTTTGTGTTATTTGTCTTGTTTTAATTGAAAAAAAATAATAAACTTTGGTTTTGTTTTTGTTTTTTTTAATGAGAAACATCTAATGCTGGGTAAACAGGGGTGGGATGCTACTGGTTCTGCCTGGTTCAAAAGAACTGGTAGCTCTGAAGAGCGGCAGACACAGAACCGGTTCTGTGTCTGTTACTGTTTGGCCCACCCGCCTGCCCGGGTTCTTATCTGTCCTTTATTTCCTGCTTTTTCAACCTCAGATGCTTTGCACGGCACAGCTGAGGTTGAAAAAGCAGGAAAAAAAATTGCTTTTCAAATGCTGCCCACCTGTGCACGGAGCTTTTCAGATGTCCGGGCAGCACAGCTTAAGGTTTTTTACACGTGTGTGCAGCATGTAAAAACATAGCCACTGAACAGGTAGTAACACCGGTTGAATCCCACACCTGTGGGTAAAGGACATTAAATCTTTGCTTGAGAAAGAAAGAGTGGTATGATGTTCCCCCCCTCCCCCCACTCTCAATTTCTACAGATTTTAATTGGGATGGGGTGAGGTAATAAGAGTAGAAATCTCTTTTTTGCTCTTTCTTTCTTTCTGCTGTTGCTCAATGGCAGAGATATCACCCTGTGCTTTTTCACAGTATTATCTCACTAATGCAGACATCCCTGACTGGAGTTTTCGAAGAAAAACCCAAAGGTGGTGTTAAAAGTAAAGACCTGGATAATATGTTTTGACAAGTTGGTGACTTGTCCCTGTAGATGTGAAGGTAGAATAGAGTCTGGAGCCAAGTTAGGTGCCTCAGAGTGCAAATTGGACGTGAACTGGGCCCAATAACTTTGTCTTCTCTGATTCAGACCATAGCATCCTTCACCATCACAAAATGGCTAAGGAGCTATAGCCTCTAGAGACTTATTATCACCATTGAGTAGCAGTTAGGATTACTTAATCCTGATTTTCTGGGTTGCCGAGCAAACCACCAGATTGTGACTTGGAAAAGAGTCTTTTTAATACTGGTGGTAAATAATCCATGGACAATCACCTATTTTCTGTCTGGAGTTGATGAAGTCATCGGATTCTGGCAGTGTAGCTTTCTGCCAAAAACAAAGCACTGTAGCTCAATTTCTTTTTCTTTCTGCTTTGATCTGATGCTTGCTTGCTTACTTGTTTGTTTGTTTGTTTGCTTATTTGTTTACTTACTTACTTACTTACTTACTCACTCACTCACTCACTCATTCATTCATTCATTCATGGAGCTCTGCTTGCCATTCCCACTATGACATTGGTGAAACCTCCTGCTAAGTCGTCACCAAAAGTGTTTATTTTCAAGAGGCAACTGGGCTACCTTTTTTTTCTTTGAAGACATTTTGCTTCTCATCCAAGAAGTTTCTTCCTAGCTCTGACTTGATGGTGGGGGAATGGAAGGATTGATACTCCTTGCAGACAGCTGGTCACTTGCATCCTTTTATAGAGTCATTAGGGTCATCTGGAGGTTTATCTGTGTCCTCAGAGTCATCTGAGTGAAGCAAATGGGTGTGGAGCCTTCTTGGAACTGTCGAAAGGAATGTGTCGTAAATTGGAGATTGATGATGTTGTAGAGAGAAGCAACCTAGAATTAAGGAGAAACTTCCTAACAGTAAGGACAATTAAACAGTGGAACAGAAGTTGCCTTCAGAAATCTTGGGTGTTCCATCACTAGAGGTTTTTAAGAAGAAACTAGACAGTCACTTATCTTAAATGGTATAGGTATTCCTGCTTGAGCAGGAGGTTGGACTAGAAGACCTTCAAGGTCCCTTCCAGCTCTGTTCTATTCTAAATTCTAAACCCAAGTCTTCCTGGAAAAATCAGTTGAGGAATAATGAGTGGTCTTCTTTGCGATGATTTTCCTCTTCAACTTTGCTCATGAGAGTCCTAGAAATGTGCCTTAATGGTCATGAATACAAGACCTTTTCTGTGCATATAGTTCTGGAGAAATTAAGGGTAATGGCCAAAGCATATCTGAAAAAAACAATTGCTATCAACCTGCCTTCTATTGAGGACCTGTAAACAGCATGAGTCAAAAAGAGGGTTGTGAAAATAGCTACAGACCCCTCACATCCTGGACATAAATTGTTTCAACTTCTACCCTCAAAACAATATTATAGAGCATTGCACACTGTTTTTTTCCCCAATGCCATCACTCTGCTAAACAACTAATTCCCACAATGTATATATGTATGTATGTATGTATGTATGTATGTATGTGTGTATGTATGTGTATGTGTATGTGTATGTGTATGTGTGTGTGTGTGTGTGTGTGTGTGTGTGTGTGTGTGTGTGTGTGTGTGTGTGTGTGTATATATATATATATATATATATATATATATATATATATATATATATATATATATATATATATATATATATATATATACCATTCAGCTTTGTTCGGCTATTTTCCCATGTCATTGTAGTTGTGCTTTTAAAGTTGTAGCAACATTTTGGCAGAATCTCATCTGCCATCATCAGGCTTCTGTATAGTAATATACAGTAATATAATATATATATATATATATATATATATATATATATATATATATATATATATATATATATATATATGGATCTTTGGTTGTTCGGTTTTCTCCCGCGTAAGATTCGAAGTATCTAGGCAACGTTTCGATGAAGTCTCATTCATCATCTTCAGGCTTCTGTCTCCGGCTCTGTGCTTCTCAGAGTAATGGAGATTGCAGCTGCTTCCTCCTTTAACTGCCAGCGGGGGTGGGACTTGATTGGGTGGGGGCTTAGCTGTGTTCTGATTGGGTGGGGTGTGTTCTCATTGGTAGGGGTTTGGCTGTGTTCTGATTGGTTGGGGGTTAGCCGTGTTCTGATTGGTTGGAGGCGTGTTCAGTTCAGGTGGGGCTTGGTTGTGCTCAGGTTAGTCTTAGTTGCTGGGGATTTGAGCTGGAGAGTTGTGATCTGGCTGTTTGGCTTCTAGTTTGTGGTCCTGCTGCATCTTCATAGTGGGTGTCGGTTTGCTTCATGTATGGCTCAGAGGGGTTTGAAGTGGGTAGTGATGCAGCTGCAGTGCAGCTTCTGGTCCATGGTCGCTTTCTCATTTTCTGAATGGGTGGGAGTCTGTTTTCTACATGGAAGTGTGGTGGTGGCATCTTGTGTGGCTCTTATGGGTGTGGGTCCGGTGTCCCTTCATGTTAGGTATTCGCCTGTTCATGAGGGCGGGTTTCCAAATGGCTGGAAGGCGGGAGGTGTCATCTCGTTTGTTCATGCTGTGTGGGCGTTTTTCTATCTCTATGGCTTCTCTGATTATTCTGCTGTTGAAGTGTTCGGTTTTGCGATAATTCTGGTATTTTTAAAATCAATTTCATGTCCTGTGGCTTTGAGGTGTTGGACCAGGGAGGAGGTCGTTTTTTCTTTTTTGATTGAGTTCTTATGTTCTTCAATGCGTGCACTTATTCTTCTGTTAGTTTGTCCAATGTATGTGGTAGGGCAGGCAGTGCAGGGGATTTCGTATACTCCTTGGTTTTCTAATTCGATTTTGTCTTTGGGGTTTCTTAGGATGGTGGATATTTTTCTGTTTGTGCAGAATGCTGTTTTGATGTTGTGTTTTTGGAGGATCTTGCTAATTTTGTCTGTAGTGCCTTTTATATATGGGAGGAGGGCTTTGCCGTTTTCTTGTTCTCTGTCTTGGATTTTGGTTGGGGTTTCTTTTTGGATTAGGTGGGTAATCTTCTTTCTTTGGAATCCATTGGCTGTAAGTACGCTGGTGAGAGTGTGTAGTTCGGTTTTTTGGTGTTGTTCATCGGCTAAGCATTTTGTTCTGGAGATGAGTGTCTTGGCTCACGGAATTGATCTGTGCTGGGTGGTGGTGTGAGAGTGCATGTAGATAGCGGTTAGTATGTGTTTTCTTCTGGTAGATGGTGTGTCCTAGGGAGCCATTGGATCTTTTGTATACCAAGACATCTAGGAAGGGAAGTTGATTGTTGGCTTCTGTTTCCATGGTGAATTGTATTTTGGGGTGTAGGCTGTTGAGGTATGTGAGGAAGTTGTTCAGTTTTTCTTTCCCGTGTGGCCAGATTATGAAGGTGTCATCTACGTATCTGAGCCAGAGTTTGGGTTTGTGGTCGTATTTTTCTAGAGCTTGTGTTTCAAAGTGTTCCATGTAGAGGTTTGCGATAACAGGTGAGAGGGGTGATCCCATGGGTGCTCCTTCTATTTGTTTGTATTTTTGTCCATTGTAGGTGAAGTAAGTATTGGATAGGCAGTGGTTGGTTAGATCTAGGATGTGCTTGGGGGTTGTATTTGTTTTGGATGGCTGTCAAGGCTTCTTTTATTGGCACTTGGGTGAAGAGGGATATGACATCGAAGCTTACTAGTAGGTCGCTAGGTTGTAAGTTTTGTTTCTTTATGATCTCGATGAACTGGAATGAGTTTCTTACGTGTGAGTTGATGGATTCTGCATAGGGTTGTAGTTGTTTGGCAAGAAATTTGGCCAGGTTTTGTAGAGGTGAGCCTATGGAGCTGACTATTGGTCTGAGTGGGGTTCCTTCTTTGTGTATTTTGGGAGACCATAAAGCTTGGGGCATCTGGATGATTTTTCTCTGGGTATGATTCCTTGCTGGATTTCTTCACTGATGGGGGAGGCTTTTATTTTGGATTTGGTAGTTTTTTCTAGGTAGGTGGTGGGGTCTGTCTTTAGGGGTTTGTATGTGGGGTCTTGGAGTAGGTTGGTTAACTTGGTTTGGTAGTCAGATGTGTTCATTACCACTGTCGCGCTGCCCTTGTCTGCTGGTAGGATTATTATGCTGGTGTCTTCTTTCAGGTTAAGTAGTGCAGTTTGTTCTTCTTGGATAAGTTGCTTTTGGGTGGTTTGCTAGTGCAGAGGATGTTGGTGATTTCGAGTCTGATTTTGTTAGCATCATCAGGGTTGGTTTTGGTCAGGCTGGTTTCAACTCCGCATATGATGGTTTCTGTGGGGATGTGTTTGGGAGCGACAGCAAAGTTGAATCCTTTTGAAAGGATCTTGGTTTCAGCTTCAGTGAGGATCTTGTCTGAGATGTTGTGCACTGTTTGTTTCATGTGTGGCTGTGGGGGGAGGAGTTGGTTTCTGGCGTTGTTGTAGTTTCCTGAGTTTGTTGGTGTGTGTGTCTGTCTTGAGGATGGTCTGTGTTTCGGCCTCCAGACAGCGAGTTGTTTGGATTTGTCCCAAAGTAGAGGGTGAATCTTGTTGCTGAGTCTGAGGTGGAGTGTGAGGAGATCTTTGTTGATTTGGTCTAGGAGAAACCTTTTGTGTGAAGTTCATTTCTAATTAGGGCCAGTTCTGTTCTTTTAAGGATGCGTTTGGTGGCTGCTGTGTTGGTGTGGAATTTCAATTGAAGCTTGTGGGAATTAAATTTTGATCTCGGCAGTTGCATAGGAATGCAAGGTCACATAAAATGGAGGCTCTTTGGACTTCAAGTTTTTCATAAGTCCTGGTCAGATGGTGGGTTTCCTCCCGTAGAGGTGCAATATTTGTTTTCTGAGGTTCTCGGGTATTTATATGTGGATCTTTGGTTGTTCGGGTTTCTCCCGCGTAAGATTCAAGTATCTAGGCAACGTTTCGATGAAGTCTCATTCATCATCTTCAGGCTTCTGTCTCCGGCTCTGTGCTTCTCAGAGTAATGGAGATTGCAGCTGCTTCCTCCTTTTAACTGCCAGTGGGGGTGGGACTTGATTGGGTGGGGGCTTGGCTGTGTTCTGATTGGGTGGGGGTGTGTTCTCATTGGTAGGGGTTTGGCTGTGTTCTGATTGGTTGGGGGTTAGCCGTGTGTTCTGATTGGTTGGAGGCGTGTTCTGTTCAGGTGGGGGCTTGGTTGTGCTCAGGTTAGTCTTAGTTGCTGGGGATTTGAGCTGGAGAGTTGTGATCTTGCTGTTTGGCTTCTAGTTCGTGGTCCTGCTGCATCTTCATAGTGGGTGTCGGTTTGCTTCATGTATGGCTCAGAGGGGTTTGAAGTGGGTAGTGATGCAGCTGCAGTGCAGCTTCTGGTCCATGGTCGTTTCTCATTTTCTGAATGGGTGGGAGTCTGTTTTCTACATGGAAGTGTGGTGGTGGCATCTTGTGTGGCTCTCATGGGTGTGGGTCCGGTGTCCTTCTTCATGTTAGGTATCTGTCTGTTCATGAGGGCGGGTTTCCAAATGGCTGGAAGGCGGGAGGTGTCATCTCGCTTGTTCATGCTGTGTGGGCGTTTTTCTATCTCTATGGCTTCTCTGATTATTCTGCTGTTGAAGTGTTCGGTTTTGGCGATAGTTCTGGTATTTTTAAAATCAATTTCATGTCCTGTGGCTTTGAGGTGTTGGACCAGGAAGAGGTCGTTTCTTCTTTTTTGATTGAGTTCTTATGTTCTTCAATGCGTGCACTTATTCTTCTGTTAGTTTGTCCAATGTATGTGGTAGGGCAGGCAGTGCAGGGATTTCGTATACCCTTGGTTTTCTAATTCGATTTTGTCTTTGGGGTTTCTTAGGATGGTGGATATTTTTCTGTTTGTGCAGAATGCTGTTTTGATGTTGTGTTTTTGGAGGATCTTGCTAATTTTGTCTGTAGTGCCTTTTATATATGGGAGGAGGGCTTTGCCGCTTTCTTGTTCTCTGTCTTGGATTTTGGTTGGGGTTTCTTTTTGGATTAGGTGGGTAATCTTCTTTCTTTGGAATCCATTGGCTGTAAGTACGTTGGTGAGAGTGTGTAGTTCGGTTTTTTGGTGTTGTTCATCGGCTAAGCATTTTGTTCTGGAGATGAGTGTCTTGGCTACGGAATTGATCTGTGCTGGGTGGTGGTGTGAGAGTGCATGTAGATAGCGGTTAGTATGTGTTTTCTTCTGGTAGATGGTGTGTCCTAGGGAGCCATTGGATCTTTTGTATACCAAGACATCTAGGAAGGAAGTTGATTGTTGGCTTCTGTTTCCATGGTGAATTGTATTTTGGGGTGTAGGCTGTTGAGGTATGTGAGGAAGTTGTTCAGTTTTTCTTTCCCGTGTGGCCAGATTATGAAGGTGTCATCTACGTATCTGAGCCAGAGTTTGGGTTTGTGGTCGTATTTTTCTAGAGCTTGTGTTTCAAAGTGTTCCATGTAGAGGTTTGCGATGACAGGTGAGAGGGTGATCCCATGGGTGCTCCTTCTATTTGTTTGTATTTTTGTCCATTGTAGGTGAAGTAAGTATTGATAGGCAGTGGTTGGTTAGATCTAGGATGTGCTTGGGGGTTGTATTTGTTTTGGATGGCTGTCAAGGCTTCTTTTATTGGCACTTGGGTGAAGAGGGATATGACATCGAAGCTTACTAGTAGGTCGCTAGGTTGTAAGTTTTGTTTCTTTATGATCTCAATGAACTGGAATGAGTTTACGTGTGAGTTGATGGATTCTGCATAGGGTTGTAGTTGTTTGGCAAGAAATTTGGCCAGGTTTTGTAGAGGTGAGCCTATGGAGCTGACTATTGGTCTGAGTGGGGTTCCTTCTTTGTGTATTTTGGGGAGACCATAAAGCTTGGGGCATCTGGATGATTTTTCTCTGGGTATGATTCCTTGCTGGATTTCTTCACTGATGGGGAGGCTTTTATTTTGGATTTGGTAGTTTTTTCTAGGTAGGTGGTGGGGTCTGTCTTTAGGGGTTTGTATGTGGGGTCTTGGAGTAGGTTGGTTAACTTGGTTTGGTAGTCAGATGTGTTCATTACCACTGTCGCTTGCCCTTGTCTGCTGGTAGGATTATTATGCTGGTGTCTTCTTTCAGGTTAAGTAGTGCAGTTTGTTCTTCTTGGATAAGTTGCTTTTGGGTGGTTTGCTAGTGCAGAGGATGTTGGTGATTTCGAGTCTGATTTTGTTAGCATCATCAGGGTTGGTTTTGGTCAGGCTGGTTTCAACTCCGCATATGATGGTTTCTGTGGGGATGTGTTTGGGAGCGACAGCAAAGTTGAATCCTTTTGAAAGGATCTTGGTTTCAGCTTCAGTGAGGATCTTGTCTGAGATGTTGTGCACTGTTTGTTTCATGTGTGGCTGTGGGGGGAGGAGTTGGTTTCTGGCGTTGTTGTAGTTTCCTGAGTTTGTTGGTGTGTGTGTCTGTCTTGAGGATGGTCTGTGTTTCGCTCTCCAGACAGCGAGTTGTTTGGATTTGTCCCAAAGTAGAGGGTGAATCTTGTTGCTGAGTCTGAGGTGGAGTGTGAGGAGATCTTTGTTGATTTGGTCTAGGAGAAACCTTTGTGTGAAGTTCATTTCTAATTAGGCCAGTTCTGTTCTTTAAGGATGCGTTTGGTGGCTGCTGTGTTGGTGTGGAATTTCAATTGGAAGCTTGTGGGAATTAAATTTTGATCTCGGCAGTTGCATAGGAATGCAAGGTCACATAAAATGGAGGCTCTTTTGACTTCAAGTTTTTCATAAGTCCTGGTCAGATGGTGGGTTTCCTCCCGTAGAGGTGCAATATTTGTTTTCTGAGGTTCTCGGGTATTTGTATGTGGATCTTTGGTTGTTCGGTTTTCTCCCGCGTAAGATTCAAGTATCTAGGCAACGCTTCGATGAAGTCTCATTCATCATCTTCAGGCTTCTGTCTCCGGCTCTGTGCTTCTCAGAGTAATGGAGATTGCAGCTGCTTCCTCCTTTTAACTGCCAGTGGGGGTGGGACTTGATTGGGTGGGGCTTGGCTGTGTTCTGATTGGGTGGGGTGTGTTCTCATTGGTAGGGGTTTGGCTGTGTTCTGATTGGTTGGGGGTTAGCCGTGTTCTGATTGGTTGGAGGCGTGTTCTGTTCAGGTGGGGCTTGGTTGTGCTCAGGTTAGTCTTAGTTGCTGGGGATTTGAGCTGGAGAGTTGTGATCTTGCTGTTTGGCTTCTAGTTCGTGGTCCTGCTGCATCTTCATAGTGGGTGTCGGTTTGCTTCATGTATGGCTCAGAGGGGTTTGAAGTGGGTAGTGATGCAGCTGCAGTGCAGCTTCTGGTCCATGGTCGTTTCTCATTTTCTGAATGGGTGGGAGTCTGTTTTCTACATGGAAGTGTGGTGGTGGCATCTTGTGTGGCTCTATGGGTGTGGGTCCGGTGTCCTTCTTCATGTTAGGTACTGCCTGTTCATGAGGGCGGGTTTCCAAATGGCTGGAAGGCGGGAGGTGTCATCTCGCTTGTTCATGCTGTGTGGGCGTTTTTATCTCTATGGCTTCTCTGATTATTCTGCTGTTGAAGTGTTCGGTTTTGGCGATAGTTCTGGTATTTTTAAAATCAATTTCATGTCCTGTGGCTTTGAGGTGTTGGACCAGGGAAGAGGTCGTTTCTTCTTTTTTTGATTGAGTTCTTATGTTCTTCAATGCGTGCACTTATTCTTCTGTTAGTTTGTCCAATGTATGTGGTAGGGCAGGCAGTGCAGGGATTTCGATACTCCTTGGTTTTCTAATTCGATTTTGTCTTTGGGGTTTCTTAGGATGGTGGATATTTTTCTGTTTGTGCAGAATGCTGTTTTGATGTTGTGTTTTTGGAGGATCTTGCTAATTTTGTCTGTAGTGCCTTTTATATATGGGAGGAGGGCTTTGCCGCTTTCTTGTTCTCTGTCTTGGATTTTGGTTGGGGTTTCTTTTTGGATTAGGTGGGTAATCTTCTTTCTTTGGAATCCATTGGCTGTAAGTACGTTGGTGAGAGTGTGTAGTTCGGTTTTTTGGTGTTGTTCATCGGCTAAGCATTTTGTTCTGGAGATGAGTGTCTTGGCTACGGAATTGATCTGTGCTGGGTGGTGGTGTGAGAGTGCATGTAGATAGCGGTTAGTATGTGTTTTCTTCTGGTAGATGGTGTGTCCTAGGGAGCCATTGGATCTTTTGTATACCAAGACATCTAGGAAGGAAGTTGATTGTTGGCTTCTGTTTCCATGGTGAATTGTATTTTGGGGTGTAGGCTGTTGAGGTATGTGAGGAAGTTGTTCAGTTTTTCTTTCCGTGTGGCCAGATTATGAAGGTGTCATCTACGTATCTGAGCCAGAGTTTGGGTTTGTGGTCGTATTTTTCTAGAGCTTGTGTTTCAAAGTGTTCCATGTAGAGGTTTGCGATGACAGGTGAGAGGGTGATCCCATGGGTGCTCCTTCTATTTGTTTGTATTTTTGTCCATTGTAGGTGAAGTAAGTATTGGATAGGCAGTGGTTGGTTAGATCTAGGATGTGCTTGGGGGGGTTGTATTTGTTTTGGATGGCTGTCAAGGCTTCTTTTATTGGCACTTGGGTGAAGAGGGATATGACATCGAAGCTTACTAGTAGGTCGCTAGGTTGTAAGTTTTGTTTCTTTATGATCTCGATGAACTGGAATGAGTTTCTTACGTGTGAGTTGATGGATTCTGCATAGGGTTGTAGTTGTTTGGCAAGAAATTTGGCCAGGTTTTGTAGAGGTGAGCCTATGGAGCTGACTATTGGTCTGAGTGGGGTTCCTTCTTTGTGTATTTTGGGGAGACCATAAAGCTTGGGGCATCTGGATGATTTTTCTCTGGGTATGATTCCTTGCTGGATTTCTTCACTGATGGGGAGGCTTTTATTTTGGATTTGGTAGTTTTTTCTAGGTAGGTGGTGGGGTCTGTCTTTAGGGTTTGTATGTGGGGTCTTGGAGTAGGTTGGTTAGCTTGGTTTGGTAGTCAGATGTGTTCATTACCACTGTCGCGCTGCCCTTGTCTGCTGGTAGGATTATTATGCTGGTGTCTTCTTTCAGGTTAAGTAGTGCAGTTTGTTCTTCTTGGATAAGTTGCTTTTGGGTGGTTTGCTAGTGCAGAGGATGTTGGTGATTTCGAGTCTGATTTTGTTAGCATCATCAGGGTTGGTTTTGGTCAGGCTGGTTTCAACTCCGCATATGATGGTTTCTGTGGGGATGTGTTTGGGAGCGACAGCAAAGTTGAATCCTTTTGAAAGGATCTTGCCTCAGCTTCAGTGAGGATCTTGTCTGAGATGTTGTGCACTGTTTGTTTCATGTGTGGCTGTGGGGGAGGAGTTGGTTTCTGGCGTTGTTGTAGTTTCCTGAGTTTGTTGCCCCAAGCTTTATGGTCTCCCCAAAATACACAAAGAAGGAACCCCACTCAGACCAATAGTCAGCTCCATAGGCTCACCTCTACAAAACCTGGCCAAATTTCTTGCCAAACAACTACAACCCTATGCAGAATCCATCAACTCACATGTAAGAAACTCATTCCAGTTCATCGAGATCATAAAGAAACAAAACTTACAACCTAGCGACCTACTAGTAAGCTTCGATGTCATATCCCTCTTCACCCAAGTGCCAATAAAAGAAGCCTTGACAGCCATCCAAAACAAATACAACCCCCAAGCACATCCTAGATCTAACCAACCACTGCCTATCCAATACTTACTTCACCTACAATGGACAAAAATACAAACAAATAGAAGGAGCACCCATGGGATCACCCCTCTCACCTGTCATCGCAAACCTCTACATGGAACACTTTGAAACACAAGCTCTAGAAAAATACAACCACAACCCAAACTCTGGCTCAGATACGTAGATGACACCTTCATAATCTGGCCACACGGGAAAGAAAAACTGAACAACTTCCTCACATACCTCAACAGCCTACACCCCAAAATACAATTCACCATGGAAACAGAAGCCAACAATCAACTTCCTTCCTAGATGTCTTGGTATACAAAAGATCCAATGGCTCCCTAGGACACACCATCTACCAGAAGAAAAACACATACTAACCGCTATCTACATGCACTCTCACACCACCACCCAGCACAGATCAATTCGTGAGCCAAGACACTCATCTCCAGAACAAAATGCTTAGCCGATGAACAACACCAAAAACCGAACTACACACTCTCACCAACGTACTTACAGCCAATGGATTCCAAAGAAAGAAGATTACCCACCTAATCCAAAAAGAAACCCCAACCAAAATCCAAGACAGAGAACAAGAAAACGGCAAAGCCCTCCTCCCATATATAAAAGGCACTACAGACAAAATTAGCAAGATCCTCCAAAAACACAACATCAAAACAGCATTCTGCACAAACAGAAAAATATCCACCATCCTAAGAAACCCCAAAGACAAAATCGAATTAGAAAACCAAGGAGTATACGAAATCCCCTGCACTGCCTGCCCTACCACATACATTGGACAAACTAACAGAAGAATAAGTGCACGCATTGAAGAACATAAGAACTCAATCAAAAAGAAGAAACGACCTCCTCCCTGGTCCAACACCTCAAAGCCACAGGACATGAAATTGATTTTAAAAATACCAGAACTATCGCCAAAACCGAACACTTCAACAGCAGAATAATCAGAGAAGCCATAGAGATAGAAAAACGCCCACACAGCATGAACAAACGAGATGACACCTCCCGCCTTCCAGCCATTTGGAAACCCGCCCTCATGAACAGACGAATACCTAACATGAAGAAGGACACCGGACCCACACCCATAAGAGCCACACAAGATGCCACCACCACACTTCCATGTAGAAAACAGACTCCCACCCATTCAGAAAATGAGAAACGACCATGGACCAGAAGCTGCACTGCAGCTGCATCACTACCCACTTCAAACCCTCTGAGCCATACATGAAGCAAACCGACACCCACTATGAAGATGCAGCAGGACCACGAACTAGAAGCCAAACAGCCAGATCACAACTCTCCAGCTCAAATCCCCCAGCAACTAAGACTAACCTGAGCACAACCAAGCCCCCACCTGAACAGAACACGCCTCCAACCAATCAGAACACGGCTAACCCCCAACCAATCAGAACACAGCCAAACCCCCTACCAATGAGAACACACCCCACCCAATCAGAACACAGCCAAGCCCCCACCCAATCAAGTCCCACCCCACTGGCAGTTAAAAGGAGGAAGCAGCTGCAATCTCCATTACTCTGAGAAGCACAGAGCCGGAGACAGAAGCCTGAAGATGATGAATGAGACTTCATCGAAACGTTGCTTCAGATACTTCGAATCTTACGCGGAGAAAACCCAACAACCAAAGATCCACATATAAATACCGCGAGAACCTCAGAAAACATATATATATATATATATATATATATATATATATATATATATATATATATATATATATATATATATATATATATGTATAGTAATATAATATATATATATATATATATATATATATATATATATTACTATACAGAAGCCTGATGATGGCAGATGAGATTCTGCCAAAATGTTGCTACAACTTTATATATTAATTCCCTCTGAATGATAGAGAAATGATGGCTTCCTTTGTACAGCTGTTTTTTATGAAAAAGATGGTGATTGAACAGTTACATTCCAGAGGGCTAAAAGACAAACTGCTGGTAATTCAGTTCTGAATACCTTTATTTTGTTTTTAGGAACAGCTTGAAATTTCATTGGCAGCATCCTCTTCCTTTTTATTTGCTTTCCTCTTCGAGTTTCCTAGAACTCTGAAGTTGTGGCAAATTGCTTTTCATACCCCATTTTTGGACCTGCCTTATAGATGAGACCTTAGCGATCAGAGCTGTGCAAAACTTTCATTGGAAGATGTAAGAAAGAGAAGTTCATCCAATCGCTTTGTCAGCTTTATTCATCACATCTACGAGTCTCCGAATTTATTTATTTATTTTATTTATTTATTTTGTCAAGTGAATATAAGATAACAGGTATAAATATAAACATAGTTATGAATACATGAAATGGATACATATAAGAAAAATAAAAAGAAACAATAGGACAGGGATGGTAGACATGTTGGGTGCACTTATGCATGCCCCCTACAGACCTCTTAGGAAAGGGGCGAGGTCAATAGTAGACAGCCTAAGATTAAAGTTTTTGGGGTTTGGGGAAGAAACCACAGAGTCAGGTACAGTATTCCAGACATTGAACACTCTGTTGCTGAAGTCATATTTCCTGCAATCAAGTTTGGCGTGGTTAACTTTTGAGTTTGTATCTATTGTGTGCTCTTGTATTGTTATGGTTGAAGCTGAAGTATTCATTGACAGGTAGGATATTGCAATGTATGATTTTATATACTATACTTAGATCGGACTGAAGGCTGTGTAATTCTAGGTTTTCTAGGTCTAGAATTTCAAGTCTGGTGGCATAAGGTATTCTGTAGAGGAGTGGAGAACTCTTCTTGTGAAATATTTCTGGACTTTCTCAACTGTATTAATGCAGGTTCCAGACTGATGGGCCTTATTCAAGTATTGGTCTAGTGAATGTCTTGTATGCTCTAGTTAGTAGTGTACCAGAGAAAGGCAAATTTGGTGTATTTGCTGACCCTATGGACTTTTGTGCATATCCATGTATGCTTTTCATCAGATTGGTTCAACAGCTGAAATCAAATCAAGTTCACTTTTCGACTCAGTATTTTGAAACGACTTGTCTCAGAACTGAATTGACAGTTTCAGAGCAAACTACCCTTCTTTTTGAGCATCGCTTTGGCCACTTCACAGTTTACTGCTTCCTGATTTTCTATTTCATTTCTGGTGCCTCTTCTTCACGGC